>NC_089712.1:1467200-1814000 GCF_031753505.1 Anomalospiza imberbis | reverse complement strand
TGTCCTGGCCTCTGCAGCCAGCCAGAAAGTTTGTTCCCATCAGCTGGGAGTTTCCTGTCCCACTGCAGACGCTGCTGCTCAGAGCCAGGGCTGCCTGGCAGCCACACCCAAACGGCCCGGAGCATTTCCTTTGCTTCTCCTTTGCTTTCTTTTTCCTTCCCTTGTACATATTTCTTCCCATTGCCCATCCCTGTTCCCTCCCCTGCAAACAGCCCATCCCTGTTTGCCCTTTCCTCTTTGGCCCCACTCCCCATTCCAGTTCCTGACTTGGCACCATGGGAATGGCCCTTGGGGAGCAGGATCAACCCACAAGTGCTGCAGGAATTGTCTGCAGGCTCCTGCAGTGCGTCGTGCTGCTCCCTTGCCAGAGGCAGCCCAGGCCAGGGGGGCACATCTGGGCTGCTGTGTCTGGCTGTGGGGCTGCCTGTTCTGGGCAGTGAGGAGGGGCTGGAGAGGCTCTGCAGGACTGACAGGATGGGCTGTGGGACTGTGAGGAGAAGCTGAGGGACCTGGGCTGCTGGAGCTTCTGAAGAGGAGGCCCAGGGCTCCTCCTGCAACTGCTCCAAGGGTGGTTTCAGAGAATCACAGAATCAGCAAGGCTGGAAAAGACCTTGGAGATCATCAAGTCCAACCTGTGCCTTGACAGTGCCTTGACTCCCTGAGCCTCCTCTTCTCCAGGATCAACAACCCCAGCTCCCTCAGCCGCTCCTCACAGGACTTGTGCTCCTGACCCCTCACCAGCCTTGTTGCCCTTCTCTGGACACGCTCCAGCCCCTCCATGTCCTTCCTAAACTGGGGTGCCCAGAACTGGGGATTCGAGGTTTCTGCCCAACAAGTGCTGAGCACAGGGGAAGAATCACTGCCCTGGTCCTGCTGGCCACACCATTCCTGATCCAGGCCAGGAGCCATTGGCCTTCTTGGTCACCTGGACACACTGCTGGCTCATGTCCAGCCTGCTGTCCATCAGTCCCTGAAGGTCCCTTTCTGCCTGGCTGCTGTCCAGCCACTCTGTCCCCAGCCTGTAGCGCTGCAGGGGTTGTTGTGGCCAAAGTGCAGGACCTGGCACATGGACTTGTTAAACCTCACCTGGTTGGATTTGTGCAGAGCCGTCCAGCAGATCCATACTCACAGCCAGCTTGGTGTCATCTGCAAATTTCCTGATATTGGACTCAATCCCCTCATCCATATCATCCATGCAGACATTGAAATCCACGCTGGCTGGCTCTGATCCCTGGGCCATCCTGTGGGTGCCCTGTGATGGCACTCAGGGTGATCTGTTCCAGAACCTTGCCGGGCACCGAGGTCAGGCTGACAGGCCTGGAGTTCCCCAGATCCTCCTTCCAGCCCATCTTGGGGATGGGCTCACACTGGCACCTCCAGTGCTCTGGGACCTCCCTGGTGAGCCAGGACTGATGGTAAATGATGGAGAGCAGCTTGGGGAGCTCATCCACCAGCTCCCTCATCCCCCTAGTATGGATCCCATCTGATCCCATACACCTGTGAGTATCTGAGTGGCCCAGCAGATCACCAGCTGCTTCCTCCTGGATTACAGGGGGCTGTTCTGCTCTCTGTGCCCATCTACCAGCTCAGGAGAACTCTTGTCCTGAGGACAACCTGTCCTAATATTGAAAATTGGTGCAAACAAGGTGTTAAGTAGCTTGGCCTTTTCCTTATCTTTAGTTACTATATTCTCCACTGCATCCAGTAAAGAGTAGAGGTTCTCCTTATCTTACCTTTTGTTATAAATCTTTTATAAGAACATGTTTTATTCTTTTTACAGAAGCTGCCATGATAAGCTCTAATTGAGATTTCACCTCTCAACTTCCCTTTCTGCATGGCCTAACAACATCCTTAAACACTTCCTGAGTTGCTGGTCCTTTTTTCCCTTGAGTTCCCACAAAAGCTCCACAGGCAGCCAGGGCAGTCATTTTCCTCACCAGCTCATCTTTGGCCACACTGGGACAGGCTGCTCCTTCCCCCTTAAGATTACTTGCGTGAAATGTGTCCATCCACCCTGGACCCCTTTGTTTTTAAGGGCTGTTTCCCATTAAAAAATCAGTAACTGATTCAGTACTCCCCAAATCTGCATGCTACATAGGCCAAAGTCTGCCCTTCCTAATTTCAGTGTGGAAGTTTTGTTGCTGCCCCTCCTTCTTTCACAGAACATTGAAAACTTGATTATTTCATGATCACTGTGCCCCAGGCAGCCTCCGACCCCCACATCTGCCACCAGCCCTTCTCTGTTTGTGAGCAGCAGGAGACAGAGCTTTCCTTGGCAGTGGAGTGTTACCAAAAATTCGGAAAAACAGAAAACTCCTTCACACCAATGCAGCATTAAGAAGCAGCATTCTTTATTCAGCCGGGTGCACGGGGGATAGCTCCTCCCAAAGCCGAGCATGCTGAGTGCAGGAAAGTTTCTGTTCATATTCTGTATTTTGCACACATATTCATTGATTGTCCTGGACCAAACACACATCTGATAATCATTCCCCAAAATCATTAACATATTTCCCCTCCCCTTTACCCATGCTCTCTTCTGTCCTGGGGGTCTCTCTGGTGGTCCCTGGTGGTCGTGGACCCCAATGTTCCCATGGGCCTGGCTGAGCTGGCAGGACACTGAGGCTGGTGAACTTCCAGTTCCCCTTCTGAAACAATGGGCATTGTGTGGTTTCCATAGGCCTGGGGTTTTGGAGAACAAGCTCCAGGTGTCAGCTCACCTGGTGGAGACAATTTATCATCTGGTAACATGAGGTCACAGAGTGGGCTATGACATCACATGAGTGATCTATGACAGAATGGTCCATGACATCATAGAGTGTTTTATATGAGGTCATCAAGAAGCTATGACATCATAGGCCATCTCTGTGACATCTCAGAGCAGGCTGTGACATCACAGAGGGGCTGTGTGACATCCCAGGAGGGCTCTGTGAGGTCACTGGGTTGGTCACTCTGCCCCAGCTCCCCTTCACAGTTTCTCCCAACAAGTCCAATGCTGTTCATGCCCAGCGGGGTCCCTGTCCCCCGGTATCCCCCTGGTCCACCTGGAGCCACAGCCTCCACCAAAGGATGTTCCACAGGATCCACCCCAGAGCCTGACATGGGGAAAAGGGGCCAGGGCTGTGGGACCACGACTTCAAGGACGTGGATTATCCAGCTCTCTGTGGCCTGGGTTGGGTTCACCAGGGCAGGAAAGATGTCTGGCAGCTGGAGCAGGGTTAGGGAAGGGCCTCTAAGGTGGGGCTGGAGCCCTTGGGCTGTGAGCAGAGGCTGAGGGAGCTGGGCTTGTCCAGCCCCGAGCAGGGAAGGCTGAGGGGCTCCTCATCCCAGCCTGGCAGTGCCAGCGAGGAGGGGATGGAGAACACAGAGCCAGGCTCTTCACCGGGGGCCTGGTGGGAGACAGAAGCCAATGGGTGGAAGGGGCAAGAGGGGAGATCAGCCAGGCCAGGAGGAGTTAAAATGAGTCAGGCTGGTTTCAGCATTTCCTCAACACCAAAAGCAGCCTGACCTCCCTTCTCCATCCACCACTGACATCTTTGCAAATCAGGAATTGTTTGAGCTGTTTTGCCCCCACTCCAGGATGAGCATCCTGATACAAGAAATTAATTGTGTTTATTATTTTTCACAGAACTACATTTGTCTAAAATTAATTTTAATATGGAAATCACTTATGGATGCTGGACTCATCAGATGCTGCTGGGATGTTGCACATAGCTCAGGGAAGAGTGTGATTGTTATTAAATTGTGTCCTGTTCAACCATGGTCTGTTGGCCATGGAGAGAAACTTTCTGTGCCTCTGAGTCTCACCAGTTCCCGA
This sequence comes from Anomalospiza imberbis, assembly GCF_031753505.1. Classification (NCBI taxonomy): domain Eukaryota; kingdom Metazoa; phylum Chordata; class Aves; order Passeriformes; family Viduidae; genus Anomalospiza; species Anomalospiza imberbis. The sequence goes on along the minus strand of NC_089712.1, from coordinate 1,810,186 downwards.
CCCCCAAAGGACACAAACCTGATGAGTTGTGGTTCCCACTCCAGTGGTGGCACTTGGACCTCCCTCCATCCCCAGAGCAGAGCTCCCTTGTCCCAGAAAGTCCCTGGCAATGCAGGGATGAAGGAAGCAGAACAGGCTGTGGGGATCAGGGGCAGGGCACAGCCAGGGATTTGGGGTGGTTGTGAGCCCAGTGCAGGACCCGGCCCTTGGCCTTGGTGAACCTCATCCAATTGTCCTGGGCCCATGGCTCCAGCCTGTCCAGATCCCTCTGCAGAGCTTCCTGCCCTCCAGCACAGCCACACTCCCACCCAGCTTGGGCTCACCTGGGAACTGCCTGAGGGTGCCCTCGATGGCCTCGTCCAGATCAGCAATCAAGAGATTTCACTGACCTGGCCCCAATCCTGAGCCCTTGGGACACCCCTGGGTGTGACTCCATTCCTCAGCTGCTCTGAGTGCCAGGGGTTGGATGAGGGAAATGGCGGGGAGGGGTTGGGGACAAAGTGTTATTGATTGTCAGCCATGAAGGGTCTTGATTTTCACATCTATTCAGACTGCATTAGGAGATGCTGGGAGTCAATATCAATTGCTGATATCAATCTATAAACAGGAAAAAAAAATTCTCTCAGCACTGTTTCCAATATAGCATATTCACTTAGAATACACTACTGAAATCTGTCTAATTAACCAGAGAAGAATTGAGGACTTGAATTATTACCAAGGGCTTTTCTTGTCTTGGGTGTTTTGAACAAAATCTCATTTTTTGAAAATCTCATGCTTATGAGATTTTCTCATGGAATTCCTGAACGGAAGAGCTCAAGAAAGAAGAGGCCTCTGGAGTAGGAAAATTCATCAGCAGCCTCAAAGTGGCTGAGGCTCCATCCCCATCAGAGAAGCAATGACCAGCAATGGGCACAGCTTTGTGGCTGCCCCAGCTCTGGGATGGGCCCTGGGCCTGGAGCAGGAGCAGCTCTGGAGGGCCCCAAGGCCGGGCTCTTGTGCTGGCCTGGGCAGATGGGATGGCAGCAGGGGCTGCAGAGCTCTCAGCACCTCAGCCCGAGGGGAGCAGGGCAGCCAGGGAGCCTCCTTTGGCCTTGGCCAAGCCCCTTCCCCCATGGCTGGGGCTGAGTCCTGGCTGAGCTGCAGCTGCTGCTGTGCCCTGGCCAGGGGCTGAGGCCGTGGGGCCAGTGGCCAGAGCAGCCTGGGCTGAGCAGAGCTGTGGGGCCAGAGCCGGCTGGGCTGTGCTGGGGAGAGGCCCTGGGTGCTGCACAGAGCTCAGGGCAGCTGGCAGAGCTTGCAGGGAGCTGGGCTGGGCTCAGAGAGCCTGGCACAGAAACCATCAGTGTCCATCCCAGCCTGGCTGAGCGTGCAGGGCAGGACTCAGCCCAGGCCTTGTGGGGCAGGGCCAGCGCCTGTGCAAGGCATGGAAAACAGGCAAGTGCCCGAGAGAGGAGGCTGCTCTGTGCCCTTGGGGGCATGGACACAGCAGGAACACTCAGGAGCCCAAAGAGCCTCCATGGCTGTGCTGGAGACCAAGGCTGGAGCAGGGAAATGCAGGGCTGCTGCGCCATGGGGAGGGCATTGAATTCCAGCACACACCTCAGCTCTCTGATGGTCCCGGCACCATGCTGGGCCCTGTTTCAGGCTGGAGCAGAGCAGATGTTGATGGCACAGGAGCCCTGCGGGGCTGGCAGGGACCTGCAGCTTGCAAGGTGCTCTGCTCCCCCTCAGCTCCTCTCTGAGAGATCCAATCCCAGCTCGGCAGCTCAGGGCACAAGTGGCACTGCCTGGTCATGGGCACACAGCTGATGTCTGCCTGGAAAGGGGCACAGGTGTTAATACTTGTACATTTCATATTATACAAGCACATTTTTAGTATCTGCGTCACTTCAGTACTTTTAAGAATCACCAATTTTCTGAAGTACTGATGGCAGAAGGAGAAGAAATACTGATCTTCCCGTCTTCTTGAGTCACCAATATTCTGTTTATTCTTTCCTCTCCCTCTTCCTTCAGGTGTTTCCAGTTCTCCTGTTGAAATGGCCATGTCTAAGGACATCTCTGCACTAGACCAGGTGGATCTTTGTACTTCCCATTGCACCCAGATTTCCCCCTCCAGATGCTTTCTGGTCATTCAAATGTCTCTCAACAGACTGGTTTCAGTGTTTTGCACATCAGGGAGTGGCCCAATCTTTCTGAAGTTCAAATAAATATTAATTATATCTTACTGTTTTAAAATCTATTATAGAATTACCATTTCTTATGTCTTTGTCTAAAACTGTTCCTGTACAGAAATCCCTTGGGGATGGGGGACATGTCAGATGCTGCTGGGACATCACAGAGAGCTGAGGGAAGAGCTGTGATGGTTATTAAACTGTTCAAATGTTCAACTTGTGTTTGTTGGCAAGAAACCTTTCTGTGCCTCTGAGTGTCACCATCCCTGAGCCCAAAGGACACAAACCTGATGAGTTGTGGTTCCCACTGCAGGGGCACTTGGACCTTGGCTCTGCACAGGAGAGCTCTTCATCCACTTTCCCTCTTTTCCTCCCTCTGGGCATGGAGGGAGCTCCTGACTTCAGCCTGTGACTCCTGTGTGCAAAGAGCAAATCAGGGCAGAATCGGGGCAGGGAGGTTTTGGGGGGCCTTGGGATCTGTGCTGGGCACAGAAGGTGTTTTCCATTGCTCTGAGACTGTCTGCTGTGCAAAGTGGAGTTAATATCCAGCAGAGGAATGACTTTTGCATTTGATGGAGCTGTGCCTTCCCTTGGCTTTGCTGGATGACAAGAAATGAACATCCCTCTGTGTCTCGGGCAGCTCCTTCTCCAAGGAAAGTAGGTGGGAATGGGAGCCAAGGAGCTGAAACCTGCAGGTGCAGCCTGGGCTGGAGGGAGCTCAGATTTGCACAAGGCTGCTCTGAGTGCCAGGGCTTGGATGGGGGAAATGGTGGGGTGGGTGTAGGGACAGAGTCTGACTGATTGTCAGCCACGAAGGGTCTTGATTTTCATATCTATTCCAACTGCAAGAGGAGGTACTTGGATTCAGTGTCAATTGGAGATTGTACATATCAATGTATTAACAGAAAAAAAAAAAAAAAACAGGACCTAAAAAATCCTTTCTCACTGTCTTTTTAAATATAGTGTATTCACTTGGAATAGGCTCTGGGGACACCGGCACAACTGGGGGATGGCTTTGACCCCTGCTGGGGGTGGCCTCCGTTGTGGCAGCTTCCTCTTCTTCCTCTGTGGGCACTTGAGGGCTGCTGGGTAGAGTCCAAGAGCTGGGTCTGGGGCTTTTAGGGCTGGAGGAGTTGGGGTTGTTTGGGCTGGAGAAGCTGGGGGAACTGTGGCTGTTGGGTCTGGAGAGGCTGGGGGGCTGGAGAAGATGGAACTGGAGCTGCTGGAGCAGCTGCTGGCTGCTGGGCTGTCATCCTCATCTGCGGCAGCGTGGGAGTGCAGCAGACTGTGGGCCCCTGAACTGCAGTGTCTCACAGTGATGTCGATGGTGCCCTGGACCAGTGGCACTGTGTGTTCCTCCAGGAAGCCCTGCAGACTCTGGATCATGTCCTCCTGGTCTGGCCCACACACACAGAGAACATACAGGATGGCACTCTGTGCTCCTTGCCATCCACCACTGCTCCCTTTGGATGGCCTCCATCCTCTGGTTCAGCCAAGTCCGCACAGGGTCCAGAAGTTCCCGTCGTCGACGGAAAAGTCCTGCCCAGACCTTGGGCAGGACACCGCCGACAGCTCTGGCTGGTGTCTCCTGAGGAGAAGAGGGATGGGCCGGCACAGGGCCATGGGGGTTGTTCTCGTCCTGGCCGCCGGGAGCTCGCTCTGATGAGCTCGTGGCTGCTGGCAGCTGCTCAGGGGCTGTGATGACAATCTCTAGAGAGTCACCGGCATCATCAGAAAACCTGACAGTCTCTATTGCTCCTCTGCACAGTGGGCATGATGGATTTGTCTGTGCCCACGGCAGGATGCAGCTCCGGCAGAACTGGTGGCCACAGGGCAGAGTAGAAGCCACGTCATCCCAGGTGTCCTGGAAGATAGCACAGTTGCCATCTGTCTCTGTGGCCATATTTGGCTGCTGCAGCATGTTGGGGAGGGCTGAGGATCAGGAGCTGCTCTCTGTTGCCGGTGTCACAGCCTGCAGGAGAGGGGAGGAAGGAGAAGGACACCCTCCCACCTCCCTAAAGCCCTGTCACCTGCCCACGTCTGACCAGGGGACGTTTCCTGTCAGTGCTGCAAGTACGCTCTGCCCCAGCCAGGCAGGGCTGGGGAAACCCTGCTGGTTGCTCTGGGACTGGCACTGGGACCTGCCAAGAATGGGCACCACTCAGCACCAGAGAAACCTGGCTTGACCCTCCACACCTCGCAGTCAGGCTCGGTAGGAGTTCAGGCCAGAGCCAGACTGGCACCGGCTCTGCCCACGTCTGTATTTAAGCAGTGAGGGGGGACATGTCACAATCCTGCGCTCAGTGATGTCACCCTCCATCAGGAGGCCATGTCCACGCCAGTGCATGTTGATAGGAGAAAGAAGAAAACTTCTGCACTTCCATATTGCTCTGCCTTGGCCACCTGTGTCATGTGTCCATGGCTGTGTCTCATCCCTGCTCCTGACACCTTGCCAAGGTTTTCTGTGAGGAGCGGAGTGGTGGGAGCTGCCAGCATGAACGGCCTGTGGCTGGATGATGTCTCCTTCTGTCACTGCCTTTCTGTGGCAGTGCTGGGATTTGGAGAACCTGGGTGCTGGTGACCAGCCCGGGGTGAGAGTGTCCCCCACCATGGGACAGGGTTGTGTCCCTGCTTCAGGGAGAAGCAGGAAGGAATGTTTTGCTCCAGCCCCATCCACTCCCGCTGGCACTTGCCCACAGTGCCGGGTCCCTCTCCACTTCCCAAGTTTCTGTGTTTCTGGAGTTCAGTGCCTTTGTGCTCCTTTCCAGAGCCTCAGGAACGACCTGGAGTTGCTGTCCCAGCAGAGTGGGGTACAAGGGCCAGAGGAACCCTGTCAGGACTCTGGAGAGCCCAGGACCCATCACCGCGTGGGCCATGCTGTGCCATCATCCCTTCCTGCGTCTGGCTGTTGTCATCCCTGAGAGTCATCAGCCCAAGCAGTTCTTTCTTCACTTGGAACTAACTTCTCCTGCTTTGAGGCTTGGCTGCTGTGAGGCAAGGATGCTGTGTGCAACCACCATGTGGCTCTGCCTCAGGGTGCAGAGATCTCTCTTCAAACCTGTGCAAATGGAGGATGTCCATTGCCATACTTTGGTGCTTAACAATACACATGGAAAAAGACGGAAGTTTGTTCATCAGGACTTCTTTGTGTTGTTATGGGGAGGGTGTTTCTCCTTGCTTGAGAAAGTGCCTCTTAAAATATGCAGTTATATTCCATTTCATTTGGAATTGGACTTTTAACGGTCTAAATGTGCAGGCAGCAGCTGGAATTTCAGAGTACCAAAATATTCCCTTTTTCCTGGGGTAACTAATGCACCCCAGGAGGTGCATTTCATGCTTTAAGAGGACTCTTGGCCAAGGTGCTGGTTTGATCTTGAGTTCCTTGCACATCTGTGGCCCAGAATATCCCCCCATTAACTTGCTGCCATGATCCCATTTCATTTCTTTTTCTCTCCTGTCCCGTGGGCCCTGAAATGATGAAATGACAGAAAGGGTGGGGATGGAAGGGACCTTTAGAGATCATCTAGTCCAAGCCCCCCGCTATGCTCGGGGCCACTCTTCACTAGACCTCGCTCCTCAGACCCTCATCCAACCTGACCCTGAACACTCTCAATGAGGGCACATCCACAACAGCCATGGGCATCCTGTTCCTGGCTTTCCCTTGAGCAGAGGGGCAGAACTCCCTCCCTTGACCTGGTGGACATCCCTCTTTAGACACAGCCACAGAGGGCTTTCAGGGCTGCAAGCACACAGCTCATAGCCAATGTTTCCTTCTCAAGGATCTCCCAGTCCTTCCCCACAGGGCTGCTCTCAATCCATGCATCACCCCTGCTGTTCTGCTAAGTTCTGGAATATGCCTTTCTAAAGAGGAGGCATTTCACACACTGGGAAAAAAAGTTGTAGGTCTAAGGAAAGGAGGCTGAGCCAAGTGGTGGCATTGAAATACAGGTGGGGTAGACATTCCTCTTTGATGAGAGGAATGGTTTGCAGGTTTGGGGTGCAAAATGTAACATTTGGGGAAGGAGAAAAAGGCACAGAAATTCAGGCTTTCAGCAGCTGAGAGGTGGCAGTATTAGAACACGCAGCAGCTGGTGAAAGCCATCTCTCTCCTTCAGGTTCCTGCTGGGTGGGAAGGTGCTGGGAGTTGTGGTGGCTGCACTCACCCTTTGCTGGGAGGATGATCTGTACCAGGGGAGAGCAGAAAGCTGCCATGGTGAGCAGAACATGCGCAGAGCATTACAGTTCAGAGAATGATACTGCCCCTGAAGTGCAAAAAGCTTGAAAGCATCTCATTCTGTGCAGCACTGGTGTACAAATTTTCTCTTCTAGAACATGCCCCTTTTTGTATTCTGCAGATGAATTATCTGGTTTTTATTGAATACATGGGGTTTTTTTCTTAAGGTTTTTGGGAGAACTCTCAAGTTTATTTATATTTGCAATTTACATCCAGCATTTATACAGGTTTTTTAAATTGTTCCTTTGTAAATACTTGGGGAACAAATACCCAACCATTTTTTTTCCTTTGGGATATTGTGATTAGTATTCTTAGAAAGAAAACTTGCTGAACAAGTGTGATAACACAGAGAGCGGGAAAACAGAGATTAAAAGGAATGAAGATTTTAAAATTCCACTGTGCAGAAGAGACCCACAGACAACCACTGTAAACACAGCTGAGAGATTCAGCTTGGAGTAGAGTGGAACTCATTCACTGAAGATCTCTGGTGCACAGGAATGCAAAGACTGAGGAGAAAAGGAGAAAGTCATTCAGTCATTTAGACTCCTGGAAGCATTGTCTAGAGATCTAAAAAGCTATTACATTACAAACCTAAAACACCCCCAAATGGATTGATAAGTGTGATGTGCACATCTCTGCTGTTTTCAGAGTCAATGAAACTGACAATTAGGAATGGGAACCCAGATTTTTATCTCCATTACTCTAACAACACCTTAACAAGGCACTTTAGGAGCTGAGCACTAACATTCTCACCCTGCTGTATTTCCTTTACATTTGAATTCCGGCTGGTAGAAGAAGAGATCTGGCTCTAATTGCTCCCCAAGTTAGCTGTTGCACTTTCAGGTTAGGAGTACGTGTAAAATTCAGCTAATCACTCTCTCTATCCATGAATATTCCACTACTGAACTGACATACAGAAACATCCTTTTTCTCTTTGTACCTTCCTAAGTGGTGCCCTAATTAACAGGAGATTTGTGTAACTCACACAGAGAATCACCAAAATTGCTGAAATTGACTCTCAATTTCATTAAAAAGGCTTCTGAGAAAAGGCTTGACAGGATCACTAAACAAACGGAAACTTGGAAGAGAAACATGCATTTTAGCACGGATCAAGAGAAAATAAGAATAAATCCTGTCAAAATTACAAGTAGGAGATAAGGAGAAAGACAGGAAGCACAGGGAGAAAAAGGCCCTGTCAGATGACCTGTGGAAAGTAACTTTGTGCCCCAGCACTGTTGAGGACGTTCCCTGCCATTGGTGCAAGCAGCTGGAGACATAAATACTGATGGATTTGGGGGCCACAATCTTGGTAGTGCAGTGTCGCCGTAGAGCAGGACGGGAACGAAAATGACTCCAAATCAAAGGCAAAGAGAATGAACTCTGATTTATTTCAAATGCACCACTCTCTTTATAGAGAACATCGTGTGGACTAATTTCATTGGTCCTAGAGTAAAAACATCTCACACCATTGGTGTGCAGTGAATGACGCACGGTGGCAGAACCTATCTATAAACAATGTGAACAACAAGAGAGATTAGAGAATTATTTACATTCTCTCCCAACTGTCTCCCAGGCTCTCGCCTGCTTAGAAAACCTTCTCTTTTTCTCTCTGACTGAACTGAGAATATCCACAGAGGACATCGTTTGGGACCAGCTTTTCTTCCAGCGGGGGATGGCGTCAGGTGGGTCCCGTCTGCTTGGCATGGTGGGATCAGAGCTTTGGGGAGATGGCAGCGAGCACGGGAGCATCCTGCTCTGGGCAGCTGCTGAGGGCTGGATGTGCCGTGGCTGGCTGCAGGCTGGGCGCATGTCCTGCCCTCCTGCTCTGCTCCCAAAGGCAGCAGGGATGGGCAGCTCTGGGCACAGCTCTGGGCACGGCCAGCATGGCCTGGGCACCGCGGGCGGCTGGGACAAGGGGACAGGAGCCTTCAGCTGACGGGCGCTTTCTGGTTTCTCTCCTTGCAGCTGGGCTCTGCGGGTGCTGAGGCTGCTCTGGGCTCTGCCAGGGCTCTGCTGGAGCTCAGCACCGGGCCGCAATCAGCCAAAGAAGAAATGGGGTGACCTGCAGCACAGACCTGCTGGAGCATTTCAGCAACACAGCTCAAGTGTGCAGAGTGTACACCTCCCAGGGAAAACATGACACCACCCCAAAATAAACTTGTTCAATAGCTTCTGAAATGAAATCAATCTGGGATGACCCCAAATGACATTTTGCAGCTTGCTCAAGCTGTAGCTCAGCCCTTCTCTGAACAGTTCTCTCCCCCACCTGCCTTTTATGTCCCAACTGCTCCCTCTTTTCCCCCAGTGAGTTCCCAGCCCATGGCAGTCTCCATCACACTGTTGCCTTCCTTGGTGCCCCTCACCACGAGGAAGGCTGAGCTCCAGGCTTAGGGACTCATCCTGTCACGGGCTGAGGAGCAGCAATGTCTCAGAGGTCCAGTGGGATTTTAGTGTCATTCAGAGCTGCTCTCCAGCCCTCAGCTCTCCTCACTGCTGAGTTCCCACTCCCATTTTTCTTGTGCTTGTAGCAAGATGAGCTCTGTGAATCCCCTTGAGCCTCCCCACTCTTCCCAGCCCATGCACCCACCTCAGTTAGGCTGAAGCTGCAGCTTCTCTGTCTCCTGTGGCACACCAGTCCAGTCCCCTGTGCGGGGAGCCCCAGCCCCAGAGCACAGCACTCAGCAGTGCAGTCTGGGCTGGAGCAGCTCCCTCCCAGCCCCAGCCCAGGGACCCCTCCAGCCCCGGAGCTTGGGGAACTGTCAGCACCCGCTGCTGCAGCCACCGCTTCTGCTGGCCCTGACAGCAACACCCAAACTGGGGCTGATCCCGAGGGAGCAGCAGCAGGGCCTGGATCTGATCCCTGACTCTGGGGTAGGGCTGGACAAATGACCCCCAGCAGCAGCAGCACATGGAGCTGACTTTCAGCACAACCCCTGCCACTCTTCCCTCCCGTGTGCAGCGGTGTCACAGCAGCCTGAGGCACCTGGGAGCCCCCAGGGCCAGCAGGGACTTGAGATGGCAGCCCTGGGCTCCTGGAGCTTGTGCAAGGAATGGAGCTGGGGACTCCCTGTCCATGGGCAGCTTCCAGATGGAAAAGGCTGCTGTGCCCAGGCAGCTCCAAGTGCAGAGAAAGGAGGGTCTCGACCCCTGGATCTGTGCCAGTCCCACAGTCCTGGGCAGCAGCCACCGAGCCCTGGGGGAGCAGAGGGCACAGCAAGAGGGACAAAAGCAGGCAAGGTCAGAGACTGGAGAGAGCCAGACCCGGCAGCAGGAACAGCTGCTCCGTTGCACTCTTGGAGAAAGCTCTTGGCTGGTTCAAAGCGCTGAAAGGCGTGCAGGGCAGAGAGGAGGCCACAGCAAACACTGCTCCTGTTTCCACAGCCTCCCCTCTCCGTGTCCCAGAAGGAATTGGATGGACTGCGTTCTTCTCCCCGAGTCGTCCGGTTCAGCACGAGCAGCTGAGCACCAGGAGCTGAAGGAGCTGAAGCCTCAGGCCTCAAGAGCTGGGCCTGAGGAGACTTTGTGAGCAAATGAATGCTGCTAACATGGACCTGGCTGAATGCAGCAGATGGAATCATGGAATCACAGAATCCTTTCTGTTGGAAAAGACCTCTGAGCTCATCCAGTCCAGCCGGTCACCCAGCAGTGTCGAGCCCAGCACTAAACCACGTCCCTGAAGTGCCAAGGCCTGGACAACAGCCCTGAGTGAGGCCCTGAGCCAAAGGTGGCCTCTGGATGAACCTTCCAACCAAAGGTTATCTTTGTATCTGCTCACTAATGAAATGTGCATGGTCATTAGCACTGTGATAGATGTATCCACTCATTAGTGAAACATGGATTGACCTTTCTGTGTTTAGAAGCCAGACAAGGCCATGAAATCTGACATCTGGCCTTGTCTGGGGCTGAATGGTCAAAGTCACCTCCCTTGGTTCCTCTTGGGCCCTGGCCAGGCTTTGGGAGGAACCCAGGAGGAGGATGAAACCAGATGTTCCCGCACCAGAAGCGCTGTCAGTTTGTTCATTCAGCACTGTCAGAGCTGGGCCCTCTCCCAGCGAGGCTGGAGCCTCACCTGTGGCTGGAGGCACCTGCAGGAATTCCCAGTGTCCAGGAGTGGCTCTGCAGCCCTTGGCTGTGACAGCTTCCCCAGCTGCTGTGTGGATCTGGGGCATGGTAAAGCCTGAGGGTAACTGCTGCTGGATCTTTCTTAATCACTGCTGCAATCTTTGGTGCTGCTGGCTGGGTGCATTGCCGAGCTGCTCCTTTTGTGATTCTTTGCTGCTTTGAGCTACAGTCAATGACACTGAGTCCTTCAGTTGGTGTCTGTGTCTTTGGTGCTGACCCTGCCCACTGGGGAAACAAAACTGGCACAGTCTGGCCAGATCACAACAAAATGTCACTTTTTAAATGTAAATGTGAGGAATCAGTCCCATCAGAAATTTCCAGATGGGAAGCCCTTCCCTGGAGTTCCCTGGCTCTGGAGTGGGCTGAGGTCAGAGCACTGGTGTCAGCAGTGGGGCACTCTGTTAAAAGAGGCTGAACCCCTGGATGTCTTCAAATGCATCCAAAAATTGCATGTGGAAGAAGGCAAAGAATTGTGGGTTTGGGAATATGTGGGTGAAGTTTGTAAATGGCACATTGGAAACAGCACCAACAGAAGGAAGAATTGCTTTTGGAATGCTCCCACATGGAGGGACAGAGGAAGGTTAAAACTTGAGCTCAGGTTCATTTGTGCAAGTGAAATATAATATTATTATTATCATCATTAATAACAGTTATATAAAAATAGAACATGATTATACATTTTTTTCAGATAGAATTAAAAATTGATAATGTGAAATAAGGCTGACAATGCTAATATGTCACCTTTGGCTGCTCACTGTGACACTGAATACCCTACAGAAAAGGACTGGCCAAGACCCAAATGTCACAATAGAACTTTGTGAATTGTGTATAATGAATAAAGGAGGAAGGGATGCTGTGGAAACCCAGGACACCGGGAGGATTTCTCTGTCTGCTCTGGGGTGTCCTGACCCCCAGGGGAGCACTGACTTTGACCCTCATTCATGGAGAAAACTTCCAAAGCCTCAAGGTAAACTAGAAACCACAAAAGTGTGAAATAGATTGTAGAGATTGTAGAGAGGAGTTTAGTATGTCACATGGGTAAGAAATTTAAGCTTTAGGATTTTTAGGATGCTATAGATGGATTCAAGACTGTTATAAATGAATGCTCCAATTTATTAATTAAAGAAGATTTATTAAATTGTCCAAATATAAATTTAGAGAATAACAACGAAAAGCCACTATCAAAAAAAGGTCAGTGCCAAGCCCGGGATCGGCGCTGGGTGAGACACAGGTTTGACCACTGCAGCATAGGGTCCCCTATGTTCACCCCGACTGTTCTGTCCAAGTGATTTATATATGGTTTTTCTTGCCTGAGGCAAAGTCTCTTTCTTCTTTTCTGGGCTGCACCTATTCATGTGGAGTTCCTTCACTGTGGCAAGTTGAACAGAACCCGTCCGATCGATCGTGCTCCTGGAGTTCGGTATTCAGATGTATCTCCCTGATGGTTCTGGTTATCTCACTCTCAACTACTTACAGCGTGTTTCTCGTTGGGCGTTCCAAACAGGTACATGTCACTTAGGGCGTGTAAGTGGTGCCATTGTGTTCACCTGGATAGATATACAGAAGTTTATTACATACAACAACTTGCAGAGTAAAATCTCGGACACTTTGGCATATATGGGATTTGACACAGAAAAAGGGAATTAGAGAAAGGGAATTGGCTCATAAAATGAGAAAAAGACGAGAATGGAGATGCGTGAGGGAAAGAGAATGAAGAGAGAAACAAAAAGTTTAGCATATAGAATAGCATGGTAGGTTAGTGAACAAATTTTGGAATAGCAACAGCAAACCGCTTTACCAGTTCAAATGTGCAGCTACCAATAAAACAAAAGCAGCCAGCAAAGCAGTTCAGTGTTCAGTGTTCAGTTCAGAATGTTTTACTTTCTAAATGTCCAGAGGGATTCAGCAAATCAGTACAAACATTCTGAAATACCTTGGCTAATGCTGGAGAATAGGAGGGGAACAGAAGCCCCGTGTTTTAAAAATTCTGCACTGGGACATTGAGCAGTCACTGTGGTGGTGAGATTGTTTCTCCTTGAAGCTGATGAGGGACAAAGCAAACCTCCAGCCAGCCACCCTGCTGAGAGCTTGGCAGTAAAGAGCCTGCAGCCAAGTGGGTGCTTTTCATCAGAAGAATTCAAAATAGTGTGCCAATATCCAAACCTGACCACTGATTGGTTTGACCCAACTTCCTGAAAAAATTCATTTCCATGTCAAACCACGACAAATATGTAAAATGTAACATAAGACACTTGAAAAATGATGAATGCCAAAGGATCTGAGTATTAGATCTTTCCTCAAAGAGAATCCTTTTTGCTAACATCTACATGCCAGGAGCTGCAGTGTAGCACCAGGGAGACAAAGGAACCCACCAGTGCAGAAAAGCACCCATCTCCGAGCCGGCCACATCCATTCCTTTGCAAATTAGGTCCTTTTCTCCCTGCTGCCAGCTGCGGGTTTGAAATACTGTGAAGCAACCTACCCGTCCTTGGTGGGGTGCTTAAAAAACTTACAGAATATTTCTTACCAATATAACATATTTCATACATCTATTTCTCACAAACACGAATTACCTAAAATACACATAACAATTCCATGATTCCATCTGCTGCATTCAGCCAGGTCCATGTTAGCAGCATTCATTTGCTCACAAAGTCTCCTCAGGCCCAGCTCTTGAGGCCTGAGGCTTCAGCTCCTTCAGCTCCTGGTGCTCAGCTGCTCGTGCTGAACCGGACGACTCGGGGAGAAGAACGCAGTCCATCCAATTCCTTCTGGGACACGGAGAGGGGAGGCTGTGGAAACAGGAGCAGTGTTTGGTGTGGCCTCCTCTCTGCCCTGCACGCCTTTCAGCGCTTTGAACCAGCCAAGAGCTTTCTCCAAGAGTGCAACGGAGCAGCTGCTCCTGCTGCCGGGTCTGGCTCTCTCCAGTCTCTGACCTTGCCTGCTTTTGTCCCTCTTGCTGTGCCCTCTGCTCCCTCAGGGCTCGGTGGCTGCTGCCCAGGACTGTGGGACTGGCACAGATCCAGGGGTCGAGACCTTCCTTTCTCTGCCCTTGGAGCTGCCTGGGCACAGCAGCCTTTTCCATCTGGAAGCTGCCCATGGACAGGGAGTCCCCAGCTCCGTTCCTTGCACAACCTCCAGGAGCCCAGGGCTGCCATCTCAAGTCCCTGCTGGCACTGGGGGCTCCCAGGTGGGCACAAGTGGGGCAGCACAGCAAGCAGGGAGCCTGCGAGTCTCTTCCAGCCCTGTCTGCTCAGAGTTTGGGCCTTGGAGCCTCAGGTGGCCAAAGGCAGCTGCTGCTGGTCCCTCTGTGTGCCCGTGTTTAGCAGTGCTGCTCCATCAGTCTGTGCCCAGCCACGGGGAAAAGCCTCAGCCCTGCAGGGCCAGGAGCTGCCGGGCTCTGCCTGAGCAGCTCAGCCAGAGGGAAGGGAGCTGCTCCCCACGGGAACCAGGAGCCAAGGGCTGGAGCACCTCGTTCTGGGGCAGAGCCCAAATTCTGTGAGGGAGTAACAGAGTTATTCACGTGCACTGGTGTGTCAGCACTGCAGGTGCTGTGCCTGCAAACACATGGCTTGAGATGTGCAAAAGAATTCTGCAACTCTTGGCTGGACCAGGATGTCAGCAGTGCTGAACTCCAGCTTAGTCCAAAGCAAACACTTTACACCTCTTCTCATATCTGCTAGATTTTTTACATCAGGGTATCCAGAGAAAAGTAAACAGAGGAGTAAATATTTTCATTGTTTATCAGAAATGCATCTCATTTTGCTGAACATTTCTTTTTCAGAATGTGTTATCTTCTTAAAAAAGAAAAAGAAAAAAGAAAAATAAAAAACCGAGAAAAATATTAAAGAGAAAAAAAAAGAAACAAATATGTAGTGAAATCTTCTTGAACTTTGGATTAAGAGGTAACCGATCTTTTTAAAAGGAGAACTCATTTAATTTGTGCATGTTCTGATGCCTGGATCCATCTTACGGACTGACATCAGCATCCATTTTAAAGACTTTGGGTTTTGTTTCCAATATTAAGATTTTTTTTTAATTGGAGTTGAAGCAATAGGAGGATGAGAGATGGATTGTGCACAACTGTTTCTTGAGGGCAAAAATATTGCAGTTTGAAACTTGGACCTAAAGTATTGAAAATGAAACTTACAAATCCCAGTGCGTTGTGTGACAGCAGCTTTTCCTATAGGATGTGCAGCATCACAAAGACTTCATCAGTGGGGTTGGGAGGGCTTGGAGCTTTGTCCTGTGCCACTCTGGGATGTCATGAACCAGGACTTCACCTGCCACCAGCCCAGGTCACCCTCTGCCACCGCAGCTCCTTGGGCCTTGTGTCCCCAAAGCAGACACAAAGTGTTTCTGCTGCTCCCCCGTTGCACAAACCCACAGAGAGCTGGGATTTTTCCAAGGCTCGTGTCTCCATTGGGCCATATTCCCAAAGAACCAGCAGCACATCCTGATGAATACGGCGAGTTACGTGGATGGTTGTCAGCTCCACTTCCTGCCTAGAAATCCTGAAACTGCTTCTAAATGCTGCTCCTTCAGCTCCTGGACACCTTCTCACACAGAGCTGGGAAAAAAATCCCCTGGCCACCGGCTAAAAGGTGAGTTATGCCAAAGTTAGAGCTCTGTGGGAAATCTCTCTCCCTCCCTGATGTTTTAATGTATCTGTACATGGGGGTGTGCATGGATGCGTCGTGTATACAAAGGAAGGAGCGTGCAAGCAACAGGACTGACACTTTCAGTGTCCATGCTATTCCATACCCATGGGTACAGAGACATTATGGAAAGCCTGGCACACTCAGAGCCTTCTGTCCATGGATACAGAGACATCCAAGAGCCCCTGGCACACACAGAGCCTTCTGTCCATGGGTACAGAGACATCCAAGAGCCCCTGGTACACACAGAGCCTTCTGTCCATGGGTACAGAGACATCCAAGAGCCCCTGGCACACACAGAGCCTTCTGTCCATGGGTACAGAGACATCCAAGAGCCCCTGGCACACACAGGCCTGGCACACACAGGCCTGGCAGCACAGGTGGCTTTCCCCACAGGCTGCAGGAGATGAGAACACAACATTTGCCAACACTGACTGCAAGCCACAGCTCTGGATGCTCCCTGTGAACCTCAGCTCTGGGACCACTGTCTGCCCCAAGCTTCAGGGGCTGCAGTGGGAGCCCGGCTGGGCTCTGCCCTGGGGCCATCCTGCAGGGACAGCTGCAAACAGGGAGCATTCCCTTGCCACAAACAGCCAAGCCAGGGCTGCAGGGCAGCTGCTCCAGCCCGGACTGCACTGCTGAGTGCTGTGCTCTGGGGCTGGGGCTCCCCGCACAGGGAACTGGACTGGTGTGCCAGAGGAGACTGGGAAGCTGCAGCTTCAGCCTAACTGAGGTGGGTGCGTGCGCTGGGAAGAGTGGGGAGGCTCAAGGGGATTCACAGAGCTCATCCTGCTGCAAGGGCAAGAAAAATGGGAGTGGGAACTCAGCAGTGAGGAGAGCTGAGGGCTGGAGAGCAGCTCTGAATGACACTAAAATCCCACTGCACCTCTGAGACATTGCTGCTCCTCAGCCAGTGACAGGATGAGTCCCTAAGCCTGGGGCGCAGCCTTCCTCGTGGTGAGGGGCATCAAGGAAGGCAACAGTGTGGTGGAGACTGCCATGGGCTGGGAACTCACTGGGGGAAAAGAGGGAGCAGTTGGGAAGTAAAAGGCAGGTGGAGGACAGAACTGTTCAGAGAAAGATTGAGCTACAGCTTGAGCAGGCTGCAAAATGTCATTTGGGGTCATCCCAGATTGATTTCATTTCAGAAGCTATTGAACAAGTTTATTTTGGGGTGGTGTCATGTTTTCCCTGGGAGGTGTACACTCTGCACACTTGAGCTGTGTTGCTGAAATGCTCCAGCAGGTCTGTGCTGCAGGTCACCCCATTTCTTCTTTGGCTGATTGCGGCCCGGTGCTGAGCTCCAGCAGAGCCCTGGCAGAGCCCAGAGCAGCCTCAGCACCCACAGAGCCCAGCTGCAAGGAGAGAAACCAGAAAGCGCCCGTCAGCTGAAGGCTCCTGTCCCCTTGTCCCAGCCGCCCGCGGTGCCCGGGCCATGCTGGCCGTGCCCAGAGCTGTGCCCAGACTGCCCATCCCTGCTGCCTTTGGGAGCAGAGCAGGAGGGCAGGACATGTGCCCAGCCTGCAGCCAGCCACGGCACATCCAGCCCTCAGCAGCTGCCCAGAGCAGGATGCTCCTGTGCTCGCTGCCATCTCCCCAAAGCTCTGATCCCACCATGCCAAGCAGACGGGACCCACCTGACGCCATCCTCCGCTGGAAGAAATGTTGGTCCCAAATGATGTCCTCAGCCTTCTCCAAGGGCACGGCCCATCCACGCCACAGCTGCTCCCAAGCACTTCCCCATCCAGACTGGACCCCAGCTAGAACGCTTCCTCTAGAAAAACACACAATAAATTATTGAAAATAGATTACAGACAAAAAGGGGAACAAGAAAAAAGGTCAAAAATCATATTACTGTCAGGGACTTGAGGAAGGCCCAACCCCTGCATGCCAGGGAAAAACCCACCCACAGGTGAGGGAAGCCCAGGCTTTCTCCCTTCCTCCCTGCACTGCCCCCCAAAATAACGGTGATCCCAAAGCAAACAGGGACAGTGGAGCAGCCCAAGCCCTTCCTTGCCTGCAGAGCAAAGCAGCCCCTGCACAGGTTCTGGAGTCCCACCTCTGCTCCCACCATGGGGGTTTGTTTGTGTCGGGCTGGCTGCCCCAGCCCCAGCCCGGGGCACGGTGGGTGCTGGGGGCTGTTGGCAGGGCCAGGAGCCCACTCCCATTTCATCACCACCCCAGCCCATCCCCCAGCCCTGCCAAAAGCAGCCTGGCAGCCGACTGAAGGATCAGCTGCATCCACCCCAGCAAAAGGGGAACCTTTGGTTCCTGGCCAGGCTGTGCAATGCCCAAATCTGGGAGCATCCCCCTGCGTGTGGACTCACCTGCAAATTCCCTGTGGAGCCTGGCTTTGGAGAAGGTGCCAGAATCGAAGTCCATCATCCTCAGCTGCCGGTGACCAGGTGGAGGAAGAGGTTGTCATCCTTGATGTCATCCTCACTGTCCCCAGCAGCAGCAGCCCCACCTGGTACAGCTTCTCCAGGGGCTCCTTCTCCTTCCCTGGGGCCAGAACAGGCTGTCAGGGTTCTGCCCAGGGCCCAGAGCTGTCAGGGAACCAGGACAAGCAAAACCAGCTCAGATGGCAGCCACCAGTGCTGGGCAGAGCAGCTCAGCTCCAGCACAAGGGCTGCGTGTCCCCATCTGATGACCCCTGGGCAGTGACACAGGCAGGACAAAATGTCTGGGTTCCTTTGCTTCTGATTGCCAAGGCATGTGTGGAGCTGCAACTTACCAGGGCCTTGCATCAAAGTGTGCCTGTGGCTCTCTCCCTTCTTCTAGGGCCGATCAATATCCTGCAGCCAGGGATCACATAACAGCTCTTCTAACGAGGGTCTGTCCGAGTGCAGCATGGATAAACACCGCCTGATCACATCTTGGCACTCTGGGCAGAGAAACCAGAACCCACCGGTCAGCTGGAGAAGGCTCCTGTTGGCTTTACCCCACTATTCCCGTGTCCAGGCCATGCTGGATGTGCTCAGAGCTGGGCCTAAACTTCCCCATCAATTCCCTGTTTTGGAGGAGAGCAGGAGAGCAGGACATGTGCCACCTCCTCAGCAGCTGCCAGAGCGGGATGCTCACGAGCTGCTGCTGTCTCCCAGCACTGGCATTGCCCCCGTGGCCAGAGATAAGGATCCACCTTGAGAGAGCCGTTGTGGCAGCGAGAGCTGATGGTCCCAGCTGATGTTCTGGCTCCTCCTGAAAGGGTGCTCCCCGCAGACCATCTGGTGCAGCAGGATGCCCAGGGACCAGATGGTAGCTGGCTTGCCGTAGTAAAATCGAAAGTGGGTCCATTCTGGGGGCCTGTATGACCGTGTTCCTGTGGAATACAGATGGGGTTCATCAGGGGGATGCTGCTGCTCCCAGAACCTGGCCCCAGCATCCCTGGGCGTGTGGGGGCTGCCCCAGTGGCACACGGGGTGACCCGCTGCCCTCTCGCCAGCACCTGGGACTTGTGTACAGACTCGGGGTAGGAAAAGAAGCCACTGGGGTTGGAAGAGGGCAGCAGAAGTCCTGGCAAGGCCCAACCATGAGGAGGAAAAACCCACCCAGTGCTTGGGAAAATTCCTCCCCGCCTGCACTGCCCAAAAACATCATGAATCCAAAACAAACCAGGTGAGTGGAGCAGTCCAAGCCCTTTCGCACCTGCACACCAAACTGCCTGGGACACAGGTTACGGCCTCCCTCTCTGCTACCCCCCACCCACCCGTGTTTTTGTTGGGCTGACTGTCCCAGCCCCAGCCCCAGTCTTGGGCAGAATGGTGGGCAAAGGCTGCCAGCAGGGCTGGAAGCTGGCTCCCCACCCAGCCCTGCTCAAACGCAACTCAGCTGAAATCTCAGTGCCATGAAGGCTAGCAAAAGGGAGAATCCCCGCTGCCACACCCAGCTTGGGCTGTGAGATGTTGGGCCATGAGATGCCAGGACCGAGAGCACACCCCTGCATGGGCTCACCTGCAAAGCGAGTGTAGGCTGTGTCTTGCAGGTAGGTGCCACAGCCAAAGTCGATCAATTTGGCCTGCCCAGTGGCCAGGTCAACCAGGATGTTCCCTGGTTTGATGTCCCTGTGCAGGACCCCGCAGCTGGTGCAGTGCTGCACGGCCTCCAGCACCTGGCGGAACAGATCCCGCGCCACCTCCTCGGACAGGAACCCCCGTGCCCGAATGAAATGATGCAGGTCCTGAGAGCACTCTGGGCGTTCCAGCACGATCAAGATGTCGTTGGGGAGCTCAAGCCACTCCAGCAGCTGGATGACACCGGGGAAGCCAGTGGACACCTTCTCCAGCAGCACGATCTCCAGGGGTGCGCTGGTGCCGTCGGGCTGCAGGAGGAGCACGATGCCATCAGTGGGGCTGATGCTGTGCCGGGGGTCAGGAACTCCTCACCCAGCCCGGGATGCTCTTCGCCCTGCGCTGGCCCCACGCCCGCTCTCCCTCGAGGTGTCCTGGTGGCTCCCACCCTGTCGGGCCTCGGCTCATCCCTGCCCGGCACGGCCCGGCTTCTGCCGCTGGCCCCGCTCACTCACCAGCTCGCCCCAGTGCCGGACGCGGTTCCTTGGCACCCTTTTGATGGCCACCTGCAAGCCAAGAGCAGCAGCGGGCTGAGCTCACCACCCACCCTGCGCAGCCCCAGCTCCATCGCCATCCTCCTCCCCCTTCTCCTCCTCCCCCTCCTCCCCCTCCCTCTACTCCTCCTCCTCCTCCACCCCCTCCTTCCCCTCCTCCTCCTCCTCCTCCTCCTCCTCCTCCTCCTCCTCCTCCTCCTTCTCCTCCTCCTCCTCCTCCTCCCCGCCCGCCGCCGGCCCCGCCGCTCACCGGGGCGCCGTCCGAGAGCCGCGTGGCCGCGAAGACGCTGCGAAGCCGCCGCTGCCCAGCAGCGATCCCAGCCGGTACCGCTCCTGCAGGGCCTCCTGCGCCTTCCCTGCGGGCGGGACGCGGCTGTCAGCGCTCGGCCCGGGGCCAGGAGCGGCCCCCGAGCGCCCCCCGACCGCCCCGGGCCGGCCCTCCCCAGGCGTTCGCTCCTGGCAACGGGACAGCGGCGGCTCGGGGGCGGCGGCCGCGCCGCCGAGCGGCGGAGCTCGGGCCGGGGAAGCCGCAGCGGAGGCGGCAGCAGCGGCCGCGCCGCGTGTGTCCTCCGCGGGGCCCGGGAGGAGCCGGGGCCGGGGCCAGGCTCGGGCCAGGCGGAGCCAGAGCGAGGCGATGCCGCCCCAGCCCCAGGCAGCGATGCCCGCCCAGAAGCGCCACCGCCAGCACGGCCAGAGCCGGGCGGAGGCGAGACCCCGGCGGGACGGCCGGGGGCGGGGATGGGGCAGCCCCGCCCGGAGCCGGGGGCGGGCCGGGGGCATGGCCCGGCCGGGAATGGGGAGAGAGAGACTGGGAGAGGAGGGGACAGCGGGAAAGGGAGAGCGGGAGACGGTACGGGACAGCGAGGGAAGGAGAGGAGAATCAAGAGGGAGTCTCTGCTTTGGCTGCTGCTGCTGCTGCTGCTGCCGCTGCTGCTGCCGCCGCTGCTGCTGCTGCTGCAACTGAAGCTCCGGGGCCGTTTGTCCCCGTGTCCGTTTTTCCGTTGCCCGCTCACCCCCACGCCCAACCCCCCGCTCCCCGGGGGCAGCCCCTGAGCCTGTCCAAACACGGGAACTTTGCCGCGTTCAGCCCAGACCCAGAGTCTGGACTCCTGCACGGGGGCAGAGGTATCTCCTCGGTCGCTGCTGTGTATTGTCCCCCGCTGAGGATCAAACCCTGTCGGGGCACATTCCCTGGCTGGAGGATTCCCTGGTCCTGGTCCTGCACTTATGGCTCCAGTGTTGCTTTCCAGCAAAAACTGGAAGGCAAACTGTGTAGCTCATCGTACTTTAGAGTGTCTAGAACTCGCTAAGTCACTGATCTTAGAGGTGAGATGCATTTGGAATTAATGGGATGGAGAAGTAGTGCAAGATGGAAAAAGGGAGCAGAGAAATAAATAGAGGAAAACATCTTGGACTGTTTCTTTCAATTTTCATTTCACTTCTGGAAAGCTGTTTCAGTTTTCCAGGAATCTTCTCCACAGTCCTGTTTGCTCTTCTCAAGAACCTTTCCTGGAGAACCAGGTTGAGCTCCTGTCACAAGATGTGCCACCAACTGCAGCTTCTCTTGGCTTTCCACAGCGGGTGTGCAGCAGGACTCTTGCAGCAGAGCAGGACAAAGGTTTGGAGAACTTGACAGCTTGTCCTTTCTCTTCCTGGAGAGCTGGGGAGTTGTGCCAGTGGTGAGGTTTTCATTGTGACTGTTCCAGCCTTGGGAAACAGGAGGTGGAACCAGGACTTGTTAGGGAATACAAGCCTGACTGAATGCAGAGAAGGAATCTCCAGAGCCCGCAGCCAGAAATGGAGAGTTGTGTGATAATCATTCCCACATCTCCATGGACACCTGGAAAGTGATCTAGAACATGAAAATGGGACAGAGGGAGTTTGTTTTCTGTGTTCAGTTTGGGTGATTCTACATCTCCAGTGCTGGTATAAATCAAGAGCACAGTCAGTTCATGATAAGCACCAGAACAGGCTGGACCTCTGAGAGTAGGTGACCGAAAGGATTTGAAAAGGAGAAATGCAGGGAATAACTTGGTGGACTGTGCCAGGAGCAGGGCAGGTCCCTCTGCAGGAAAAGCCCCAGGCCAGCCCCAGCACAGGGAAGGCCTCGGGCGCAAGGGCAGAGTGCCGTGCTGGGAGCTGTGCCAGGGAGAGCCTGAGGCACCAAAGGCGCCTTGGCAGCAGCAGCTGCTTGCAGGGCATGGCCAGAAGCCTCCCTTGGCAAGCCGGCCTGGTGGCCAGCACTGCAGAGCTGCTGCCTCAGGGCTCATTTCTGGCTGGGCTCGGCCCCAGCCCACAGAGTGTGACCTCAGCCCTGACTCTGCCACGGCCCTTGTGCCTGAGCCCTGCAAAGCCCAAAGGTCACCTGTGCCCCCCTGGCTGTGCCAGCCCCTGGGGCAGGGGGAGGAAAGGCAGAAAGGGGCTGGGTTTGGCTGTGGGATGTGGGGTCCAGCAGAGACCATGAGGAGTCGAGGCAGTGGATGGAGTGCACTGAGCAGCCCCTTCTGCCCATGCAGTCCTGGAATGGTTTGGATGGGAAGAGCTCTGCAGTGCTCATCTCATCCAAACCCCGCCATGAGCAGGGACATCTTTCACCGGATCAGGTTGTTCAGAGCCCTGTCCCAGCTGGACTTGAATGTTTCCAGGGACGGGGCACTGACCACCTCCCTGGGAACCTGTCCTGGTGTATCACCACCCTCATCATCAAACATTTCCTCCTTATCTGTTCTTATCTGAACCTCCCTTCCTTTAGTTTAAAACCACCCCCCTTTGTCCCGTTGTGACAGGCCCTACTAAAACCTTTGTCCACCCTTGTATTTCCAGTGAGCCGGGTTTCCATGGCAACTGCCAGGACAGGTGACCCAGGTGTCACCCCCAGTGAGGGCTGCCATGGAAACAGTGCCCAGCACTGCCCCTTTCTGTCTGGCTGACCTGGCCTTTGGCCCTGGCCCTGGCGTTTGCTGCTGGTTCCGCGGCGCCTGACCGGCCAGCGCGGCACAGGGCAGGTGGCCGTGGCACAAGCCCCCAGCAAGGGATCCCCTCTGGCTCTGGGCAGTGACAGCAGCCCTGAGCAAGGGGCCAGGGCAGGTTTCCATGGCGAGCAACCATCACAACGGCTCCAGGAGCAGAGTGACTCTTGCCAAGGAACTTTGTGGTGCTGTCGCTTAATATTAAATCTGGTTTTTGCTGATCCCTTGCTGGGGATTTTTTCAGTGCTCTCAAGCCCTAGTTGGTAACAGGGTGAAGGAGCCCTGGCCCAGGCTCTGGCCCTGGGGGACACGGGGACGCTGCCGGGGGGTCCCTGTCCCCCTGTCCCAACCCCACAGCCCCAGCCCCCGTCCCCGTGTCAGGCTCTGGGGTCGATCTTGTGGAACATCCTCTGGGGGAGGCTGCGGTGCCGGGGGCGGGGGGACCCGGGGGGACAGGGGACCCCGCTGTGCACGAGCAGCGTTGGACTTCTCTGGGGGAACTGGGAGGGGGGGCTGGGGTGGAGTGACCTCCCCAGTGACCTCACACAGCCCCTGTGATGTCACACAACCCCTGTGATGTCACACAGCCCACTCTGAGATGTAACAGGCCACCTGTGATTTCATACAGGTGTCCTGTGAGGTCACAGCCGGCACTTTGAGGTCCCAGTCTGCTCTGTGATGTCACAAAATCTGCCCTGTGATGTCACAGCCCAGCCTGTGATGTCACAGACACCCTGTGATGTCACAGCCAGCCCTATGATATCACAGCCACCTTTGTGAAGTTATGCAGCCTCGCTGTGATGTCACAGCCTGCTCTGTGATTTCACAGTCAGCTCTGTGATGGCACAACCCACTCTGTATTGTCTCAGCCTTCTCTGTGACATCACACAGCTGCTCTGTGATGTCACAGAGCCCTTTTCTATGATGCCAGAGTCTTCTCTGTGGCCTCACAGCCCGTTCTGTGATGTCACACTGCCAGCCTGTAATGTCACAGCTGACTTTGTGACATCACAACCTCCTCTGTGACATCACAACCTCCTCTGTGATGTCACATCCTGCTTTGTGATGTCACATAATAAACCAGTGATGTCACAGCCCACTGTATGATGTCACAACCTGGTATGTGATGTCATACAATCACAGAATCACAGAATTGCTGGGTTGGAAGAGACCTTTAAGGTCATCAAGTCCAACCCATGCCCTAACACCACCTCAGCTAAACCATGGCACTGAGTGCCACATCCAGTCTTTTATTAAACACATCCCAGGATGGTGACTCCACCACCTCCCTGGACAGACAGTTCCAGTACTTCATCACCCTTTCCATAAAAAACTTTTTTCCTAATATCCAACCTAAATTTCCCTTGGTGCAGCTTAAGACACTGTCCTCTGGTCCTGTCAGTTGCTGTGAGGAGAGAGACCGACCCCCACCTGACTGCAACCACCTTTCAGGGAGTGTGGAGAGTGATAAGGTCACCTCTGAGTCTTCTCCAAGATAAACAGCTCCAGCTCCCTCAGTCATTCCTCACAGGACTTGTGTTCCAGACCCCTCACCAGCCTTGTTGCCCTTCTCTGGACACGCTCCAGCCCCTACATGTCCCTCCTAAATTGGGGGGCCCAGAACTGGACACAGCACTCGAGGTACGGTTTCACTACAGGGGAAGAATGCCAAGCACACTAGAGCCAGCTACAGGGGAAGAATGACCTCCCTGCTCCTGCTGGCCACACCATTCCTGATCCAGGCCAGGAGCCATTGGCCTTCTTGGCCACCTGGGCACACTGCTGGCTCATGTCCAGCCGGCTGTCGACCAGTGCCCCCAGGTCCCTTTCTGCCTGGGCACTGTCCAGCCACGCCGTCCCCAGCCTAGAGCTGTGCAGGGGGTTATTGTGGACAAAATGCAGGACTTGGCACTAGGACTGATAAAACTTCATCTTACTGGAATCTTCCATCTATCCAGCTGTTCCAGGTGTTCCTGCAGAGCCCTCCTGCCTTCCAACAGATGGACACATGCTCCAAGTTTAGTGTCATCTGCAGATTTACTAATGAAAGCCTCAATCCCCTCAGCCATGTGGTCAATAAAAATATTGAACAGAGCTGGCCCAGCACAGAGCCCTGAGGGACAGCACTGGTGACTGTCCCCAGCTGGATGCAGCACCGCTCACCACCACTCTCTGGGCCGGCCATCCAGCCAGTTCTGAACCCAGCACAGAGTGCTCCTGTCCCAGCCGTGGGCTGCAGCTTTTCCAGGAGTGTGCTGTGGGAGACAGTGTCAAAGGCCTTGCTGGAGTCCAAATAGACACATCCACAGCCTTTCCTGCATCCACCAGGAGGGTCACCTGGTCATGAAAGGAGACCAGGTTGGTCAAACACGACCTAGCCCTCCTAAACCCCTGCTGGCTGGGTCTGACACCCTGGCCATCCTGGAAGTGCTGTGTGATGGCACTCAGTGTGAACTGTTCCATGACCTTACCGGGTACTGAGGTCAGGCTGACTGGGCTGGAATTACCAGGATCCTCCTTCCCACCCTTGCTGTGAATGGGTGTCACATTGGGCAGCTTCCAGTCATCTGGGACCTCACCAGTGAGCCAGGGCTGCTGGTAAATGATGGAGAGTGGCTTGGCAAGCTCATCTGCCAGCTCCCTCATCACTCTGGGGTGGATCCCATCAGGTCCCATGGATTTATGAACATCCAAGCAGCTCAGCAGTTCTCTGACTGCCTCTTCTTGGATAACAGTGGCCCACTCTGCTCCCTGACACCATCAACCAGCCCAGGAGGAGAGTTGTCCTGAAGGCAAATCGTCTTCTCACTAAAAACTGAGGCCAAAAATGGCATTAAGCACCTCTGCCTTCTCCTCATCTGCAGGTATTAAATTCCCTTCCACATCTAATCAAGAACAAAGGTTGGTCTTACCCTTCCTTTTACCATTGATATATTTATAAAAACATTTTTATTAGCCTTTACAGAAGCTGTCATTTGAAGTTCAAACTGATCTTTGGATTCCCTAATTTCTTTTCTGCATGCCCTTGAAAGCCCCTTAAATACTTCCTGAGAGATCTGACCCTCCTTCCAAAGATGATACATCCTCTTTTTATTCCTAGGTTCCTTCAAAATCTCCTTGCCCATCCAGGCTAGATGTTTTCCTCGTCGACTCGTCTTTTGGAACACAGGGACAGTCTGTTCCTGTGCCCTCAAGATCTCTGTTTAGAAGTTTCCCACCTTTCCTGAACTCCTTTGTTTTCAAGGGCTGCTTCCCAAGGAACTCTCTGAATAAGTCTCCTAAGTAGGCCAAAGTCTGCCCTCCAGAAGTCCAGTGTAAGGGTTTTGTTTGTGTTCTTCCTCATCTCACCAAATATCGAGAATTCTATAATTTCATGATCACTGTGCCTAAGTGACCTTCAAACACCACATCTCCCACCAGCCCATCTCTGAGCCGCCTTTTCTCTTTCAGCTGCCTCAGGGGGCAGCCGGAGGAGTGAGCCCGGGGCCAGCACCAGGACGATGCCCAGAGATGCCGGATCACCCTGAGGATGCCCAGCTCCCAGGGGCAGCGGCAGCTCCCAGAACAAACGGCAGCAGGGAGAGAAAAACACGGGGTACACACCGATGGGTGGGTGGGTGGCGCCCAAGGCAGGGTGACAAGGACTAACGTGACACTGCTGGTGACAAGAGTCTGGACCTGTACTTTGTTCAGAGAACTGAATCAGCCCAGGCAGTGTGTCAGTGATATCCCGTACCCGGACCCCAGGGAGGCAGCAGACCTCTCTGTGGGGTGGGTCTGGTCGACATATGGGGCCCTCTGTTCCCCTCAGGAGGGAGTCACCCACCACGATTACCCTTCTTTCCTTTTTGATGTTAGAGGTGCTGATCTGTCTCACAGATGAATCATAATTGGGAGGCTCACTGGGCAGATAATTTTCTTCTAAACCATCTGGCTGACTCTCCAGATCCAGGGGATCATACCGAATCTGAAGTGGCACCTGGCTTGGGAGAGGGGGGTGGGAGGGATTTTTATTATTACCTCCTCGAGTAGGTACCCACTCCCACTCCCCTTCATCAGCCAGGTGTCCTTCTATAGCCTGACAGTGGGAGGTGTGGGAGACAGCGGGAACCAAGGAGAGCATTGCTGCCCTGCCAGACCTCATGGAACCAAGGATCCATTGTGACACTGCAGGGCCCTGGGGCACCACGGTGCCATTGTGACACTGCAGGGCCCAAGGATCCAAGGGACTTTGTGACACCAGAGGGACATTGTGACACTGGGAGGCCTCATGGAATCATGGACAGCATTGGGACACTCTGGGGCCTCATGGAACTGTGGTGACACCAAGTTGTCTGGGAGTGTTGATCTGCTGGAAGGCAGGAGGGCTGTGCTCAGGGACCTGGACAGGCTGGATCCAGGACCCAAATCCAACAAGGTGAGGTTTAACAAGTCCATGTGCCAGGTCCTGCACTTTAGCCACAACAACCCCTGCAGCGCTACAGGCTGGGGACAGAGTGGCTGGACAGCAGCCAGGCAGAAAGGGACCTGCAGGGACTGATGGACAGCAGGCTGGACATGAGCCAGCAGTGTGCCCAGGTGGCTAAGAAGGCCAATGGCTCCTGGCCTGGATCAGGAATGGTGTGGCCAGCAGGACCAGGGCAGTGATTCTTCCCCTGTGCTGGGCACTGCTTGGGCAGCACCTCGAGTGCTGTGTCCAGTTCTGGGCACCCAAATTTAGGAAGGACATGGAGGGGCTGGAGCATGTCCAGAGAAGGGCAACAAGGCTGGTGAGGGGTCAGGAGCACAAGTCCTGTGAGGAGCGGCTGAGGGAGCTGGGGTTGCTTATCCTGGAGAAGAGGAGGCTCAGGGGAGACAAGGCGGTGTCCGGGCACAAGGTGTACTTGATGATCTCCAAGGTCTTTTCCAGCCTTGCTGATTCTGTGATTCTCTGAAACCACCCTTGGAGCAGTTGCAGGAGGAGCCCTGGGCCTCCTCTTCAGAAGCTCCAGCAGCCCAGGTCCCTCAGCTTCTCCTCACAGCCCCAAAGCCCATCCTGTCAGTCCTGCAGAGCCTCTCCAGCCCCTCCTCACTGCCCAGAACAGGCAGCCCCACAGCCAGACACAGCAGCCCAGATGTGCCACCTGGCCTGGGTGCCTCTGGCAAGGGAGCAGCACCAGGCACTGCAAGAGCCTGCAGACAATTCCTGCAGCACTTGTGGGATGATCCTGCTTCCCAAGGGCCGCTCCCATGGTGCCAAGTCAGGAACTGGAATGGGGAGTGGGGCCAGACAGGAAAGGGCAAACAGGGATGGGCTGTTTGCAGGGGAGGGAACAGGGGTGGGCAATGGGAACAAATTTGTATCAGGAAGAGTAAAGAAAGCAAAGGTGAAGCCAAGGAAATGCTTAGGGCAGTCTGGGGGTGGCTGCCAGGCAGCCCTGGCTCTGAGCAGCAGCGTCTGCAGTGGGACAGGAAACTCCCAGCTGATGGGAACAAACTTTCTGGCTGACTGCAGAGGCCAGGACAAAGCTGAGTGGTTTCCCTGGCGTCCCCCAGCCCTTCCTGGCCCCAGAGGCTGATGGCATTTGTGCTCCCTCAGGTTCATGTCCCCACAGCAGCAGCATGGGGGTGCTCCCGCCTGCTGTGTGCAATGCAAACAGGGGCTCCTGAGCCAGTGCTGCCGTGGCTGTGCCTGCAAGGATGCGGCACCTGTGTGAGCTGGGGGAGAGGCCAGGGCTGCAGAGGGGGGATGTTGTTGGCAGCTCCATGAGGACGCTCTGGGACACTGCCCTGGGCTGTCCAGCGCACTGGGGATGGATCAGCCCCTGCTCTGCTGCTCCTTCCCGTCTCCCCCAGGGCCCTTGCAGAGCACCAGCCATGATGTTTGCCCCCAGCCTGCCCACGGCCAGCCTGGGGCTGCTCACGGGGGTTTTCTGTGCTGAGCATTGGCCTGGCCGTGTCCTTGAGAGAGCCTGGGCAAGGAGCCTGGAGCCCCCAGGCCCTGGCCTGAGGTGTCAGCGCTGCCCCAGCAGTGCCCATGGCCTGTCCCTGCTGCAGCCCCGGCACTGCCACCCCCAGGACTGTGCCCGGCCCCGAGAGCACTCAGGCCCTGCAGCAACACCAGGGCCACCAGGGCAGCGGGGCAGGGCCACGGGAGCAGCACTGGCAACACCAAGTGCTGCTGCTGCTGGGCACAGCTGCTGTGCCAGCACTGATCTGCCCCCAGCTCTGCACACAGACATTGCTGCTGCAGCTCCAGAGAAGGCAACAAAAGGGCATCTCTGCAGAAAACTTTGATGGGACATCCTTGAGTTCCTTTAAAGCCACCGAGACTGCAGCCCCTCATTGACACAGTCTGTGGCCACAGGGAAGGTAGAGAGAAATAAAATGAGAAATGGCACAAACAATGACATTTCTTTTTGGACTATACTGAAAAAGTAAAACAATGAAAAAGAACCTCCAAAACAAAATCAACAAGTAGTATCAAAGATGACTTTTATTAGAAGTGATTTGCTGAAACTGGCCAGCAGTTTAATGTTTCTGCAATTGCCCAGTCATCAGTGTCCACACTGCAGCCTTGAGCTCCTGGTTCCTCAGGCTGTAGATGAGGGGATTCAGGGCTGGAGGCACCACCGAGTACAGAACTGACAGGGCCAGATCCAGGGATGGGGAGGACATGGAGGGGGGCTTCAGATGAGCAAACATGACAGTGCTGAGGAACAGAGAGACCACGGCCAGGTGAGGGAGGCAGGTGGAAAAGGCTTTGTGCCGTCCCTGCTCAGAGGGGATCCTCAGCACAGCCCTGAAGATCTGCACATAGGAGAAAACCATGAACACAAAACAGCCAAGTCCTAAACAGGCACTAACAGCAATGAGCCCAAGTTCCCGGGGGTGGGATGTGGAGCAGGAGAGCTTGAGGATCTGTGGGATTTCACAGAAGAACTGGCCCAGGACATTGCCATGGCACAGGGGCAGGGAAAATGTATTGGCCGTGTGCAGCAGAGCATTGAGAAAGGCACTGGCCCAGGCAGCTGCTGCCATGTGGACACAAGCTCTGCTGCCCAGGAGGGTCCCGTAGTGCAGGGGTTTGCAGATGGACACGTAGCGGTCGTAGCACATGATGGTCAGGAGGGAAAGCTCTGCTGAGATGAAAAAGACAAAAAAAAATAGCTGTGCAGCACATCCTGTGTAGGAGATGGTGGTGGTGTCCCAGAGGGAATTGTGCATGGCTTTGGGGACAGTGGTGCAGATGGAGCCCAGGTCGCTGAGGGCCAGGTTGAGCAGGAAGAAGAACATGGGCGTGTGCAGGCGGTGGCCGCAGGCTACGGCGCTGATGATGAGGCCGTTGCCCAGGAGGGCAGCCAGGGAGATGCCCAGGAAGAGGCAGAAGTGCAGGAGCTGCAGCTGCCGCCTGTCTGCCAGTGCCAGCAGGAGGAAGTGGCTGATGGAGCTGCTGTTGGACATTGGCTGTGGCTGCACATGGGGACCTGTTCATGGAGAAAGGACAGTGACAAGTAAGGAGAGGTTGCTTGGAGCCAAACCTGGCCCATTCCCTGTAGACTGTCCTGCTGGGACTCACCCACCCTTGTTCCTGATCTGGGAAAACCTTCACCCAGGTCCCTGCCTGAGCTCCAGTTGTGCTGGCTGTGTGTGCCAGGAGCAGCCAGGGCTGTGCATGGGAGCTCTCGAGGAGACATCCCTGCCCCGCTGACCTGGGTTTGTGGCCATGTGGCAGAGCGACAAGGATTTCTCAGGGGAATCACTCCTAACACAGAAAGGGTTGGTAGCATCTGCACTCAGACTTCTAAGGGAAATAGATGGCAGGAGTTGGATTTAAGAATTGTCTTCCTACCCACACATCATTCCTGGCTCTCTGAGGTCAGAAATCTCCAGCATTCCTGATGCACTCAGAGTTTGCCACTGAGAAATGTGAGAGGCAAAGGATTACCTGTGGCTGAGGGAAGGTGAGGGGCTGGATGGGCTTGTTCCCCCTGCACTGCTCTGTTCAGCCCCCTCTGCTTCCCTGAGCATCTCCCTGGGCCTGGACATTCCCTCCTGAGAGGTGCCTTGTCCCTGCCAGCGCTCACAGAGCCCATCCCACCCTGTGTGCCCTCGGCCCGGCCCTACAGAAACCTGCCTGTGTGCAGGGCCCTGGCTGGGGCAGGGTCTGTGTGCAGCTGGGCGAGGGCAGCTCAGGAGAGCCCTGCTGGGCCCTGCAAAGGTGATGCTGCTGCTGTCCAGGGCTGAGGAGTGGCTGAAGGCCCTTTGGGAGGCTGCCAGCAGAGAGACTGACCACCCAAAGTCACAGCTCAGGAGTCTCTATAAATGTTCAAACATTGCTCTGATGATCCTGTGTGTGCCTTTCAACTCAGAATGTTCTGTCATTCTGGGATTACAATTCATGCTCTGCTTCTCTCATCCCCCTGTAGTTTATAATCAAAAGAGAAAAAAATCCCTTGTAATAGTGTTAGACCAGTAAAGTAAAAACCAGACCTTTATTGGAAGTTTCCAGGTGTCCCAGTGGGGATGGGGCACACCCCACCCCTGATTTCAACAATTTATTAAGGTTGATTAATCAGGATATTTTACAGGAACATCCAAAAGGAAATTCAGTTGCCCCAGTTAGACACCCCTGGCTCAAACCATTGGATTAGGTCCAAGGAATTATTTGCCCCAGTTTTTGTTATCACTGCTCACATTCAAAAACCAAGCCCTGGGCTGCAGGACCCTGCTCTGCAGGACAGCCCTGGGCACCCCTGGCTGCTCTGTACAAGAGATGATCAGAGAATGTACTCACAGGGTCTGTGGGCATTGGGATGTTCCAGCTGTAGGAGATCACTCCAGGAGCTGCAGCTGCATTGTCCTGCAGCCAGAGGTTCCTGTGCCAAGGGCTGTCAGTGATTCTGCCCCAGGCACTTCTCAGCACCTTCCCAGCCCTGACTGATGGAAGCTCTCTGTGCCTCTGTGCTGTGCCCGGGCTGGCTGCAGGCAGTGCCCCAGCCCTGCTGGGCTGGGAGAAGAGCTGCTCATCCAGAGAAATGTGCTTTTGAAGCTCTCCTTGGTTACCAGGATCACCCTCTGTGCCAGGAGCCCGGCCCAGCTCAGCAGCACAGACACAGCACAAGGACTTTAATGACCCTCTGGGGCTTTGTGCTCAGGCCCTGAACATCAGGCCCTGAGAGGGAGCTGCAGAAACCTCTCCAGAGCTCCAAGTCAGAATCCAGCTCCAAAGTTTCTTTGACTTTTAATGGGTCCCACTGAGGGACACGACTGAGAAAGTGTCCCCAGGCCCCAGGCAGAGCAGAGAACTGGAGGCACTGATGACAGGTGGGGACAAAGAGAAGCCAAGTCCTGGTGCCCTGGGGCACAGCAGGCTCTGTGCCACCAAGGGCTGTCAGGAGACACCTTGTCCTGAGGCACTGGGGCCTCCTGGCACAGCCCCAGCCAGGCTGGGCACTGTCAGCCCCTTGTCCTGCCCTCAGCATCCCCCCCTAGCCCACATCCCAGTGGCCTCAAGGATCTGCTGGAAGGAGTCCCTGGGGAGCCTTGCTCAGGAATGGCCCTGGGGGCTCCTTCATGCTCCCAGGGACTGCAGGTTTTTCAAAGCACGTTGGCTTTGGCTTTTGCCTTGCAGTCTCTGAGAGCTTTGTGCAATCATGGCCTCCAATTATCTGCTGTAATTAGTCCCTGGAGAGGCTTTGTCAGGAACAACACCCAGTGGGGCTCATAATGCTTCAAGGTACTTCAGTTCTTTTCAGGTACTTGGTGTTTCCCATTTGATCCAGACTCTGTGAGAGGTTTGTGCAATCATGGCCCCAATTATCTGCTTTAACGAGTCTCTTGAGAGCTTTGTACTGACACTCAGTGGGGCTCATTAATCCTTTGAGATACTCAACTTTTGTAAGGTACTTTGGATTTTCCTTTCCACACTGAGAGGTTTTTGTCCAGTTTGAGTCTCTGAGAGGTTTTTGTGCCATCCTGTCCTCTAATTCTCTCCTCCAAGGAGTCCATGAGGAGCCTGCGTTGGGGATGGACCTCAGTGGGTCCCATTTATGCTTTGAGACACTTTGGGGTTTTCTTCTGACTTTGGCTCCTGGAAAGGTTTGTGTCCACTCGGGCCCTGAGGTTCCAGGGCTCAGCTCCAAATGCACCACGGGGCTCATGAGGATCAAACAAATCCTGAGAAACCATGGCTGTGCCTTGGTTTCCCTCTTGTCTGAGGCAGTTCATCAGGAAGATTTTGCATTGGCTTTGCTTCTCCAATTTGAGATTTCTCAGCCAATGCGTTAATTACTGTGGTGGGTTCAGTGTTGGCTAATTACCTGGGCACTCACTAGAATATACTTACTAATTTCTTGCTCTGAGATAAGATAAGGAGAAAGGCAAAGTGGGCTCAAAACTCTAAAAGGGTATAAAGAAAATTTTATTAATAGTAACTAAAATAAAGAGTAATAAGAATCAGAACAAAACTTTCAGGACACTTCCTCTCTCCATACAACCTGACAATGTAAAGAAACAAAACCTAAAATTTTAAGTCAGTTTGGCACCTCTAGAATAGTCTTTCTTCAGTTCACTTAGGGAGAGAAGTTCCTCTTGTAAATGTTATGGAGACTTCTCCACAAGAAAACAGCTGTCTCATGGCTTTTCATTTCCATGAATAGCAGCTGCCTTCAATCGTGAAGTCCCTCCCATTTTTTCACAGCTTTTCCCACAGCTGTGTTTATGGGCCATGTCAACTTATGGGGTATGAGTTTCAAGATGAGCTGTTTAAAAGCAAAGGTTCTCTTCATTTATTTCTGAAATCATCTTCATCTCTGGAAACAGAGGTCTTCTTCTTCTGTCCCTGGGGGCATAGGTTCTCATCACTCTGCTCTCTTTCATTGTTCAAACTTCTCAGGGGATCACAGCTACTGCAACATTTGCTTACATTAGCATGGAGGCCTTTGCTGAACAAGTCATCTCCCAGTTATTTTCAAAGAGTTATCAGGAAAAAGAGAGTCTGATGTATCAATTACATCCTTCTCCATAGCTTTACCAGAGGATTTCAGCCCCAAGATCAAGGCATCTCCTCATCCCTCCACCTGGGACTCAACTTCCTCTTCACTGACCTCGGTGTCTTCATGTTGCTCCTCTGTGTGCCTGCACTTTGTCCTTTTCTCTCACTCGAGGGAGGATGGAAGCACTGGAAGAGTCAATATCTCAGCCGGGGCCTGCAGATGGTTCCGTGACCCCGGCTGGGCTCGGTACTTGCGGCCGGAGCTGTTTTACCATGGAGGTTTCTGCAGCGGCTGCGCTGGGGCTGTGTCAGGCTGGGCCGCGCTGGGGCAGGGCCAGGATCTCAGCAGCCAGGCCAGAGCACAGCAGCAGCACGGCCGGGGCCCATGGCTTCTCCTCCCCCTGCCCGCTGGTTGCGGGCGAACCCCAAGGGCAGCAGAACCTTGGCCGAGCCGGCCCGGCCCGGGGCTGCTCCTGGGGCCCGGCGGATCCTGGCTGGGCCCGGGCTGGCGGCGGGGCAGGGCTCGGTAGCGGCCAGATGTCAGCAACCGCAGCCACGGCCCGGCCCGGCCTCGGCCCCGCGGCCTCCCCTGCCCTGCCCGGCAGCCGATGGGGCCTGGCGGCTCCCTGGGAAGGGGCCCGGCCCCACGGCAGGAGCCGCCCGGCCTGGCCTGGCTGAGACGGGGCTGGGCCGGCCTGGTCACCTCTTTGCTGGCCAGAAGGGAAACAGACCCAGCCAGGCTTCTCCATCTTTAACTTGTGTCTTCACAGAGGCGTGTGCAGTTTCCTTAGTGGTTTAACAGATTGTCAGCTCTCAAAGCTAATTACTGATTGGTTTTTTGTCAGACACCGAGGAAACTGCTAGCAGCTTCTCTCAGGACATCACTTCCGTGATGCAAAACCACCACAACAGCACAGAGCACAGAGCTCCTTTGTCCATATGTAGTGGTCATGTGCCCAAGGCCCCAAAACCCCACCTTGAGAGATCTCTGGGCACTCTCCAGGGTGTTTTCAAATTAAAACATTCAGCTCATAATCGTAGAAAAACACCAGAGGACAGGGCCAGCCCGACCTGTCTGTCCTGGCTACTTTTGTCTGGGAGCAATCCTTGGATATACACAATTTGGGAGGCCAAATTCTAATTTTTGCCATGGTCTTTGGCAAGAAGGCTGTTTTTTATCCATAGGAAGGAAGGAACAGAGCCCTCTGTTTCAGGGGCAGATGAGAGGTGACCACTGGAGGCCAGGGCCAGCCAGAGCTAGCAGGTTTTTCTGAGAGATACCTTTGCATGGAGGAAATTTTAAGGGAGCTTACCAATTTTGGCAATGGGCATTTCAAAAGAGAGACAGTTCTTTCCCTTAGGAAGGAAAGCACGGAGCCCCAGTACTCCAGGAGCTGATGAGAGGCAGCCCTTGGCATTCCAACATCAGCCAGACCTGTCAGGTGGCCCCTGGGAGGCCAAGCCAGCCAGACCTGTTCCATGTTCCCTCAGTTCCATGAGGCCCACAGTGTCCCAATGGTCCCTTGCTTCCATGAGGCCCTGAGGTGTCACAATGCCCCCTTGGTGACACGAGGCCCTGAAGGGTCCTAATGGCCTCCATAGTTCCATCAGGCCCCACAGAGTCATAATGGTCTCTGGGTCCATGAAGCCCTGCTGTGTCACCATGGCCCCTTGGTTCCATGGGCTCCAGTGGTGCCACAATGATCCCCTTGCTTCCATGAGGTCCCCACAGTGTCACAGTGATCTCCATGGGAAGGAAAGAACCGAGCCCCAGTGTGGCAGGGGCAGCCACCAGAGGCCAAGGCCAGCCAGAATGGATGGTACTGGCAGATTTTGCCTGGGAGCAACCCTTGGATATAGGGAATTTGGGAGGTGGAGCCCCAATTTTGGCCATTTCTGCATAGATAAGAAGGACAGTTCTTTTCCACAGGAAGGAAAGCACAGAGCCCAAGTGTTTCAAAGGCAGAAGAGGAGAGAGGTGGCTCCTGGGAGGCCAAGCCAGCCAGACCTGTTTGTCCTGGCAGCTTTTGTCATGAAAGGATCCTTGTATATATGGAATTTGGGAGGAGGAATCTCAATTTCGACCATGGACACCTTGAGAAGAAGGACGGCTCTTTTCCATAGGAAGGAAAGCATCGAGCCCCAGTTTTTTGAGGCAGGTGAGAGGCAGCCCCCAGGGGGGCAAAGGCAGCTGAACCTTTAAGTCCTGGCTGCTTTCACTGGGGAGCAATCCTTGGATGTACTGAGTTTTGGAGGTGGAATCCCAGTTTTGGCCATGGGCGCCTGGTCAGGATGGATGGTTTTTTCCTATAGGAAAGAAAAGCACAAAATGCAAGTATTCTGGAAGAAGATGAAAGGTGGCCACCCTTAGGCCAAGCCAGCCAGACCTGTCTGTCCTGGCACCTTTCCTCTAGGGGCTATCCTTGGACACAGGGCATTTTGGAAGTGGAATCTCAATTTTGGCCGTGTGTGCCTGGAAAGGAAGAGGCGTTCTTTTCATTAGCAAGGAAAGCACAGAGCCCCAGTGTTTCAGAGCCACATGAGTGCCAGCCCTCGGGAAGCCAAGGCCAGCCAGACTTGTCTCCCCTGGCAGCTTTTGTCTGGGAGCTATCCTTGGATATAGGGAATTCTGGAGGCAGATCCCCAATTTTGGCCATGGGTACCTAGTTGAGATGGATGTTTTTTTCCCATAAGAAAGAAAAGTACATGGTCCCAGTGTCTCAAAGGCAGATGAGAGGTGGCCCCTGGGTGGCCAAGGCAGCCAGACCTGTCTTTCCTGGCAGATTTCATCTGGGAACAATCTTTGCATATAAAGACATTTGGAGAAGGAATCCCGTTTTTGGCCCTGGGTTCCTGGAGGAGAAGGACAGTTCTCTCCCACAGGAAGGAAAGCCACGAGCCCCAGTGCTTCAGGGCAGGTGAGAAGCAGCCCTTGACATGCCAAGGTGTCCTAGTTTAGGGCAAATTTGGGAGAAATCCTCCAGGAGGAGCCCCCAAAAAGTAATCCCCTCCCACGGCCCCTCCCCTTCCTGGTTCGGGAAGAATTTCCTTGGAGAGAAGTGGAAAAAAACCCTGTTATTCAACAAGCAAAACACTCCCCAATACAAAAAAACAACTAACTAATAAGCAAAAGCAAAAGCAAGGGCAAAGCGAAAGCAAGCAAGCCAGCAAGCAAGGAAGGAAACCTAGCCTCTCCTAGAGACAGACCATGGTGAGGGTGAGCTGGCTGATAACAAGACAAAACAAACGTTCACTTTCAGAGTCAGTCCTGAAGGCACAGAATGTAATATCAGGCACAAACAGAACACACGATTGGGGATGCAAGCACCATAACGTCACCCTAGAACATTCCACCCCATATCTCCATATCGTCAACGTAACTACCAAACATCATGTAAAAACTTCATCAAGTTAAAACTTCCATCTTTCACTTACCCATCCTTCCACCTCACTTGCTCAAACCTTCGACACTTACACATTTCCTTCTATCTCTCTTGCACAAACCTTTGACACTTACACATTTCCTTCTGTCTCATGTCGGTGTGGTTTAATGTACAGACAGTGGCAGTAACATCCAACAAACAGTGATATTTGCATATGAGTCTCACCCCACAATCAGATCTCCCTGAGGTGCACATCGTGTTCTTCCAACTCTCTGCATTATTCACCATGTACAACCTGGTCCCTGAGCAAAGACAATCCCACAAATGGGTTTGTCTGTACTCGAGGCAGAATTGATCCACACTGTCTTCCCTAACAAACCTCTGATATGTGCCACTGGGACTTTATCTCCGTCTGCTATATTCAGGGACTCAGACTGGGCAGGACCTGCTCCATTGGTGGAACCTCGGGTGTTAACTAACCAAGTGGCCTTTGCTAAATGCTGCTCCCAGTTCTTGAAAGATCCCCCACCCAATGCTTTCAAGGAGGTTTTTAACAGTCCATTGTACCTCTCCACTTTGCCTGCAGCTGGTGCATGGTAGGGGATATGGTACACCCACTCAATGCCATGTTCCCTAGCCCAGGTGTTGATAAGGCTGTTCTTGAAATGAGTCCTGTTGTCAGACTCAATCCTCTCAGGGGTACCATGCCTCCAAAGGACCTGCTTTCCAAGCCCCAGGATGGTGTTACGGGCAGTGGTGTGAGGCACAGGGGAGGTCTCCAACCATCCCGTGGTGGCTTCTACCATTGTGAGCACGTAGCGCTTGCCTTGGTGTGTCTGGGGCAGTGTGATGTAGTCAATCTGCCAGGGCCCCCCATACCTGTACTTGGACCACTGCCCACCATACCACAGGGGCTTCACCCACTTGGCCTGCTTGATCTCAGCACACATCTCACAGTCATGGATAACCTGAGAAACACTGTCCATGGTTAAATCCACCCCTCGGTCTCATGCCCACTTAGAGGTGGCATCTCTGCCCTGATGATCTGAGGCATCATGGGCCCATCGAGCTAGGAACAACTCCCCCTTGTGTTCCCAATCCAAGTCTATCTTTGAAATCTCTATCATTGCAGCCTGATCTACCTGCTCGTTGTTTCAGTGTTCCTCATTAGCCTGACTCTTGGGAACATGGGCATCTACAAGACAGACTTTCACAGACACATTTTCTACCCAAGAGGCAATGTCTTTCCACACATCAGTAGCCCAGATTGGTTTTCCTCTACGCTGCCAGTTGGCCTTTTTCCACCTTTCCAGCCAGCCCCACAGAGCATTGGCTACCATCCAAGAATCCATATAAAGGTCGAGCTTTGGTCACTTCTCTCTCTCAGCAATGTCCAGGGCCAGCTAAATGGCCTTGACTTCAGCAAGTTGACTTGATCCACCTTCTCCTTCGGTAGCTTGTGCTATGTGTTGTGTGGGGCTCCATACGGCTGCTTTCCACTTCCAGTTCATCCCTACGATGCCACAGGAACCGTCAGTGAAAAGAGCGTATCGAGTTTCCTCTGCTGGTAGTTGGTTGCATGGTGCACCTTCTTTAGCCCTTGTCACTTGTTCCTGCTGCTCTCCATCAGTGAGACCAAAGTTCTCACCAGCAGCCAGTTTGTAATTATCTCCAAAATCCCAGGGTGATTCAGGTTTCCAATCCGGGTGTGCTGCATGATGAGAGTAATCCATTTGCTCCATGTGGCAGCAGTGTCATGGAGGGTAGTGGGAACCTCTCCTTTAAAAATCCACCCCAGTGCTGTCAGTCAGGGTGCCAGGAAGAGTGGTGCTTCTGTGGCAATCACCTCGGAGGCAGCTTGAACTCCTTCATAGGCAGCCAAGATTTCCTTCTCTGTGGGAGTGCAGTTGGCTTCAGACCCTCTGTAATTTCAGCTGCAGAATCCCAGTGGTCGGCCTCAAGTCTCCCCAGGCACCTTCTGCCAAAGGCTCCAGGACAAGCCATTGTTCCCAGCTGCAGAGTAGAGCACATTCTTCACCTCTGGTCCCATCCTGACTGGGCCAAGGGCTACTGCCTGAGCAATCTCCTGCTTGATCTGGGCGAAAGCTTGTTGCTGCTCAGGGCCCCAGAGGAAATCGTTCTTCTTGCAGGTGACCAGGTAGGGAGGGCTCACAATCTGGCTGTAATTGGGAATGTGCATTCTCCAAAAACCTATGGCACCTAGGAAAGCTCGTGTTTCCTTCTTGCTGGTTGGTGGAGACATCCCAGTGATCCTTTTGGAGACCTCGGTGGGAATCTGACAATCCGTCTTGCAACTTTAGCGCCAGAAACTGGATCTCTCGGGCAAGTCCCTTGACTTTGCTCCTCTTCATGGCAAAGGCGGCTTCCAGCAGAAACTGGATGATCCTCTCTCCTTTCTCAAATACTTCCACTGCTGTGTTCCCCCACACAGTGATGCCATTGAGGTACTGCAGGTGTTCTGGAGCTTCACCCTTTTCCAGTGCAGCCTGGATCAGTCCATGGCAGATGGTGGGGCTGTGCTTCCACCCCTGGGGCAGTCGGTTCCAGGTGTACTACACACCCCTCCAGGTGAAAGCAAACTGAGGCCTGCATTCTGCTGCCAGAGGAATGGAGAATAACGTGTTAGCAATGTCAACAGTGGCGAACCACTTTGCTGCCTTGGACTCCAGCTCATACTGGAGTTCCAGCATGTCCGGCACAGCAGCGTTCAGCAGTGGAGTCACTTCATTCAAGGCACGATAGTCCACAGTCAATCTCCATTGAGACTTGTGCACAGGCCAGATGGGGCTGTTGAAGGGTGAGTGGGTTTTGCTGACCATCCCTTGGCTCTCCACCTAATGGATCATTCTATGGATGGGGATCACGGCACCTCGATTCATCTGATACTGCCGGCGATGCACTGTCGAGGTGGCAATTGGTACTTGTTGCTCTTCCACCCTCAGGAGTCCTACTGCAGATGGGTGCTCTGACAGTCCAGGCAAGGTCTTCAACTGCTTGATGTTCTCTGCCTCTACAGCAGCTACGCCAAAAGCCCACCTGAGTCCCTTTTGTTCTTTGTAATTGCTGCTCTGGAGGAAGTCTATGCCCAGAACAGCCAGGGCCTCTGGGCCGGTCACAATAGGATGTTTCTGCCACTCCTTCCCAGTCAGGCTCTGTCACCAGAGGACACAAGGAAAAACGACGCACCACAGCTTTGGTCACCATGAAGAGACGAATTTATTTCCTCTGACTCCAATCATTTATAGTTCTCAAAAGGTGCCAGTGGATTGGAAGGTGAACGTACCACCTCTCCAACGACACTGGACAAACTACCAGTCTGTCAAATTTCTCGGCCTCTATGAAAGAATGCAAAACAATAGGTTGTTTACAGAAAGTTGCGTGAGAAAGTTCTCTACAAGAATGTAAATTCAGAAGGCTTTAGAAAATCCTAAGAAATCAGGGTGACATCTCACCCTTCTCAGTTTAAAAAAAAGAAAAAGGAAAAAGAAAAATGAACAGTGTTCAGTGTCTATTCATGGAGGAATCATCAGAGTGATCACTCGCATTGTCTGCATCCGAGTCATCACTCAGCGATTCACCCACTTGATGCTTTTCAGGTTGGTCATGGTTTCCATGTTGCCCGTCGGCCGGATTCTGTCTCTGTGGTCGCATGTCAGGGCGAACACACTTCGAAGGTACCCAGCGTGCCCCAGTATCTGTGGACACACAAGCATACCCACGCCCTGAAGCGATAAGGTCATAAGGACCTTCCCACTGTTTGGTGACTAAATTCCGCACTCGAACCTTTGCTCGAGGCTGATGTGCCTCGTCCACGAGCCTGCAACGAAAAATGATGGTTCAAAATGACAGGGTTATTTGAGTTCTGTTGCACCATAAGATGATTGATGGTGTACAATGCTTTTTCCAACCAACTGTGTGGGGTTTCACCCTGCATTCCCCTTTTCTGTTTTTGAAGAACCCGCTTCAGGGTACCATGAGCGCGTTCTACAGTAGCTTGACCAGTCGGAGAATGAGGGATACCAAACTTGTGTGACACACCCCACAACTGCAGGAACTGCCGCACCTTTTGCGATGCGCAAGCAGGACCATTGTCGGTTTTCACAGCAGAAGGTACCCCCAGGACGGCAAAAGCCTGCCGCCAGTGGGCAATGACATCGCGGGCCTTCTCTCCAGTGTGAGCAGAAGCCCACATTGCAGAAGAGAACGTGTCCACCGTGACATGCACATACTTAAGCTGGCCAAACTCGGCAATCTGGGTGACATCAGTCTGCCAAAGCTCCAAAGCCCTAAGGCCTCTGGGGTTTACCCCTGCTGGTAAAGGTGGAGCAAGCGCATGGCAGTCGTCACAGGACTCGACAATGTCCCGAGCCTCCGTTGGCGTCAGCTGAAACTGCTTCTGCAAGGTATGTGCGTTCTGATGGGAAAACCCATGCGATGCCTTGGCCTGCGCGAATGTATCAGGCTGAGGTGCTACCCACGCCGGGTTAGCCAACTTGTCAGCCCTCGCGTTACCTTCTGCCACAAACCCTGGCAAATTGGTGTGACTCCTTACATGCAAAACATAAAATGGATGAACCCGGGCCTGAATGGCACACCACAATGTCTTCAGTAAATGAAACAAGGCAGGATTACTGACCTCCTTCAACACTGAATGACCCAATCGCTGTGCAATGTCAGCCACATAGGCGGAATCCGTGACCAAATTGAAAGGTTCCTGGGAAAATCTCTCAAATGCCGTAACAGCAGTCCTTAATTCAATCAATTGGGCTGATCCATCCTGACGACCTTCCAGAACCTGCCATTCAGATCCATCCTGCCAGGTAGCAATGACCTTTCCAGTCTTCCCCGAGCCATCAGTAAAGACGGTGGGCCCTTGCACGGGTTCCTGACTATTTTTGGGCCGCAAAGAAATTTGTGTGGATTTCGCCACCTGCAGTAGGTTGTGGCTAGGCAGATGATAAGTGATCTGCCCTGAAAAGTTTTCCAGAGCACATTGCAGGGATATGCTGTGTGCCAAGCTCCAGTCAAAATCCTCCTGGGATACCGGGAGTATGATCTTTGTGGGATCTGCGCCCATCAATTGCAAACACCGTTGCCGGCATTTGGTTATCAAGCGAGCAAGCAACTCAGCCAATTCAGTTGCCGTCTTCTGTGGCTGATGGGGCAGGAAAACCCATTCCAAGATGTGCAAGAGATCAGACCATTTGTCACTCCATTGGCCAATGATACCTGTGGGATGCGAATCTGGAATGGTAACGAATACAGTGACATCAACGGAGAAATCAATGCGATAAACTTGGCGGGCAGAAACAGCCCGCTGAACCTCCTCCAGCACCTGACGTGCCTCAGGGGTCAATGTGCGAGGTGACTTTAGATCAGAGTCTCCTTTCAACAAATCATACAGAGGAGACAGCTGTGCGTCGGTTAGTCCCAGGTATGGACGTAACCAAGTGATGACACCCATCAACTTCTGGGCATCGTTCAGTGTCTTCACCGAATGCACAAATTGCACCTCCTGGTGTTGGATTGTCCGTTCCAGAATTTTGACCCCCAAATACTTCCAAGGAGGTTGTCGCTGAACCTTTTCTGGAGCCACCTGCAGTCCATGCTCATGCAAAGCATTGAGCAACCGAGGCTGAATCCTCAGCAGCTCATCCTGGGTAGAAGCAGCCACCAAAATGTCGTCCATATAATGATACAGACG
This sequence comes from Anomalospiza imberbis, assembly GCF_031753505.1. Lineage (NCBI taxonomy): Eukaryota > Metazoa > Chordata > Aves > Passeriformes > Viduidae > Anomalospiza > Anomalospiza imberbis. The sequence continues at coordinate 1,767,391 of NC_089712.1, read as the reverse complement.
TGCACCAGGAAACTGCTTGCGAACTCCAGACAAGGCACGAGCCACATACCACTGACATATGGCAGGGGAATTACGCATCCCCTGGGGCAAGACTTTCCATTGATATCGCTGTGCGGGCTCAGCATTGTCGATTGCTGGCACCGAAAAGGCAAATTTTGGTCTGTCATCGGGATGCAAAGGAATTGTAAAGAAACAATCCTTCAAATCCACGATGAAGATTGGCCAATCTGCAGGAAGCATGGTAGGCGATGGCATGCCTGCCTGCAAAGTTCCCATACTTTCCATCACGGCATTGACCTTTCGGAGGTCTTGTAACAACCTCCATTTTCCAGATTTCTTCTTGATGCAGAAAACAGGAGTGTTCCAGGGACTGGTAGAAGGCTCCAGATGACCCTGGTCCAACTGCTCCTGCACCAAATCCCGAAGGGCGCTCAATTTATCGTGAGGGAGGGGCCACTGGTTCTCCCAAACAGGTGTGTCCACCAGCCACCGTATAGGAGGCGTGGGACACTCTGCGCCCTTCGTCGCAGTGGCCCCCATCAAAAACCCGTCCCGATGCGCACCCCCTATGCAGACAGAACATCCCTTCCCCAGAGGTTAGCAGGAGTAGAAGTAACGTGGCCTAACCCAGGCCGTCTGTCCCTCTGGGTTTGTGATCAGCACAGACTGCTGGCTCACGTAACATCGTGCCGTCCCCCCCAGTCCTGCGACGGATGTCTCCACGGGACTCAGAGGCCAGTCCGGAGGCCAGGTGGCAAGGGAGAGAACCGTGACGTCAGAGCCGCTGTCGAGAAGCCCGCGGAGGTGAATCTCCGATGGCGTCGCACTGGGGATGGACAGAGTACATGACATCTCGGGACGGTCTTTGGTCAGGACAGCGGTCCAGTGAATTTGAGGCGTCCCAGTGGACCCAAAACCGCCGACTCCACGTGACCGGCCAGCTGTCCTGCGAACAGAAGACTTAAAAGGTACAAGTTGAACAAGCTGTGTCCCTTTCGGGATCGTGACGGGGGGGTGGGTGTGGAAACCATTGCACAAATCTGCCCTGTGAAGTCTGCATCAATGAGACCCAGGTGCACAATGATGCCCTGAAGGGTGGCACTAGACCTTCCCATAAGGAAAGCACTCATGCCTTCACCCAAAGGACCAAAAGCATCCAGAGGAACCTTGTGTATTTGACTAGATTCTAACACAACTGTTGCTGCTGTGCAGACATCCACATCTGCTGATCCACGGGTGCTGGCTGCAAGCTGGCTGAGCAAACCTCCATGGGCTCCGGGGTCTGGAGAGGAACTTGTGTCTGGGCACGCTTCCCCTTCGCGCTCCGCTTCCCGTTTCCCGGGCCCGGCAGCGCCTGGCCATTAACATGAACAGTTGCCTTACAGGCGTATGACATATGGTCGGGCCTTCCACACCGGCCACACAAGAACATGGGAAATTTTCCCTTCTGCACTTTCTTTCCCTGTTTGGTGCTGGCCCGAGCAGTCCCCCGCTGTTGTTGCCAGCCCTGCGGCACCGCCCAGACCAGCTGCGCAACAGTAGTCCAGGCAGCCGTCTTTTGAACCGAGGGGCTGAGGTCTGCACAGGCCTCTACCATCTGTGAGACAGTAGCTGTACCAGGAAGAGCCCCTATGACTCTCCTACAGTCTGCGTTACAGTTGCTCCTGGCCAGGTTTGCAAGCACAATTCTCCTCGCCTCAGGATCTGCTAACTGCTCTCCACAGAGGCAGTCAGTCTCCCTGCAAATTTCATGAAAGGCTCATCTACCCCTTGGACAATGGTTGCAAACGGCTGCAGAGGAGCAGCCATTTCCAGGGTCTGAACCAGCGCTGCCAAGCCTAGCGTCTGGCACTGGTCAAGCACAAGGGGATCATATCCAGCTTGCCCCTGAGGATCAACATAATTGCCTGTGCCCAGCAACATATCAGTGCCAACCGCACTCCTGGGATCCTGTGGCCCCCGCGTAGCATTCTTTTGCACTGCGCTGGCTACCAAACGAGCCCACTTGTCCTCAAAAACGTCAAACTGCACAGGGTCAAAAAGAGCATGTGCCACAGAACGGATGTCGGAAGGTGTCAGCATCTCAGCAACAAGCATGCGAAGCGTCTGCATAACTTCAGCAGACCCGACACCATGCTGGGCAACGGTATCACAGACTTCCTTCAGTGTCTTAAATGGTAAAGGTTGATGTGTGTTGTGAGTAACACCCCTAAGCACAGGGAAAGCCTGGGGACCCCTTGTCAAGGTCGCATCACCCGCCGTGTCCCGTCCCGTGGGCTCCACAGGGACAGCAGCAGCCGCCTGACTGTGAGGCAGTGCAGCATCACTTGACACCACGCTCCCCGCAGCATCAGCAGAGCCAGAGGAGCCTCCCCCGCGATCCTGCAGGCGCTGCGAGGAGACAAGAGTCGCACATCTCCTCAGCCTTACCCAGGACCTCCTGCCAAAACCGCCCGTGGTCCCTCGGACGCACGGTCACCTGGCAGGGGGGAAGGGTCCACAGGGCTGATGGAGAGGATCCGCGGCCACGGGAACCCACCGGTCTTCCGCCAGCCGCGTCAGCAGTCGCGCCAAAGGTAAACACCTCAGAGCCCCGCTGTACCGCAACCTCAGCCCCCGCGGCAGGCGGGGAAGGCGGAGCCGAACCAGCCGACAGCTCGGCGGTGCCGCCCGCCGCAGCGCTGGCAGAGGGCACCGAGGCGGACACAGGCTGCGGCGCGGAACGCAGACCCGGCGCGGCGCCCCCGCCCCCGGCGCGGGGAGGGATGGGGCACAGAGAGAGACGCGGTGTGCGGAGTCACGTTATCACGGGCCGACACAAGGCAGTCCGGCACGGCCCAAGGAGCGGCGGAGCCGTGCCGCGGAGCCGCGCAGCGGACACCGCCCCCGCCGGGCGGAGCGCTGGGCCGGGGCCCGAAGGAACAGCGGCCAGCGCCCCGGCTCCGGCGGCTCCCACTGCCGCCGCACGCCCAGCAGGCTGCGCAGGCTCAGGCACGGGAGACGACCTTCCCCCAGAAGATCGAAACGGGCGAACCCGCTCTCGCTGCCCCCAGGGGATATGTGGTAGAAACACCGCAGTTTGGACAAAGTGTTGTCACCGAATCAGACGCAATCAGAGGCGAGGACTGATCCACGGGCCCCTCTTCGCCCCCGAGCGCCGGGAAGGCACAAAGAGAGGGCGATTTCTCCCCCGACTCACCACATCTGCGGCGCGGGGCGGGGCGAGGCGGCCCGGCCGGCCCCGCCGGCTCACTGCGCCTGCAACGCGGAGCGGGGCGAGGCGGCCGAGCCGGCTCCACCGACCGCTCGCTTAAGGCCAGCGGGCTGGGAGCCCGATCCACCTCAGAGGAGGAACCACCTGCCAGCTCACCGTCTCGGGGAGAAGGGGAAGCACCCGCATCCTGCATAAACTCAAAGTCCCCGTCGTCCACGTCCGAGACAGACGGTTCCCCCAAAGAGCTCCGAGAGCTACCAAATTCAGATCCCGGCCAAGCCGCGTCCACTATTTTCCATTGCACCAGCAGTGGTCCAACGTCCACAGAGCAGTCATCAAACAGGGCGTCCATGAGACTGACCCCCAACTGAGACCACACTTCCCGGGACATCACCTCCCTAAAGTCAGAAAAGAACCCCTGCCGCCTTGCCCACAAAAACAGCCTTTCAAAATCACTCCAGGAGACGGAAACACGATTCCTCTCCAGGACATTCCTCCAGAGATCCAACATCAGAGATTCCATCCCGAAACCGATAGAGGTTTCCATCACTAACACAGCAGGCAAAACGCCAAAGAGGAGGGGGGGGTGAGCTCACTCTCACCCGACCTAAGCTGTAGTACACGCCGCCGGCCACCAGATGTCACCAGAGGACACAAGGAAAAACGACGCACCACAGCTTTGGTCACCATGAAGAGACTAATTTATTTTTTCTGACTCCAATCATTTATAGTTCTCAAAAGGTGCAAGTGGATTGGAAGGTGAACGTGCCACCTCTCCAACGACACTGGACAAACTACCAGTCTATCAAATTTCTCCACCTCTATGAAAGAATGCAAAACAATAGGTTGTTTACAGAAAGTTGCGTGAGAAAGTTCTCTACAAGAATGTAAATTCAGAAAGCTTTAGAAAATCCTAAGAAATCAGGGCGACACCCAGGGGCTACCTGACAGGTCCAGCTGATCTTGGAATGTTGAGGGCTGCCTCTCATCAGTCCCTGGAGAACTGGAGCTCTGTGCTTTCCTTCCTATGGAAAAGAACCATCCGTCTTTCCAGGTGCCCACACCCAAAACTCATACTTCTCCTGAAAAATTCCCTATATGCAAGGGTTCTCCCAGACAAAAGCTGGCAGGGCAGACACCTCTGGTTGGCCTGGTCCTCTGGTGGTCACCTCTCATCTCAAGGAAGTCCTGAGGAAAGTATTTGAGCAGGTTTGACTGCTGGAACATCAGTGAGTCTCTCATCCTCTAAAAAACTCAGATGCTCATCTGATCACATGTGTCTTTTCTTTCTCATTGTGTCTTATGCATGAAATACTATTTTCAGCTAAAAAATATTGTTCTTCTCACTCTACCAGTGTTTGCTGGCACAAAACAGCTCGTCTATGTATGGATCCAGGTCACCTGTGTAAGCAAACAGGTTAATAAAGAATCCAGCAGGAATGATTTGTCTCTGCTCCCATCTGTCACATCTCCTCTGGAGCTGGAGGTGCAGCCCCAGCACTCGGGAGGGCTCAGGGGCTCACCAGCTCAGCTCCCACACTGAGAACTTGCAGACCCTGGGCTGCTCTCCTTGGCCCCTGCACGCTCAGCCAGGCTGGGATGGACACTGATGGTTTCTGTGCCAGGCTCTCTGAGCCCAGCCCAGCTCCCTGCAAGCTCTGCCAGCTGCCCTGAGCTCTGTGCAGCACCCAGGGCCTCTCCCCAGCACAGCCCAGCCGGCTCTGGCCCCACAGCTCTGCTCAGCCCAGGCTGCTCTGGCCACTGGCCCCACGGCCTCAGCCCCTGGCCAGGGCACAGCAGCAGCTGCAGCTCAGCCAGGACTCAGCCCCAGCCATGGGGGAAGGGGCTTGGCCAAGGCCAAAGGAGGCTCCCTGGGTGCCCTGCTCCCCTCGGGCTGAGGTGCTGAGAGCTCTGCAGCCCCTGCTGCCATCCCATCTGCCCAGGCCAGCACAAGAGCCCGGCCTTGGGGCCCTCCAGAGCTGCTCCTGCTCCAGGCCCAGGGCCCATCCCAGAGCTGGGGCAGCCACAAAGCTGTGCCCATTGCTGGTCATTGCTGCTCTGATGGGGATGGATCCTCAGCCCCTTGGAGGCTGGTGATGAATTTTTCTACTCCAGAGGCCTCTTCTTTGTTGAGCTCTTCAGTTCAGGAACTCAGTGAAAAAGGCTCATAACTATTTATTTAAAATTCCCAAACAAGAAATGCCGCTGGGGATAATTGAAGTTTTCAATCCTTCTGAGGTTAATTAGACAGATTTCAGAAGTGTATTTAAAGTGAATATACTGTTTTGAAAACTATGCAGAGAGAACTGTTTTGTCCTGTTTTCCTGTTTTTCCTGTTTGTAGTTTGATATCAGCAATGTCCAATTGATATTGACCCCCAGCACCTCTTAATGCAGTCTGAATTAATGTGTAAATCAAGACCCTTCATGGCTGACAATCAATCACACTTTGTCCCCAACCCCTCCCCACCATTTCCCTCATCCAAACCCTGGCACTCAGAGCAGCTGAGGAATGGAGTCACATCCAGGGATGTCCCCAAGGCTCAGGATTGGGGCCAGGTCAGTGAAATCTCTTTATTGCTGATCTGGACGAGGCCATCGAGGGCACCCTCAGTCAGTTCCCAGGTGAGCCCAAGCTGGGTGGGAGTGTGGCTGTGCTGGAGGGCAGGAAGCTCTGCAGAGGGATCTGGACAGGCTGGAGCCATGGGCCCAGGACAATTGGATGAGGTTCACCAAGGCCAAGGGCTGGGTCCTGCCCTGGGCTCACAACCACCCCAAATCCCTGGCTGTGCCCTGCCCCTGATCCCCACAGCCTGTCCTGTTTCCTTCATCCCTGCATTGCCAGGGACTTTCTGGGACAAGGGAGCTCTGCTCTGGGGATGGAGGGAGGTCCAAGCGCCACCACTGGAGTGGGAACCACAACTCATCAGGTTTGTGTCCTTTGGAGGTCAGGAACTGGTGAGACTCAGAGGCACAAAAAGTTTCTCTTCATGGCCAACAGACCATGGTTGAACAGGACACAATTTAATAACAATCACGCTCTTCCCTGAGCTATGTGCAACGTCCCAGCAGTGTCTGATGAGTCCAGCATCCACAATTGATTTCCATATTAAAATTGATTTTAGACAAACGTGGTTCTGTGATAGAAATAAACACAATTAAGTTCCTGTATCAGGATGCTCATCCTGGAGGGGGACCAAAACAGCTCAGAACAATTCCTGATTTGCAAAGCTGTCAGTGGTGGATGGAGAAGGGAGGTCAGGCTGCTTTTGGTGTTGAGGAAATGCTGAAACCAGCCTGACTCATTCCATCTCCTCCTGGCCTGGCTGATCCCCCCTCTTTCCCCTTCCACCCATTGGCTTTTGTCTCCCACCAGGCCTCCCGGTGAAGAGCCTGGCTCTGTGTTCTCCATCCCCTCCTCGCTGGCACTGCCAGGCTGGGATGAGGAGCCCCTCAGCCTTCCCTGCTCTGGGCTGGACAAGCCCAGCTCCCTCAGCCTCTGCTCACAGCCCAAGGGCTCCAGCCCCACCTTGGAGGCCCTTCCCTAACCCTGCTCCAGCTGCCAGACTTCTTTCCTGCCCTGGTGAACCCAACCCAGGCCACAGGGACCTGGATAATCCACATCCTTGATGTCCTGGTCACACAGCCCTGGCCCTTTTCCCCATGTCAGGCTCTGGGGTGGATCCTGTGGAACATCCTTTGGTGGAGGCTGTGGCTCCAGGTGGACCAGGGGGATACCGGGGGACAGGGACCCTGCTGGGCATGAACAGCATTGGACTTGTTGGGAGAAACTGTGAGGGGGAGCTGGGGCAGAGTGACCAACCCAGTGACCTCACACAGCCCTCCTGGGATGTCACACAGCCCCTCTGTGATGTCACAGCCTGCACTGACATGTCACAGCCCATTCTCTAATGTCACACAGCTGGTCTCTGATGTCACAGCCAACTCTGTGATGTCATAGTCTGTTCTGTGATTTCAGACCTCTGTCCTGTGATGTCACAGCCATCTCTGAGAGGTCACAGAGGCAGTTTATGTCATAGCTGCTCGATGACCTCACAAAAACCACTCTGTGATGTCACGGACCATTCTGTCATAGATCACTCATGTGATGTCATAGCCCACTCTGTGACCTCATGTTACCAGATGATAAATTGTCTCCACCAGGTGAGCTGACACCTGGAGCTTGTTCTCCAAAACCCCAGGCCTATGGAAACCACACAATGCCCATTGTGTCAGAAGGGGAACTGGAAGTTCACCAGCCTCAGTGTCCTGCCAGCTCAGCCAGGCCCATTGGAACATTGGGGTCCACGACCACCAGGCACCACCAGAGAGACCCCCAGGACAGAAGAACACATGGGTAAAGGGGAGGGGAAATATGTTAATGATTCTGGGGAAATGATTATCAGATGTGTGTTTAGTCCAGGACAATCAGTGAATATGTGTGCAAAATACAGAATATGAACTGAAACTTTCCTGCACTCAGCATGCTCGGCTTTGGGAGGAGCTATCCCCCGTGCACCCAGCTGAATAAAGAATGCTGCTTCTTAATGCTGCATTGGTGTGAAGGAGTTTTCTGTTTTACCGAATTTTTGGTAACACTCCCATGCCCAAGGAAAGCTCTGTCTCCTGCTGCTCACAAACAGAGAAGGGCTGGTGGCAGATGTGGGGTTCGTTGGCTGCCTGGGGCACAGTGACCATGAAATAATCAAGTTTTCAATGTTCAGTGAAAGAAGGAGGGGCAGCAACAAAACTTCCATACTGGAATTAGGAAGGGCAGACTTTGGCCTATTTAGGATGCTGATTTGGGAAGTACTGAATCAGGTACTGATTTTTTAATGGGAAACAGCCCTTAAAAACAAAGGGGTCGAGGAAGGAGGGACACATTTTCAGAAAGTAATCTTAAGGGGGAAGGAGCAGCCTGTCCCTGTGTGGCCAAAGATGAGCTGGTGAGGAAAATGACTGCCCTGACTGCCCTTGGAGCTTTTGTGGGAACTTAAGGGAAAAAAGAGGGTGTATTAACTTTGGACAGAAGGTCAGGCAACTTAGCAAGTGTTTAAGGATGTTGTTAGGCCATGCAGAAAGAAAAGCTGAGAGGTGAAATCTCAATTAGAGCTTAACCTGGCCACTTCTGTGAAAAAAAGTTAGAAAATGTTTCTATAAATAAATTAATAGCAAAAGGTGAGATAAGGAGAACCCAAATTCTTTATTGGATGCCGTGGACAATATAGTAACTTAAGATAGGGAAAAGTCTAAGCTACTTAACACCTTGTCCCAATTGTCTCAATTTTAATATATGGACAGGTTGTCCTCAGGACAAGTGTTCTCCTGAGCTGTTAGATGGACACAGGGATCCATCCTAGGGGCAAGAGGGAGCTGGTGGATGAGCTCCCCAAGCTGCTCTCCATCATTTACCATCAGTCTTGGCTCACCAGGGAGGTCCCAGAGCACTGGAGGTGCCAGTGTGAGCCCATCCCCAAGAAGGGCTGGAAGGAGGATCTGGGGAACTCCAGGCCTGTCAGCCTGACCTCGGTGCCCAGCAAGGTTCTGGAACAGATCACCCTGAGTGCCATCACAGGGCACCCACAGGATGGCCGAGGGGTCAGAGCCAGCCAGCGTGGATTTCAATGTCTGCATTGATGGTCTGGATGAGGGGTCTGAGTCCAGCATCAGCAAATTTGCAGATGACACCAAGCTGGGTGTGGGAGTGGATCTGCTGGAAGGCAGGAGGGGTCTGCACAGGGCCCTGGACAGGCTGGATCTAGGGCCCAGATCCAACAAGGTGAGGTTTAAAAAGTCCAGGTGCCAGGTCCTGCACTCTGGCCACAACAACCCCTGCAGCGCTACAGGCTGGGGACAGAGTGTCTGGACAGCAGCCAGGCAGAAAGGGACCTGCAGGGACTGATGGACAGCAGGCTGGACATGAGCCAGCAGTGTGCCCAGGTGGCCAAGAAGGCCAATGGCTCCTGGCCTGGATCAGGAATGGTGTAGCCAGCAGGTGCAGGGCAGTGATTCTTTCCCTGTGATCAGCACTCGTTGGGCAGCACCTCGAGTGCTGTGTCCAGTTCTGGGCCGCCCAATTTAGGAAGGACATGGAGGGGCTGGAGCGTGTCCGGAGAAGGGCAACAAGGCTGGTGAGGGGTCTGGAGCACAAGTCTTGTGAGGAGCAGCGGAGGGAGCTGGGGTTGTTTATCCTGGAGAAGAGGAGGCTCAGGAGACACAAGGCGGTGTCAGGGCACAGGCTGGACTTGATGATCTCCAAGGTCTTTTCCAGCCTTGCTGATTCTGGGATTCTGTGAAACCACCCTGGGAGCAGTTGCAGGAGGAGCCCTGGGCCTCTTCTCCAGCAGCTCCAGCAGCCCAGGTCCCTCAGCTTCTCCTCACAGCCCCAAAGCCCATCCTGTCAGTCCTGCAGAGCCTCTGCAGCCCCTCCTCACTGCCCAGAACAGGCAGCCCCACAGCCAGACACAGCAGCCCAGATGTGCCCCCCTGGCCTGGGCTGCCTCTGGCAAGGGAGCAGCACAAGGCACTGCAGGAGCCTGCAGACAATTCCTGCAGCACTTGTGGGTTGATCCTGCTCCCCAAGGGCTGTTCCCATGGTGCCAAGTCAGGAACTGGGATGGGGAGTGGGGCCAGAGAGGAAAGGGCAAACAGGGATGGGCTGTGTGCAGGGGAGGGAACAGGGGTGGGCAATGGGAAGAAATATGTACAAGGGAAGGAAAAAGAAAGCAAAGGTGAAGCCAAGGAAATACTCAGGGCAGTCTGGGGGTGGCTGCCAGGCAGCCCTGGCTCTGAGCAACAGCATCTGCAGTGGGACAGGAAACTCCCAGCTGATGGGAACAAACTTTCTGGCTGGCTGCAGAGGCCAGGACAAAGCTGAGTGGTTTCCCTGGCTTTCCCCAGCCCTTCCTGGCCCCCGGGGCTGATGGCATTTGTGCTCCCTCAGGTTCATGTCCCCACAGCAGCAGCATGGGGGTGCTCCCGCCTGCTGTGTGCAATGCAAACAGGGGCTCCTGAGCCAGCGCTGCCGTGGCTGTGCCTGCAAGGATGCGGCACCTGTGTGAGCTGGGGGAGAGGCCAGGGCTGCAGAGGGGGGATGTTGTTGGCAGCTCCATCAGGACGCTCTGGGACGCTGCCCTGGGCTGTCCAGCGCACTGGGGATGGATCAGCCCCTGCTCTGCTGCTCCTTCCCGTCTCCCCCAGGGCCCTTGCAGAGCACCAGCCATGCTGTTTGCCCCCAGCCTGCCCACGGCCAGCCTGGGGCTGCTCACGGGGGTTTTCTGTGCTGAGCATTGGCCTGGCCGTGTTCTTGAGAGAGCCTGGGCAAGGAGCCTGGAGCCCCCAGGCCCTGGCCTGAGGCGTCAGCGCTGCCCCAGCAGTGCCCATGGGCTGTCCCTGCTGCAGCCCCGGCACTGCCACCCCCAGGACTGTGCCCGGCCCCGAGAGCACTCAGGCCCTGCAGCAACACCAGGGCCACCAGGGCAGCGGGGCAGGGCCACGGGAGCAGCACTGGCAACACCAAATGCTGCTGCTGCTGGGCACAGCTGCTGTGCCAGCACTGATCTGCCCCCAGCTCTGCACACAGACATTGCTGCTGCAGCTCCAGAGAAGGCAACAAAAGGGCATCTCTGCAGAAAACTTTGCTGGGACATCCTTGAATTCCTTTAAAGCCACCATGAGCACAACCCCTCATTGGCACAGTCTGTGGACACGGGGTGGTGTAAAGAAACAAAAGGAGAAATGGCAAAATCAATGGCATTTCCTTGTGGTCAATATTAAAAAATAAGGCAAAGTAAAAAAACACACCCACTACCAAGCCAACAAGAAGTATCAAAAATTACTTTTATTTCAAGTGATTTGCAGAAATATGCCAGCGGTTTAATGTCCCTGAAAGCATCCAGTCATCAGTGTCCACACTGCAGCCTTGAGCTCCTGGTTCCTCAGGCTGTAGATGAGGGGGTTCAGGGCTGGAGGCACCACCGAGTACAGAACTGACAGGGCCAGATCCAGGGATGGGGAGGACATGGAGGGGGGCTTCAGATGAGCAAACATGACAGTGCTGAGGAACAGAGAGACCACGGCCAGGTGAGGGAGGCAGGTGGAAAAGGCTTTGTGCCGTCCCTGCTCAGAGGGGATCCTCAGCACAGCCCTGAAGATCTGCACATAGGAGAAAACAATGAACACAAAACAGCCAAATGCTGCACACACACTAACAGCAATGAGCCCAAGTTCCCTCAGGTAGGATTTGGAGCAGGAGAGCTTGAGGATGTGTGGGATTTCACAGAAGAACTGGCCCAGGACATTGCCATGGCACAGGGGCAGGGAAAATGTATTGGCCGTGTGCAGCAGTGAATAGAGAAAGGCACTGGCCCAGGCAGCTGCTGCCATGTGGACACAAGCTCTGCTGCCCAGGAGGGTCCCATAGTGCAGGGGATTGCAGATGGACACGTAGCGGTCGTAGCACATGATGGTCAGGAGGGAAAGCTCTGTTGAGATGAAGAAGGCAAAAAAAAAGAGCTGAGCAACACATCCTGAGTAGGAGATGGTGCTGGTGTCCCAGAGGGAATTGTGCATGGCTTTGGGGACAGTGGTGCAGATGGAGCCCAGGTCGCTGAGGGCCAGGTTGAGCAGGAAGAAGAACATGGGCGTGTGCAGGTGGTGGCCGCAGGCTACGGCGCTGATGATGAGGCCGTTGCCCAGGAGGGCAGCCAGGGAGATGCCCAGGAAGAGGCAGAAGTGCAGGAGCTGCAGCTGCCGCGTGTCTGCCAGTGCCAGCAGGAGGAAGTGGCTGATGGAGCTGCTGTTGGACATTGGCTGTGGCCACACATGGGGATCTGTAAGGAAAGTAATCATGGAATAGTTGGGTTTGGAAAGGAATTTAAGTATCCCAGCACAGCTTGGGGACACTTTCCCCACCCCTGCCTGCCCAGGGCTCTGCTGCCTGGAGCTGTCCCTGCCAGCAGCTGCTTCCCTGTGCCCAGGGCTGGGCCCTGCCAGTGCTGCCAGAGCCCAGCCCAGCCCTGGGGGCTCAGCTCTGCCCTGCAGACCCCCCCAGCTCAGGCACTGCCCAGGGGCAGCTCTGGCTCTGCAGGCTCTGATGGCAACGTCAGAGTAACCCTGAGGAGGCTGGAAAAGCAGCACTGATGCTGCCTGTGAGGGGCCCTGTGCTGATTTCTGTCACTGCCTGGTTTATTGACTCCTGAGAGAAAACTTGTTTATGTTTCTCAGCCTGAACTGAGTGATGAATATCTATGTGCAATTTCCCATCCAATCCACACAGATCAGTAGATTAAAAAAGCAGGATTTCCCCTTTTATGCAGCCCCTGCCTTGCTGAGCTCCCATATAATATACTTGGAAATGTTCTGCATTTAAATGCCATGCTGGGAGCAGTCCTGCACAATGCAGCATCCTCACCACACATGAAGAACACTTCCAAGCCCTACCAGCTGTCTCCTTCCACCCCCATCTTGTCCCCCAGTGCTGGGAGCAGCTCCCCGGGCCGGCTGAGAGCTGTCCCTGGCAGGCAGCAGAGTCCCTGGCCCAGCACAGCGCCCTGGGCTGCAGGACCCTGCTCTGCAGGACAGCCCTGGGCACCCCTGGCTGCTCTGCACAAGAGATGATCAGAGAATGTACTCACAGGGTCTGTGGGCATTGGGATGTTCCAGCTGTAGGAGATCACTCCAGGAGCTGCAGCTGCATTGTCCTGCAGCCAGAGGTTCCTGTGCCAAGGGCTGCCAGGGATTCTGCCCCAGGCACTTCTCAGCACCTTCCCAGCCCTGACTGATGGAAGCTCTCTGTGCCTCTGTGCTGTGCTCGGGCTGGCTGTAGGCAGTGCCCCAGTCCTGCTGGGCTGGGAGAAGAGCTGCTCATCCAGAGAAATGTGCTTTTGAAGCTCTCCTTGGTTACCAGGATCACCCTCTGTGCCAGGAGCCCGGCCCAGCTCAGCAGCACAGACACAGCACAAGGACTTTAATGACCCTCTGGGGCTTTGTGCTCAGGCCCTGAACATCAGGCCCTGAGAGGGAGCTGCAGAAACCTCTCCAGAGCTCCAAGTCAGAATCCAACTCCAAAGTTTCTTTGACTTTTAATGGGTCCCACTGAGGTACACGACTGAGAAAGTGTCCCCAGGCCCCAGGCAGAGCAGAGAACTGGAGGCACTGATGACAGGTGGGGACAAAGAGAAGCCAAGTCTTGGTGCCCTGGGGCACAGCAGGGTCTGTGCCACCAAGGGCTGTCAGGAGACACCTTGTCCTGAGGCACTGGGGCCTCCTGGCACAGCCCCAGCCAGGCTGGGCACTGTCACCCCCTTGTCCTGCCCTCAGCATCCCCCCCTAGCCCACATCCCAGTGGCCTCAGGGATCTGCTGGAAGGAGTCCCTGGGGGGCCTTGCTCAGGAATGGCCCTGGGGGCTCCTTCATGCTCCTAGGGACTACAGTTTTTTCAAAGCACTTTGGCTTTTGCTTTTGCCTTGGAGTCTCTGAGAGCTTTGTGCAATCATGGCCTCCAATTATCTGCTGTAATTAGTCCCTGGAGAGGCATTGTCAGGAACAACACTCAGTGGGGCTCATTAATGCTTCAAGGCACTTCAGTTCTTTTAAGGTACTTTCTGTTTCCCTTTTTATACAGATTCTGTGAGAATGATTGTGCAGTCACAACCTGAATTTATCTGTTTTAATTAGTCCCTTGAGAGCTTTGTACTGACACTCAGTGAGGCTCATTTATGCTTTGAGATACACAAGGAGTTTAAGGTACTTTGGATTGTCCTTTTCACTCTGAGTCTCTGAGAGGTTTTTGTGCAATCCTGTCCTCCAATTCTCTCCTCCAAGGAGTCCATGAGGAGCCTGCATTGGAGATGGACCTCAGTGGCGCCCATTAATGGCTCAAGAAACTTTGGGGTTTTTTTCTGACTTTGACTCCTGGAAAGGTTTGTGCTATCTCCTCTCAGGGCCTGAGGTTCCAGGGCTCAGCTCCAAACGCACCACGGGGCTCATTAGGATCAAACCAGTCCTCACAAAACCATGGTTGTGGGTCGATTTCCCTTTGCTCTAATGCAGTTCATTAAGAAGGTTTCCTTTCACAGTTATGGAGAAGTATTTTAACGAGCTGCTAAAAATATGTATTCCTATTTAAAGAGTGTCTTTATTACTGCTCTCTTTAGAGAAGAGCTGATTGCAGCATTCTGTGATTGATATTGATGTAGGGCCTCTCCTAAGGAGGTGTGCCCAGGTCAGAGAAGTTTTACCTTGAGGTCTGAGCCAGTGTGGACAACCTTGCCCCACATTCCCCAACCCCATGTGAGAAACAATTTTCACTTTTAATAATTTAAATGGTTTCATTAAGACCTTATCGAAATACAACAGACAAGTGAATAAAGTAAAGAATACAGCACCAGGAGCAAAGGATTCAGTCACCATGTGCTCATCTACAAAATGGATGTTCTGTCTTTTATACCTCCAGCCCCTCCCAAAGTCTTGTCAATCCACTCCTCCTTCGCTGTCCAGTGGTGGAGATCACTTTCTTACAGCTTGATTGGAGCTCAGGTGCTGCCATAGCAACAAGCCGACCCTCCCAAATGCCCTGACTACTGAGGGCATCCCATGATAACAATGCAAGGGGGAAGGGAAAGATAACTATACACCTACACAACTTCTCTTAACATATACTTAATATTCACCCCTTAATTGTGAGAGTCAACCATAGGATTACTCATCTATAACAAATCCCCCGTTTTCTGTTTTTACAAGTCATTTTGCTGGAACTATTAAGTAAAAAAAATTCTCTCTCTCTTGAAAGAGTCATACTAGCATCTGTTGATGTGGGCAAGGACAGTGGGAACAGGAGAAAAATCTCAGGTTTTCCTTAGACACACTTATTTGGAATGGACAAAAGGGCCTAACAGAGGTCCAGGATGGCTTTGACTGCCATCTATCATAGCTATGTGGTTGCTACCCATAGTCAGTGTACCTTAGGGGTCCAGAGGCCAGCTCGGTCTTGTCCTCCAGTCCCTTTTGTATTCAAAGACAGTTGGGGAATGACAGTGGTCCGATATGGCCTTTTGTCCCTACCTTACCATTCCTACGAGGTTGCTACCCACAGCAGGGCTATGGAGTCTTCTTGGTAGCAAACAAAGGGGTCAACCCGGTCTTGCCCTCTATTCCTTGTCTTACTTCTTAAGGATGCTGCCCCATTACCTCTTATGGTCCCTTGTGTACTTCCCCTCAACAGGTGCTGGTAATTCTCACCCATTAAAACAGGAAGACAGTTCTCAAACTGGTTGGTGGAAGCTTGACTCTACTTTTTGGGTTTGATGTCTTTCTGGTTGCCTCTCGGTCTCTAATTGAGTCAATCTCATTTCCCCTGGCCTGGATGTTACAGTCCACTCATTGTTTTTTTCCTGCTGGGCCTGTAACTCTGTGGGCATGAGTCCATCTGTTGGCATGAGTCCATCCCCACTCTGCAGTTCACACGGCCGATTTGGTGGTGAGCAGTACCTGAAAGGGACCTTCCCACTGAGGAGTTAAATGCTGATCTCTCCATGACTTGATCATTACTTGATCCAATTCCTAGAATTAATATTATGGATTCTGAAATCCAGGGTGGCTGCTTGAGGAATTGCCCCTTTATGTCTTAGCCCTTCAAAGGTTTCTGCTATAGACATAACATATTTCTTGGCATTGGCTTCCCCTTCCTCATAGATGGCAACCCTCTGGGGTGAGGTCAAAAAGGGTAACCCAAACGTCATTTCATAGGGTGAGCCCCCCAGATCTGACTGGGGTTGGGTTCTAAATCTTGACAAGGCTAAAGGGAGACATTTTATCTATGACATCTGGGTTTCCATCATCAGCTTAACTAGAGCTCTTTTAAGAGTTTGATTCATCCCCTCAGTGTGACCAGAACTCTGTGGATGCCATGGAGTGTGTAAGCCCCATTTACTCCCAGGGTTTGAACAACTTTTTGCAATATTATAGAGGCGAAATGAGTTCCCTGGTCTGAATCAATCCTCTTCACCATCCCATATTGGGGAATGATTGATTCTAGAAGTGTTTTACTCACAACGTTGACATTGACTTTAACCGTGGGTACCGCCTCTACCCAATGAGTCAGGTCACCTACTATCACTAGTAGAAACTTCCATCGTTGTACCTGGGGAAGCTTGGTAAAGTCTACTTGGATGTTTTGAAAGGGCTGTAAGGCTAGTTCTTGCCGTCCTCTGGGTGTTTTCCTCATGACCTTCTCATTTACTTGTTGGCATATCACACACCTTTCAATTACCTGCTTAGCTATCCCAAAAATTCCTATGCAGCCCCAGTCCCTTAGAAATTGATCACTTAGCGCTTGTGTACCGCAGTGTGTTGTCCCATGTTTGCCTTCTAGCATTTTCCTGGCAAGGGGTTTATTCAACATTTGCCTCCCATCTGCTGATCTCCACTTCCCTTTGTTATCTTTCTTGGCTCCTGTTTTGAGGAATTCTTTCTCTTCTGTCTCACTGAATACAGGGACTTCTTCCATTTCTCTCATAGGGGTTAATGCTATCATTAGTTTTCCTGCCCCTGATTTGGCTGAATTCTTAGCATCTAAATCTGCTAAATGGTTCCCTCGTGCTTCTTGAGTCACCCCTTTTTTATGTCCTTTAACATATACTGCTGCCACTTCTTCTGGCAATTGTAAGGTTTCTAACACTTCTAAAAGAAGTTTTTAGTGAATCAGTTCCTTTCCCCTTGAATTTAATAGCCCACTCTCTTCCCAATTTTTTCCAAAGGTATGCAGTACTCCAAAAGCATATTTTGAGTCTGTATATATTGTTTCTCTTTTCTGTGTTCATATTTCCAGAGCTCACTTTAGGGCATACAACTCACATGCTTGGGCTGACCAGTTGGAAGGTAACTTTCCTTTTTCTGGGGCCACTAACTCTTCATCTGCTATAGCCTACCCCAATACCCTGTGCCCTGGATTACCCGTGAAAATCCATCGATGTACAATCGTTTCCCACTGTGGAGTGGTTGATCCGTTAGGTTCTCTCTTACTTTAGTTTGATAGTTTATAACCTCTAGGCAATTATGTATAAATTCCTCACCTGGTTTTCCATCTAAAACTGGGCAGGGTTGAGTTGGTTACTCACGACTAGCTCTAAACCATTATCTATTAAGATGGCTTCATATTTTAGTACTTGGGGATCAGTGAGCCATTTCTCAGCCTTTTAGCCGAGGATACTCCTTACTGAGTGTGGGGTATATATTTTCAATTTTCCTCCAAAGGTTAATTTTTTGCTTTCTTCTATGAGTGGGGCGCTCGCCGCCACCACCTGAATGCAGGTTGGCCACCCCCAGCTGACAGGGTCTTGCAGTTTTGATAAACAGGCCACTGGTTTCCTGGATCCTCCCCAGTCCTGGGCTAACCCTCCATGTGCTGCCCCTTTTTCTATATCCACAAACAGATAGAAGGGTTTGTCTAAGGCAGGAAGACTCAGTGCTGCTGCACTGACTAATTTTTACTTTAAAGCTTCAAAATTTACTTGTTGTCTTCTTCCCACCTAATCTCTTCTTCTACTAACTTTTCAAACAAGAACCTGATGGCCTGTGTGTATCCTTCAATCCATAACCTAAGATATCCCAACAGGCCTAAAAACCTTCTGACTTCTCTCTCTTAGTTTTTGGTCATGGGAGTGAGGCTATCCCTGCAATTCTCTCAGGGTTCAGCTGCCAGCTCCCTTGACAAATCACATGTCCCAGGCATTTTACTTCCCTCCCTACAATTTGGAGTTTCCCTTTTGATACTCAAAGTCCTTGGTCCCCCCAAAAATTTACCAGTGCTGTGGTGGATTCTCGAACTTTGAGATACCCTGAGAGCAGCCCAGTGCTCCTTGCTCCCCTGTGCTGACACGTGAGTGTTTGTCTGGTTTCGGGATGGCCCTGGCTGTGTGAGGGGTGCTACGTGGACACGAGACAGCCGGTCCTGTCCCGCTGGGTCCCAGCAGTGCCTCACAGCAGTCCTGCATCCACGTCAGGATGCTGGCCAAGAGAGGTCCTGGAAGCTGAGGCAGCTGATTTTAAGCTTGTGCAGGTGCCTACAGGCCAAGGCCAACGGTGTTCCCTCAGGATACAGCAGTCCTGAGGGGTCTCCCTCATTCAAAGAAATCGGCAGACAAATGCATTGTCAGCCAAAAGCCCTTTTATTGACCTGGCAGGAGGTCAAGGGTCTGCACCCACTAAAATGTTTCTCCACCATGTATAAATTTCAGTGGGTTGACGTAGGAGTTGTATCAAAATCACCATCCATCTTTACACTGCTGAGGTGATTCCATAGGCAGGCGGTTGGAAATACATTCTGTCAGATTCCCATACTTGAAGCTGATATCCAGGCCCTGGCCAGGAGCGGTCTTGATGCCCCAAAGCAGCACAAAGTCTTCCTCAGGGCTTCCCTGCACAGGGCTGATTCCACACTTGCCCTTAGTTCTTCTGGTAGACTGTGTCTAAAGCTTTTTGTCAGGTCACTCTCATGTCAAGTTAGGCCTGCCAGGTTTTTGTTATGCTAACTGGTGCTAAGTACTTAGGCATGTCTGTGCTAATTACTTGTTTACTCATGTGAATTGCTTGTGCTTACTTATGTCAAACCAAGGCCTTGTTCCATCCCCAAAGGTGCCTGAGGCCACCCGCTCCTTGTGGCACCAGTTGCTTTCCTGTGGAATGTTCTCCCTCCCTGAGGGTAAAGAGGGAGCTGCAGAAAGAGCTTGCCAGGCTGCTCTCCATCCTTTCCCAGCACTCCTGGTGAAGTGGAGAAGTCCGAGCTGAGCGCAAAGGTGCAAATGGAGCAGCCGTGCACAGGAAGGCTCGGTGGGAAGGATGATCCAGGATCCATAGGCCTGGCAGCCTGAGCGTGCTCCAGGGGAAGGCCTTGGAGCAGATCCTCCTGAGTGCCATCCCACGGCACCTGCAGGGAACCAGGGCGTCTGCTGGAGGGTGGGAAAGCTCTGCGGAGGGACAGGGACAGCTGGGGCTCCTGGCGGGGTGTTGAGGGCTTCTGTGTGGGAGTTTGGGGGGCTTGGTGCTGGTGGGGTGTTGGAGAAGGAGTTGTCTGGAAGGTGAGAGGTCTAGGCTGGAATTTGACTCAGTTTGAAGGCAGCATCTGTGCTTTGGCACAGCTTTGGTTATGGAGGGCAGAAGGAATATCTGTGACTTTTCCTCCTCATGGTCCTGATTCTCCTGCAGGGAACAAGAGGGGAGAGCTGTACTTTACTGGCCACTCAGATCTCTGTACCAGGGGGAGGATTAGCCTTTTTGCCATCTACTCAATTCTGTGAGCTACTTTTCTACCACTGAGTGGACTTTGATTTCTTGAGAGCTTTTATTTCTTTAGAGAATTAGGATATTATCATCCGTTCATAGAAAACCAAAGAATGGCCCTTGTTTTTTCCCTTTTTTTGTGTAGTGTTATGTTCTGTAAAGTGGCCCTCAGTGGATGAGGTTAAGGCAAATGAGTTGCTGCTTTGAGATTGGAAGCAAAATTCCAACTCTTCACCTCCTCAGGCCATCCCAATTAATTTGGGAAGTTTGCAACTTTCTGGAACTACTTGAGTCGAGCAATGGGAAGTAAAGCTTTCCTGAATTGAGGATTCTTACTTGCGAGACTCTTCTGTGCCTTCGCCGCTAAGGTGTTTTTGTGCTGAAGGCAGAAACTTCAATGAGAAAATAATTTCATCATGGAGTAAGAGCTTCTGACAGAGACCAAGTGTTGCCAGCAGTTGCTCCAGGTGCTCCTGCCAACAGCCCCTGCAGGCAGGAGCGCAGCCCCCAATGCACGTGGGCTTTGGCTCCCTCTGGCACAGAAGCCCCCCACAGGCACAGGTCTCTGGGGCAGGAGACGGGCACCGGTGCTGCCAGGGCTCGGGGGGTGGCAGGTCTGCTTGGGCAGGGACTGTGCCACACCTGCTGATGTCAGCGCTCCCCGGGCCCCAGGGGTCAGAGCAGCATTCGTGCCCTGGCCCACACGTTCCTTGTCTGTGTCACACCCACGGGTTTAGGATGGCCACCAGCCGGGACGTGTCCCAAGAGGCCATGCCAGCTTCTGTGAAGGCCCCGTGCCCTTCCCAGCACGGCTGCGTCGGCAGCCCTGGGGGCTCCTTCTGCTGCCCTGAGCCCGCAGAGCAGGGCAGCGTTTGCTGATAGTTTCAGCCATTCCTAAAGATCCTGTTGGGCTGTCTTAGACACTTGGGGTGAGGGATTCCTTCCAACCTGAGCCACTTTGGGTGGGCTGGGGGCAGCCCCAGGGCAGGGGGCAGTGTGTGCAGGGGACCTTTGTGACACGGTGCAGCATGGTCACCGTGGCATGGAACGGGACAGCGTGTCCAAGGGCCCTTTGTGACACGGGGTGACATAGGAATTGGCGGTGACAAGACCACGCCACAGTGCTCGGAGCACGCGACGGGACAGGACGGGACAGAGCGGTGCCGTGAGGAGCCCCCGCACAGCGCACTCATTCGTGTCTTACCCGGAGCTTTTCTGAGGTGTTATTCCTGCGGCTGACCTCGAGGCCAGACCACAGGACTTGGTGACCCATGGCCTTTCTGAGGCTTCTCTCCTGCAGGTGTCCTTGAGGGCAGACCTTGGGACTTGGTGCCCTGGAGGCATCTCCCATCCCTGCCTCCGGTGCCCTCGAGGCCAGACCACAATCCTTGACAGGAGTCTCCTGTCCTTGTGGCAGGAGCCCTCGAGACCAGAGTGCAGGACTTGCTGTCCTGTAGCCTTCCTGAGGCTTCTCTCTTGAAGGTGCCTTCCAGGCGCGACTGCAGGCCTTGCTGACTCAGAGCTTTTCCGAGGCATCTCTCCTGCAAGTAGCCACAAATCCAGTCACTGACATGGAGCAGAGACCCCACAAGAGTGCCCAAGCTGGCCTGGGTGGAGGAAGAGGAAGAAGGCCCTGGAGCTGGCCCAGCACAGGAGACTGAAGAGGTGGTGCAGTTCAAGCCTCAGCAGGAGGGTGAGTGGCAGAGCTGGGCTGCTGGGCTGCTTGGCCACATCCCATCCCATGGCATCCCATGGCATCCCATGGCATCCCATGGCATCCCATGGCATCCCATCCCATCCCATCCCATCCCATCCCATCCCATCCCATCCCATCCCATCCCATCCCATCCCCTGGGGACATGCCCATGGACAGGACGGAATAGGGGCCAGGACAGACACCCCAGAGCCGTGCTCCATCCCTTGGGACATCCCGGGGCTGTTCCTACCTGGGGAGCGCAGGGCTGGGCTGTGTTCTCCGGCCTCTCCCGCAGCCCCTCAGCTCAGGCTGCGCTCGCTCTTTGCCAGGTGCAGCTGTGCAGCGCACACAAGAGCAGGACCCCGCCCGTGGCCTCTTCCACAGGACAGCGTAGGTACCTGCAGCCATCCCCAGCTGGGCTGGGCCTGCTGTCACCGCTCAGCCGAGCACTGTGCTTGGAGCATTCCGTGGAACATCCCTGGCTTCCTGCCCTTCTCCTACAGCTGGTTTGCAAATTCATCAAGAGGATTCGGGAGGAAGAAACCAGCACCATGGGCACAGGGCTCAGAGCATATTCGCACATCTTCAAAACCAAGACCTGTGCTGCCCTGCTGGATATGCTCGTAGAGGAGGGGTTTTGCAATCCAAAGCAAGTAAGCAGCCTGTGGCCAGGATTTCATCCTCCCAGAAATTGCTTGGCCTCCCAAGCCATGCCTACTGGTCACTGGAAGCCTTTGAGGCCATGGCAGTGTGGTGGCAAGGGAAGCACTTCTCTGGGGAAGCTGGGGACATTCCTCCCTCTGGCAGCTTTCCAAGTCTCCCCGTGCCTTCTCCAGGTGCCTGCCATGGTGAGGTACATCCACCAGTGGCTCATGGCCAGTCAGTTTGCTGAGGACAGGCTGAACAGGGCCCTGCTGGATCTCACCAAAGAACAGCCTGCTGATGTAGTAATGTGTCCTGGATTGGGGCAAATTTGGGAGAAAACCTTCAGAAGGAGCCCCCAGAAAGCAAACCCCCACGGCCCCTTGCTCACCTGGCTCGGGAAGAATTTCCCCAGAGAGTAGTGGAAACAACCTGTTTATTGAGCAGGCAAAGCACTCCCCAGCACAAAAAATGAACAACCCCAGATGACAAAAAGTCTTTCTACGCTCTGAAGAGGTGACAAATTCAGAATGTCTCTCCTGGGAGTGGTTGCCCAGTTATTGGTCTCTGGCACTGGGCATGGCTGCTGCAGGTAACAAAATGCTGGCACTCGGTGTGTCTTGGTGTCTCCCATGTCCCAGTCCTGAGCAGGTTGAAATGGTATTCAGGAAAGGGAAAGAAAAAAAACAGTCCAGGGAAAAAATTGGATTGCCTAGCTAAACTAATTAATAAGCAAAAGCAAGGGCAAAAGCAAAAAGCAGGAGCAAGAGCAAAGTGAAAGCAAGCAAGCCAGCAAGAAAGCAAGAAAGCCAGCAAGCCCTAGCCTCTCCTAGACACAGACTTTGGGGAGAGGTGAGCTGGCTGATAACAAGACAAAACAAACCTTCACTTTTTGGAGCCAGTCCCGAAGGCACAGAACATAACATCAAGCATAAACAGAACACACGATTGGGGATGCAAGCACCATAACGTCACCTTAGGACATTCCACCCCTTATCTCCGAATCGTCAACATACTACCAAACGTCATGTAAAAACTTCATCAAGTTAAAACTTCCATCTTTCACTTACTCAGACACATTTCCTTCTATCTCACTTGCTCAAACCTTTGACACACATTTCCTTCTATATCACTTGCACAAACCTTCGACACTTACACATTTCCTTCTGTCTCATGCCTGTGTGGTTTAATGTACAGTGGCAGTGACATCCAACAAACAGTGATATTTGCATATGAGTCTCACCCCACAATCAGATCTCCCTGAGGTACACATCGTGTGGTTCCATATTTCTGCATTATTCACCATGTACAACCTGGTCCCTGAGAAAAGACAATCCCACAAATGGGTTTGTCTGTACTCGAGGCAGAGTTGATCCACACTGTCTTCCCTAACAAACCTCTGATATGTGCCACTGGGATTTTATCTACCTGGATCGGAACAGCATATAAAAAGGAGCAGTTCCAAACATATGGCACATTATGCCAATCAGCCTTCTGATGAGCCTGTGACATTTCTTACTCAACAGTGACATTGCAGTGGTGGGCACCAGGCCGGCTTGCCAAGGGAGGCTTCTGGCCATGCCCTGCAAGCAGCTGCTGCTGCCAAGGCGCCTTTGGTGCCTCAGGCTCTCCCTGGCACAGCTCCCAGCACGGCACTCTGCCCTTGTGCCTGAGGCCTTCCCTGTGCTGGGGCTGGCCTGGGGCTTTTCCTGCAGTGGTACCTGCCCTGCTCCTGGCACAGGAAAGGCAGTTCCTGCTGGAGCAGGAGGGCTCAAACCACTCCAGCAAGGCCCTGGAGACGTCAAAATTGCTTCCTAGAGCAGAATAGTCTATAATTGGTATAGCTCCTATATTGAGGAGTAAATAACTATTTTTAAAATTTTATTCTGTGTTGTAAATAGACCATTTTATCTAATAATGATCAGAATCAATCATAGCTGTATTTATACAGATTTATCTGGTATTACATCATTAATCTTTTGGGACAAATTGCATTAAGGTTCAATTCCACCTGTCCAATCTGCAGGGTCGGGATGGGATCCAGCCGCTGCCAGTCTCTTCTATTAGAAGGAATTCTAGAAGTCTAGGGGTCCTGCAGGGGTTTGAGGATCTGTGTTGGCTGTTGGGGGACATTTCTCCACCTCATGACTCAGCAGGAGTTTCTCCAGTAAGGAAATAAAGCTTTTGCCTGAAGCTCCCACTCTGCCCATGACAGGAACCCCTGTGAGCGCCCGTGACATCCCGGCTCTTTGGCAGCCTGGGGACTCCTGGGATGTCACTGTGGAGCCCCCGTGAGTGCCTGTGACAGATCGGTGCCTTTGCAGCCCAATGTCCCCTGGGATGTCACCATGGGATGGCTGTGACTCCTTCTGACCACACGGCTCTTTACCATCCCCAGAAACCCCTGGGAGGTCTCCATGGAGCCCCTGTCTCTGCCTGTGACATTCCAGCTCTTGAACAGCCTGGAGACTCTTGGAAATTCCCCATGGAACCCCTCTGAGTGCCTGTGACAAATCTGATCCTTAGCAGGCAAACATCACCAGGAACCCCTGTTGCTGTGGTCAGTTTCCATGGCAACCATCACCAGCCCCTGTTGCTATGGTCAGTTTCCATGGCAACCATCACCAGCCCCTGTTGCTATGGTCAGTTTCCATGGCAACCATCACCAGCCCCTGTTGCTATGGTCAGTTTCCATGGCAACCATCACTGGTTGCTGTGGTCAGTTTCCATGGCAACCATCACCAGCCCCCTGTTGCTGTGGTCAGTTTCCATGGCAACCATCACCAGCCCCTGTAGCTATACTCTGTTTCCCTGGCAACCATCACCAGCCCCTGTTGCTATGGTCAGTCCCTGGGCAGCTCCATGGAGACCCCATGCCAGGGGTGGTTGCCATGGACACCAGCTCAGACCTGGAGCCAGAGCCCGTTGCCGTGGCAACCATTGGCAGTCCCCTCCCCAGGGCCATGGGATCCCAGAACCACAGAACTGGCTGAGCTGGGAGGGGCCCATCAGGATCCTCGAGTCCAACTGCTGGCCCTACACAGGACACCCCAACAATGCCAGCCTGGGCCTGGCAGCGGTGTCCAAACGCTGCTGGAGCTCAGAGAGCCCTGGAGCTCTGACCCTTCCCTGGGGAGCCTGGGCAGTGCCCCAGCAGCCTCTGGGCAAAAACTTTTTCCTGAGATCCAACCTCAGCCTGCCCCGACTCAGCTGCAGCTGCTCCCTCCAGTCCTGTCCCTGGGCACCAGAGTGAAGAGATTCCCACAGCCCCAGCCAGGGACCCGCTCCCAAGGCTGTGTCCATGGCCACCAGGGCTGGGACCAGCTGGGGTGCTCGGTTTCCAAGGGCCGGGGTTCAGGAATGGGATTCCCCAGTTTCCTGCTCCCGCTAAAAACCATGCTGCCGCTCGCTGCCCTCCCGCCTCCCATGGAAAGCACAAAAGGCAAAGATCCCAGGCTGGGAGGAGAACAATTTACTGGGAACAGCAACGAGACAAGGAACAAACAGGAACAGAAAAAATATTGAAAACAGAAGGGATAAGAAAAACTATTTACAGGAAAAACTACATCACAACTGACTGGCTCTTCCTGGCCATGTATTTCCGCCTCCCTGGAAAGGACACCCTTCTCCTCGGGGACAGAGAGAGAGAGAGAGAGAGTCCCTTTCCTGCCCCTGGCAATGACCTGAGGTGGGAGTGAATGTAATGACAGGGCCATGGCCAGACCCTCATGTTCTTTGATCCCACACCATGTCATTGGCAGGGGCAGGAAAAGGGAAAGATCTCTTCCCAGCATGGATCACAGGGAACATGGATCACCAGGGCTCTTCCCAACATGGGTTCTCCCATGGGGGATGAAGCTGGAGCAGTGCACAAAGCTCTTCCCGGAGCTAGGGCATTTGCAGGGCTTCCCTTACTGGTGTCTCCGTTGGTGTCTGGCCAAGTGAGAGCTGCTGGAGAAGCTCTTCCCACACTGGGGACACTTGTAGGGCCTCTCCCTGGTGTGGATGCGCCGGTGCCAGGTGAGGTGGGAGTTTTGCTTGAAGCCCTTCCGGCAGTGGGAGCAGCGGAAGGGCCTCTCCCCAGTGTGAATCCGCTGTTGCTTGAGAAGAATGGATCTGGTCTGAAAGCTCTTCTGACAGTTGGGACATTTGTAGGGCCTCTCCCCAGTGTGGATCATTTGGGGATGATCAGTTGGGACTTCTGGCTGAAGCTCTTCCCACATTCCCCACATTTGTATGGCCTTTCTCCAGTGTGGATCCTCTGGTGGCTGATCAAGTGGGACTTCTGGCGGAAGCTCTTCCCACACTCCCCACACTCATAGGGCCGTTCCCTGGTGTGGATCCTCTGGTGGCTGATCAAGTGGGACCTTCGGCTAAAGCTCTTCCCACATTCCCCACACTCATAGGGCCTCTCCCCGGTGTGGATCCGCTGGTGATGGAGGAGACTGGAGCTGGTCTGAAAACTCTTCTGACACTCGGGACACTCCTAGGACCTCTCCCCCGTGTGGATGCGTTGGTGGATGGCGAGGGCAGAGCTGCAGCTGAAGCCCTTCCCACACTCCCCACACCCGTAGGGCCATTCCCCAGTGTGGATCATCTGGTGGCAGAACAGGTTGAAACTCCTCCTGAAGCTCTTCCCACACTCCAAGCACTTGTAGGACTTCTCCCCATCATGAAGCTGCTCATGCACCACCAGCTCTGAGCTCTGGCTGAAGCTCTGTCCACCTTCCTGGCACAGGGAGGTCTCTTCTCCTCAGAGCACCCTGGGTTGTGTTTGCAGCCCCTCCTCCTGCGGGATCTCCGGGGCTTTTCCTCCCTGTTGGATTTCTGCGCCATGGAGTTGCTCAAAACGGCCTCTTCCATGAGGTTCTGCCGCGGGGATTTGTCCTCCCTGGTCTCCATCCTCAGCTCCTTCCCTGGGGGAGGAAGGACAAGGAGAGGATGGGATTTGCCTCCATGCCAGAGGGAAGGGGAAGAGAATCCCCCCAGTGCGTCCCTGGCAGGACGGCGTCGACAGCAGGGTTCTCCTGCAGCCGGGAGCCACGCTGGGCTGGGAGATGGAGCAGGAGAGAGGGGGAAAGGGGCACTGACTTCCTCCTCAGCTGCCCGGGGGTGCCAGGCCTCCTTTTTCTTCCTCGCAGCTACCTCCTCCATCTGGTGAAGTGTTGGAGATAGGAAATTCTGTTTTGGGAGAAAAACAAGGGATGAGCACATTGAGTTTTGTACTGGTTTGAAGGCAAACCAGGGGGAGAGTCTAAGCCAGAATTACAATTTAGTAAGAATATTAAGATCAAGGCAATGAAACAGAAACACTGGCTTAATCTGACAGAGTCAGGATTTAACCTGACACCCCGTTGGTCAGGGTGGTGGTAGCCGTCGGATGAAATGGTGGCTGCAGACCTGTTGGAGTGATGAACGTGATTCTGTCAAAGCGGTGATCCTGTGGAAGGGTCTGGTCTTCCTCTGAAGGTCCAGTGGTGATTATGGGGCTCTTGTCCTCTGGGAATCCAGTAGGCAAGGTGGTCCTGGTGTTGGAAGGATGAGATTATATCCAGGTAGGAATGCTTGGTTCCTCCCCCTGGGCGGAGCATCCCACAATGGGATGATGTAATTTTATCAGTCCTGCAGTGGCACTCAATGGCTCATTAACAGAAGACAGCCCCTGGAGGGCGTTATCAGGGTTGAGCCATGGAAGAGATAAAGAACACTGCCCCACCTGTTTATCACAGTTTATGAAGATGGTGACTGAAAACATACTTTGGGTTACATCTTACATTGCACCCTGAAACAGTGAGGCAATCCCTGCTCGGGGTGGGGGGGTGAACACCACCCCCCTTTCCAAACTGGCTCAGGTGTAAAACCCCCACCCTGGGAAGGCCACACACACAGGGGACAATGTCACACTTGCCCCACCTCAGGGGAGGTCTCTGTCCCGGTCACTCCCTGGCTCTCCCCCCTTTTCTCTTTCTTCCATCTCTCTCTCTGCCTCACATTTACTGTTCAATAAAATCCACTTTGGATTTGGTCTCGTTAGCACCTTAATTGGGGCAGAGGCATCTCTCTAACAATTTTATTAACCAGATTGAGACATTATTTTGGTGCAGTGAGTTCAGGGCACTGATGTCTGACCCCAAGTGCCTTTGACAACAGCATGGTTCCCTCCTCTCAGGAGGTTCTGTCTCTTTCTGGAGGATCTCTTGGAAACTTCAATGCAGCTTCCTCTGAGCGACTTCTGGGAGAATTTATGAGGAAAATGGCTGTTTTGGGTGGCCAGTGTAAAGAAAATATTTTGTTGTCCTTCCTAGAAAAGTTTGTTAAAATCACTGCAGGAAAGGGACCAAATGATACCAGCAAGACTGACAAGGATCATTCACCACAAGGTGAGGAACACAAGGCTACTAAAGTCCTACCAGAAGCCCAGCTCAAGTGTCTAAATTCCCAAATAACTCCCGAATTCACAGGCTTGGGGGCTTTGCCAAATGTGAGAATCATTATTTTCTTTGTCCCTGTCTCCTTTGTGACAGCTACACATAGCTTTGCCTTCCTTTTAAAAATCTGTATTGGTATAAATTTTCACTTTTCTTTTATCAGAACCTGCCAGCAGCTGAGCTGGAGCTGTGCAGGAACCGATGAAACTTGGAATTGCCACAGAATTGCTTCTATTGTCAGGTTATTCATGTTTGGGATTTGTTTGTGTTTCCATCACAAGTGACTTGGGGGAAAAACAAATATCCGTCAAGTATTTTATGCAGAGGTAAGTTTGATTTCTTATATCTGTTTAAAAACTCAAAAAAACTCAAGGTTTTTTTTTTCCGGTCCCCAGGGGATGCTCGAGGGGTCTCTGTGCCTCTCGCCCTGGGTGATGCTTGGGAGGGGCTTGGGGGGGTTGTCCCTGTCCCTGTCACCCCAGGCCATTCTCCTGGGGGTGTCCCTGTTCCTGTCACCCCAGGCCATTCTCCAGGGGTCTCCATCGTTCTCACCCCAGGGAATGCCTGGGGGGTCTCCCTCCCTCTCACCCTGTGCCAGGGGGTGCTCGGGGCAGTCTCTGTCCCTCTCAGCCCAGGGGATGCTCGGGGTCTCTGTCCCTTCACCCTGGGGGATGCTCGGGGTGTCTCCATCCCTCCGGCCTCAGGGAATGCTTGTGCAGGGCTGGGGACCAGGGGCTCTGTGTCCCTCTCAGCGCTGAGGGTGCTCGGGGCTGGGCGGTCTCCGACCTTCTCATATCTGATACCCCTCCTCTGCCTGCCGGTACCGGGTGATCGCCACGTGGCACGCCCCAAGGTCCCTGCAGGGGCATTTCCGGCTCTGCTTTGGGGTCCTGCAAGACCCAAACATCCCCTGCCCTGCCAAACAACCCTGCCGGAGACCCCGCGATGGATTCGGGGCGAGCTGCCCCTCCCCGCTCCCCTGCGGTTCTGGGGGGGCGATGCCGGCGGAGCCGCAGGAGCCGCGGCCCGAGCGGGGGAACCGCGTGGGGTTGGGGCTGGGGCTGCTCCTCCTCCCGCTCCTCCGCTGTCCCTCCTCCCGCTCCTCTTCCTCCCGGTCCTTCTTTTCCTCCCGCTCCTCTTTTTCCCTTTCCTTTTCTCCCTCCTCTCTCCCTCTTCTCCCTCCCGCTCCTCCTCCGCTCCCAGCCCGGCTCGGGCGGTGCCGACACCCAAAAGCAGCCGCGCTCTGCCCTGGGGGGGTTCCAAAGCGGCCCCGCCCCGCCCGGCACTGGGAGCGCTACTGGGAGCACTGGGAACGATGGTGAGAGCACCGGGAAGGAGCTGGGAGCGCTCTCCCTCCCAGTACCGCCTTACTGGGAGCACTGGGAACGATGGTGAGAGCACCGGGAAGGAGCTGGGAGCGCTCTCCCTCCCAGTACCGCCTTACTGGGAGCACTGGAAACGATGGTGAGAGCACCGGGAAGGAGCTGGGAGCGCTCTCCCTCCCAGTACCGCTCTTACTGGGAGCACTGGGAACGGTGGTGAGAGCACCGGGAAGGAGCTGGGAGCGCTCTCCCTCCCAGTACCGCCTTACTGGGAGCACTGGGAACGATGGTGAGAGCACCGGGAAGGAGCTGGGAGCGCTCTCCCTCCCAGTACCGCCTCACTGGGAGCACTGGGAGGGAACTGGGAGCAAACAGCGCCCGGAGGCGGCTGCAGCCGGCGGGGGCGGGGCCAGGCCAAGGGGCGGGGCTATGCAAATACGGCGGGAGCAGCGCGGGGTTTGCTCGGTCACGTGAGGGCCGGGGGGGCTGGAGCGATGGCGGCGGCGTCGGTGAGAGGGGACAGGGAATGGGAATGGGGACAGGGACCGGGAATGGGGACAGGGAATGGGAATGGGGACAGGGACCGGGAATGGGGACAGGGAATGGGAATGGGGACAGGGAATGGGAATGGGGACAGGGACCGGGAATAGGGACAGGGAATGGAAATGGGGACAGGGACCGGGAATGGGGACAGGGAATGGGAATGGGGACAGGGACTGGGAATGGGGACACAAAGTGGGGACAGGGATTGGGAATCAGACCGGGAATGGGGACAGAGACCAGGAATAGGACTGGGAATGGGACCGGGAATGGGGACAGAAACCAGGACTGGGGACAGGGACTGGGAATGGGGACAGGGACCGGGAATGGGGACAGGGAATGGGAACGGGGACCGGGAATGGGAATGGGGACAGGGACCGGGAATGGGGACAGGGAATGGGCACAGAGACCAGGAATAGGACTGGGAATGGGAACAGGGACAGGGAATGGGGACAGGGACTGGGAATGGGGACAGGGAATGGGAATGAGCAAAGGGAATGGGGACAGGGACTGGGAATGGGGACACAAAGTGGGGACAGGGACAGGGAATCAGACCGGGAATGGGGACAGAGACCAGGAATAGGACTGGGAATGGGACTGGGAATGGGACCGGGAAGGGGGGCAGAGACCAGGAATAGGACTGGGAATGGGACTGGGAATGGGGAGAGGGACTGGGAATGGGACCAGGAATGGGGACAGGGACAGGGGGTCCTTGACCAGCTTCCCCAGAACCTCCACCAGGGTCTCCCAGTGCAACCGGAGCCGCTCAGCCTGGTGTCCCCAAAGCCCTGAGCAACCCCCAGGGCCCTCCCAGGAACCCTCCGGTCCCTCAAACCCAGCATCCCCCACATTCCCTGCAAGACCCCCATGTCCCCATCCTTGTCTTAGCTCAACGTCTTTATTTTTACCTGCTTTTGAGGGTTTTGAAAGGGCAAAGAGAAATGAAAAAAAAAATCCAGGCCAAGGGGAGCCATGAGGATGTGGAGCCCCCAGCCAGGTGTCTTCCCAACACGGATCAGCGGCACCACGGATCACCGGGGCTCTGCCCACCGGGGCTCACTGGGGATCATCCAGCACGGATCCTCCCGTGGGAGATGGAGCTGGAGCAGCGCACGGAGCTCTTCCCACACTGGGGGCACTCGCAGGGCTGCCCTTGGTGGTGCCTCTGTTGGTGTTGGGTCAAGGCTGGGCTGTGTGAGGAGCTCTTCCCACACCTGGAACACTCGTAGGGCCTGGGACATGACAAGGAGCAGGGCTGGGATGTGCTCTGGTGCTTGGGACACCACCAGGAGCGGGGCTGGGATGTGCTCTGGTGCCTGGGACACCACCAGGAGCGGGGCTGGGATGTGCTCTGGTGCCTGGGACATCACCAGGAGCGGGGCTGGGATGTGCTCTGGTGCCTGGGTGTCAGGGTCCACAAATGCATGCAGGGTCCCTGATAGGTTCTTTTTGGAGATCTCAAAGCACAAAAGACACAGCAGGGGACACAACACTTTGCTTAAACAAAAATGCACTTTTATTTAGTGCCAACAACTGCGATAGTGGGAGAGAAATAAAGAGATAGAGTGAAAGACAGAGAAAGAGGGGAAGGGGATTATAGCTACCAGTCTGAAGAGACGAGGCCCTCGGAGCTTGACGAGATGCTCATAGGCTGTCTTCTCCAGGTGGGGTCCGGACAAAGTCCTCAAAACTCCTTCAGTCTTTTATAGGGTTCCTCAAAGCGGGTGGCATCTGGCCAAAGCGGCAGCTCTCCTGGCTACACGGTGGGTGTGGACTCGTTGTTTTGGGAACCAGTCGCAACCGTCGCGTCGGTGCCGGACCAAGAGTACAGGACCGAAGGTACAGGACGAACTGATTAGGGCTCAGTCCACCATGACCAGTCCATTGTTCTCGCACTGAGTTCCCATGGCATCGCATACCAGTCCTTAAGGCTTGGCAGACTTTCCACCTCCGCCAGGCTAGAGCTACTTTTCAGGGTCTAGGGTCTCAGTCCTTGGAGGCAGTCGTGAGGCAAACATGAGGGATTTTCGGACAGACCCTGACACCACCCCGTGACTCACGACTGGCGACGAGAGTACTCCATCAGCAAGGTCTGCAGCGTTGTCGCAAAGTCTTCAGGGCTCGACTCATCAGTGTCTGGCAGCATATATCCCAGAAAAACAGAAACAGGAAAAGATATCGAAGAGGAAGAGGGAAAAAGTAAAAGAAACAAGGACAGGGATTTAGAAAAGATAAAATAGGAAATAGTGATCAATATTGATTATAACAATTTTTCTTATAATTGAAACAATTTCTTTGAAAACAATCAAAACAAATCACAAAATTCTTTTACAAATTTCTTAAACAAAAAATCTCCAAACAAAAACTTAATCACAGTATAAAACAAACAATACTAATCAAGACAAACAATGAACAACTAATTAATTTGCTGTTGCAGGCCTAATTTTTTACTGCTCGTGTAGTTCTTCTTGTGTCAATAACTCTAGGAATGTCTTTAACAAAAGGGGTTTTTACTGAACTGTGTGCATCTATAATTGATGTCAATCGGGTCAGCTGCCTCATCATTTTCCAATTCAAAATGTATAAAATGGCTGATAAAACAAAACCAATTAAAACCAAGATCAAAAGAACAACAATAGGAT
The DNA here is from genome assembly GCF_031753505.1 of Anomalospiza imberbis. NCBI lineage: Eukaryota > Metazoa > Chordata > Aves > Passeriformes > Viduidae > Anomalospiza > Anomalospiza imberbis. Next base: position 1,734,630 of record NC_089712.1, on the reverse strand, counting down.
GGCACACTTTATTCAGGATGCCTGTAGCAGTAGGTGACCACCCAAAAAGAGTATCCCACCATCTGTGTTCAGCATCCTTCCTTACTCTTTCTAAAACGTGATGTATCTCCTTCACATCATGATGGACTGTTACCAGGGTCTTTTGCCCATTTCTCTTGACCTTTTCTAAAATTTCAATTAAGTCCTGGTGAAGCAACAATTGCTTAATCAAAGTTAAATTCATTCCAATAGAGGCAGGCAATATCTGGTGAATTAGTGTAAAATTGGATTGTAAAAGGTGGTAAGACATAACTGGGACAGTATAAGAAAAATCACATCCTGTAATCGTGGTAAAGTTACAGACACAAAAATTTGAATGATTCTTTGGATTCACTGCTACATTTTCTATAAACACTACATCACAAGCAGTCCTTACACACACACAGCCATTACCTATGTACACTAATATTGTTACAGGAGTTTCATCAGGGTGAACTTCAAAATGGCAAATATTCTGCTCTGTGTCCAAACAAATGTCTTGAGCTATAATTGCTTTGCTTTCACAAATAAAACCTTGTTGCTCCCGGACAATACAAGATTCCAAATTTACAGTTTGCCATTTCTTATCAATTTGACGGGCCCATTCTCTATGCTCGGAAGGATAGAGAATAGCTCCGTCATGATTCAGTCCTAATGCAATGATAGGGAAAATCAAATGCACTGAAGCATTAGATATCGTTAACACAAAAGCTGTGGCTGTGTTTGTACTCGGGCTGTAAGTGAAGTTCACCAAGTTCCACCAGGATTGGAATTCCTTTTCAAAATCATTTGCATTGTCCCAAATTATTTTTCGAATTTCAGTAGGGAAAATGCCTTCTTCACCTTCTCTTATAATTGAGGCAACAACTGTCTGCATCCAGAGCTGTGCCTGGATGCAGCTAAGGGCCAGGGAAATGTTGTTTTGTGCAACACTAAGTGCATCAATTATTAATTTGTGATCATTCACATTTACCTTTTCCCAATTTGGTAATATGTTCGATAACAACCACTGTTGTGTTCCCAGGGCGGATAAAGAGGACTGCAAGGGTTGTTGTAATTTTGTCAAGTCTCTTGTGGTGGCAACCAGTTTATTCATCAATACTTCTGAATCAATACTATTTAGGATTCCCAATCCTGTTCCCACAACACCGGTTATGTCTCTTGCCATCCGTTTCTTGGAAGGGTTCCATTTTCGCAGCCAGGTGGTCCATCCTTGAAACTAAGTTTGCAAAAAGGGTGAACAGTTTGGCTGAATTTCTGAAACATTGTTCTGCATCAGTAATTTAATCTGAAACATTGTTCTGCATCAGTAATTTAACTTGTTTAAGAGACCATGCCGGATTGAACAATATTTGTTGTTGGCCAGTTTTCTTTATTACATATGGTCCGATTTCCAAGATTTTCGGGGTGAGCGTAACCGGTGGTTGGGTGGTAGGTGTCACAACATTAACATCAAGTCCTCCCCAGTATTTAAACTTAAAAGAAAGCACTTCAGTATTTTTGGACCAAAACCAAATTACTTCTACAGTTTGTGTTAATGTGAAATTGTGCCAATAACCCTGTACGCTTGGGTGCGTACAAACCTTTTTGTGCTTAAAGAGATCCTTTCACCTTTTCAGCATGCTACCACAATTATTTCAGACCATGGCCACTCAGCTGGTTTCTGGCCATGGGGTTGTGGTAGGATGCAGAAAAGTATCACCAGTTTTATCATGGATTAGGTGGTCTTCATGTCCCTCGGAGTTCTTCTGTAAAAGTAAACACAACAGAATCCTGCCACTATAAGGCAGAAAAGGTTAGAATGATGGAATTATCCGGCGTGTTTTTATCCAGTGCTCTTTTCTTAGAGCATCAGAAGCTGTCCATGCATGTTTATTCAGAGAGGGTTTTAGCACAAGTGGTACTAGCCCTATAGTAAGGGAGGTCCACCAGAACAGGTTGGCCAGGGTAATGTGCTGGATTGTTAGGATTATCTGGTACACAGCATAGGAGTCAGTGTAGTTACAGACAAGAGAGGTATTCTGTACCTCACGTTGGAAAACACTACAAACAGCTGTCAGCTCCCCAGCCTGAGCACTGCCTTCTCCCTCAGTAATAATTAGTTCACCAGAGGAAATGTGGGGGGCTGCTGCCCTGTATCTCCACACCTTCCCCTCTCGTTTAGCAGAGGTGTCAGTGAACCAAGAACTTGCTGATTGTTCAGGGGAGAAATGAGGAGCTACTTTGATTACAGAGGCAGGTTTGTCATGGCTGCTATCCAAGCTCTCAGTTTCTAGGATTGCTATAGTTTTTACATCTCCTTCTGTCATTGAGAAAAAGTTACAGTAATGTTCAACCTGAGCATACCACTTTCTAACTGAGGCCCTCTGAGCCACCCCGTCAGGAGGGGGGGTTCCACTAGTGACTGTCTTAATAACCTTGAAGGGGCCCCTTAGCACAATAGGTTTTTGACGTGCTATTTTTTCCACTTCAATGAGAGCCAAACTAACCACAAACAGCCCCTTTTCCCAGGTAGTGTATCTTTTCTCAGCGTCTCTGAAACCACGAGAATAAAAACCAACAGGCCTTGTCGGGCCCTCAGGACACTGCTGCCACATGTGTACTGACAGTCCTGAGGAGGCAAATCCCCATTCCACCTGGAAAGGATCTGTAGGATGGACAGTGCCAAGTGCTTGATAAGCTGTTGCTTCAAAAATCAGCAATTGCAATGCTTCTTCCTGAGAAGGAGTCCAATCCCATTTTACCCCTTTCCTCAACAAGTCATACAGGGGAACAAATGGGTTGTTCAGGTTACTAGGAAATCTATCTGGTCTTCCTACAGGACATACAGCTGCTGTGGTTTTTTGAATTAAAATCACTGTAGGTTTGAGTGATTCTGGAGGCCCTTGAATTAAAGGGGTCATTATTTTGGGCTTCACAGGTAATTGCATCCGGGATTCAAAACCAGGAATTAATTTATTTTCATGAATCATTTGCAGGCAAGCAGCTTTGTGCACACTTTCTAGGAGTTGGTCGGGGGTACTAATTATAGCTATGGGGTCTCCCCTTTCCAAGGGGTTCATTCCCCTGGTCCAAAAAGCCACACGCTGTGTCAGGGACCATGTGTCACATTTATCTCCCGTTGTTAGGAAGACACCATGTCCCCAATACCCACTGGCTTCTTGTTCTGTTAATTTAATTTGATCTCCTCCAGTGAGTGAGACTCTAAACACATATTCAGTCTCTGATTCTTGAGGGAGATGTGAATATTCTTTCTTTAATTTGGCTAATTCAGTGGCAGTGTATGGTATTTCTTCGGTAGTAATGTGAGGATCAAAATCCTCTTCATTTATAAAATTGTATTCTGTTTTAATGAGAGGTCTCAAATTGGAACAACAAGATTCTCCACAATTTTGTATGTGTACCAATTCTTTCTGGGGGTATATGTGTTTAATGTGGTGTTCTTCTTTCTCTTCTACTTCTTTTGGTGATTCTACATGTTTTAAGTTTTTATCTCTCTCCTCTCTCAGACTTCTTTCATATTCTAATGCTTTCTGCAAAACTTCTACTAGGGTTTGTAGGGAGCCTATTACTGCTTTTTCTTCACTCACCCGTTTATCTCTCTCCTCTCTAATACTCCTTTCATGTTCTAATTCTTTCTGCAAGACTTCTACTAAATTTTGCAGGGAGTCTATGATAGCATGTTCCTCACTTCTTCGCTTGAAGCGAGTTTCTACGGCTGCCATAAGACAAGCTCCCAAAACTGAGCTCAAGATGGTTTTATTTTTGCCCAGTTTGAATTTGTATCATGTTGTAAAGCACATACTCTATCAACCACATTATCCAAATTAAACCAGTTACTTTGTGCCCATTCCTCTCCTCCTGGAGAAGGTTTGGCATTGTGCTTAGCTAGCAAAGCATAAAATCCAGCTTTAGTTTTGTCATTGAGGTTATCACTCATTTTGTGAAGGGACCAAAACCACTTTCAGGGAGGTACTCTTCATTTACACACAAGCACAGCTAAAACTGTGTTTCCCTTCGCTTCCCTGGAGTGGGTGAGGGGACCAAAACTGCTTGGCAGGTACTCCTTAGTTACAAATAGTTGTCTCCTCAACTGCACCAAACAGCTCAAAAACACACACAAAAAATAAAACAACAGAGTCCCATCTTTTGTACAAATGAGATCTTCTTAAAAATCCTGAAGACAGGGGATGCTTTTCACCTGGGTGTATGCAGTTTGCGGGAAATTCCACTCGCCCCCCTTGCTTTCTAGACAGCGCTCACTGGACGTGGCGTGCTAGGTGCGGCTGAAGCGAGGGTCCTTCCCCTGTTACAAACTACATACAACCCGCAACCCTTAATCTGTCTATCAAGATCCTGCCGACTACGCCAATTTAATGTCAGGGTCCGCAAATGCATGCAGGGTCCCTGATAGGTTCTTTTTGGAGATCTCAAAGCACAAAAGACACAGCAGAGGACACAACACTTTGCTTAAACAAAAATGCACTTTTATTTAGTGCCAACAACTGCGATAGTGGGAGAGAAATAAAGAGATAGAGTGAAAGATAGAGAAAGAGGGGAAGGGGATTATAGCTACCAGTCTGAAGAGACGAGGCCCTCGGAGCTTGACGAGATGCTCATAGGCTGTCTTCTCCAGGTGGGGTCCAGACAAAGTCCTCAAAACTCCTTCAGTCTTTTATAGGGTTCCTCAAAGCGGGTGGCATCTGGCCAAAGCAGCAGCTCTCCTGGCTACACGGTGGGTGTGGACTCGTTGTTTTGGGAACCAGTTGTAACCGTCATGTCAGTGCAGGACCAAGAGCACAGGACCGAGGGTACAGGACGAACTGATTAGGGCTCAGTCCACCATGACCAGTCCATTGTTCTCGCACTGAGTTCCCATGGCATTGCATACCAGTCCTTAAGGCTTGGCAGACTTTCCACCTCAGCCAGGCTAGAGCACTTTCAGGGTCTAGGGTCTCAGTCCTTGGAGACAGTCGTGAGGCAAACCTGAGGGATTTTCAGACAGACCCTGACAAGAGTTCAGCCTTTAACTCCTCAATGGGAAGGTCCCTTTCAGGTACTGCTCACCACTGAATCGGCCGTGTGAACTGCAGAGTGGGGATGGACTCATGCTGACAGATGGACTCATGCCCACAGAGTTAAAGGCCCAGTAGAAGAAACCAATGAATGGACTATAACATCCAGGCCAGGTGAAACAAGATTGACTCTCAAGCAGAGACTGAAAGACAACCAGAAAAACACCAAGACACTCAAAGTCAAGCTTCCACCAACCAGTTTGAGAACTGTCTTCCTGTTTTAATGGATGAGAATTACCAGCACCTGTTGAGGGGAAGTACACAAGGGACTGTAAAAGGTAATGGGACAGCTTCTTTAAGAAAATAAGACAAAGGAAGGAGGGCAAGACCCCTTTGTTCGCTACCAAGAAGACTCCATAGCCCTGCTGTGGGTAGCAACCCCGTAGGCGTGGTAATGTAGGGACAAAAGGCCATATCGGACCACTGTAATTCCCCAACTGTCTTTGAATACAACAGCGACTGGAGGGCGAGACCGAGCTGGCCTCTGGACCCCTATGATACAATGACTATGGGTAGCAACCACATAGGCATGATAGATGGGAGTCAAAGCCATCCTGGACCTCTGTTAGGCCCTTTTGTCCATTCCAAATAAGTGTGTCTAAGGAAAACCTGAGATTTTTCTCCTGTTCCCACTGTCCTTGCCCACATCAACAGATGCTAGTATGACTCATTCAAGAGAGAGAGAAATTATTTTACTTAATTGTTCAAGCATAATGACATATAGAAAAAGAAAATGGGGGTTTGTTATAGATGAGTAATCCTATGGTTGACTCTCACAGTTAAGGGGTGAATATTAAGTATATGTTAAGAGAAGTTGTGTAGGTGGATAGTTATCTTTCCCTTCCCCCTTGCATTGTTATCATGGGATGCCCTCAGTAGTCAGGGCATTTGGGAGGGTCGGCTTGTTGCTATGGCAGCGCCTGAGCTCCAATCAAGCTGTAAGAAAGTGATCTCCACCACTGGACAGCGAAGGAGGAGTGGATTGACAAGACTTTGGGAGGGGCTGGAGGTATAAAAGACAGAACATCCATTTTGTAGATGAGCACATGGTGAGCGAATCCTTTGCTCCTGGTGCTGTATTCTTTACTTTATTCACTTGTCTGTTGTATTTCGATAAGGTCTTAATGAAACCATTTAAATTATTGAAAGTGAAAATTGTTTCTCACATGGGGTTGGGGAATGTGGGGCAAGGTTGTCCACACTGGCTCAGACCTCAAGGTAAAACTTCTCTGACCTGGGCACACCTCCTTAGGAGAGGCCCTACATCAATATCAATCACAGAATGCTGCAATCAGCTCTTCTCTAAAGAGAGCAGTAATAAAGACACTCTTTAAATAGGAATACATATTTTTAGCAGCTCGTTAAAATACTTCTCCATAACTGTGAAAGGAAACCTTCTTAATGAACTGCATTAGAGCAAAGGGAAATCGACCCACAACCATGGTTTTGTGAGGACTGGTTTGATCCTAATGAGCCCCGTGGTGCGTTTGGAGCTGAGCCCTGGAACCTCAGGCCCTGAGAGGAGATAGCACAAACCTTTCCAGGAGTCAAAGTCAGAAAAAAACCCTAAAGTTTCTTGAGCCATTAATGGGCGCCACTGAGGTCCATCTCCAATGCAGGCTCCTCATGGACTCCTTGGAGGAGAGAATTGGAGGACAGGATTTCACAAAAACCTCTCAGAGACTCAGAGTGAAAAGGACAATCCAAAGTACCTTAAATTCCTTGAGTATCTCAAAGCATCAGTGACCCCCACAGAGTGTCAGTACAAAGCTCTCAAGGGACTAATTAAAACAGATAATTTCAGGCTGTGACTGCACAATCTTTCTCACAGAATCTGTATCAAAAGGGAAACAGAAAGTACCTTAAAAGAACTGAAGTGCCTTGAAGCATTAATGAGCCCCACTGAGTGTTGTTCCTGACAATGCCTCTCCAGGGACTAATTACAGCAGATAATTGGAGGCCATGACTGCACAAACCTCTCAGAGACTCCAAGGCAAAAGCCAAAGCCAAAGTGCTTTGAAAAAACTGTAGTCCCTAGGAGCATGAAGGAGCCCCCAGGGCCATTCCTGAGCAAGGCTCCCCAGGGACTCCTTCCAGCAGATCCTTGAGGCCACTGGGATGTGGGCTAGGGGGGGATGCAGAGGGCAGGACAAGGGGGTGACAGTGCCCAGCCTGGCTGGGGCTGTGCCAGGAGGCCCCAGTGCCTCAGGACAAGGTGTCTCCTGACAGCCCTTGGTGGCACAGACCCTGCTGTGCCCCAGGGCACCAAGACTTGGCTTCTCTTTGTCCCCACCTGTCATCAGTGCCTCCAGTTCTCTGCTCTGCCTGGGGCCTGGGGATACTTTCTCAGTCGTGTACCTCAGTGGGACCCATTAAAAGTAAAAGACACTTTGGAGTTGGATTCTGACTTGGAGCTCTGGAGAGGTTTCTGCAGCTCCCTCTCAGGGCCTGATGTTCAGGGCCTGAGCACAAAGCCCCAGAGGGTCATTAAAGTCCTTGTGCTGTGTCTGTGCTGCTGAGCTGGGCCGGGCTCCTGGCACAGAGGGTGATCCTGGTAACCAAGGAGAGCTTCAAAAGCACATTTCTCTGGATGAGCAGCTCTTCTCCCAGCCCAGCAGGACTGGGGCACTGCCTACAGCCAGCCCGGGCACAGCACAGAGGCACAGAGAGCTTCCATCAGTCAGGGCTGGGAAGGTGCTGAGAAGTGCCTGGGGCAGAATCCCTGGCAGCCCTTGGCACAGGAACCTCTGGCTGCAGGACAATGCAGCTGCAGCTCCGGGAGTGATCTCCTACAGCTGGAACATCCCAATGCCCACAGACCCTGTGAGTACATTCTCTGATCATCTCTTGTGCAGAGCAGCCAGGGGTACCCAGGGCTGTCCTGCAGAGCAGGGTCCTGCAGCCCAGGGCGCTGTGCTGGGCCAGGGACTCTGCTGCCTGCCAGGGACAGCTCTCAGCCGGCCCGGGGAGCTGCTCCCAGCACTGGGGGACAAGATGGGGGTGGAAGGAGACAGCTGGTAGGGCTTGGAAGTGTTCTTCATGTGTGGTGAGGATGCTGCATTGTGCAGGACTGCTCCCAGCATGGCATTTAACTGCAGAACATTTCCAAGTATATTATATGGGAGCTCAGCAAGGCAGGGGCTGCATAAAAGGGGAAATCCTGCTTTTTAAATCTACTGATCTGTGTGGATTGGATGGGAAATTGCACATAGATATTCATCACTCAGTTCAGGCTGAGAAACATAAACAAGTTTTCTCTCAGGAGTCAATAAACCAGGCAGTGACAGAAATCAGCACAGGGCCCCTCAGAGGCAGCATCAGTGCTGCTTTTCCAGCCTCCTCAGGGTTGCTCTGACGTTGCCATCAGAGCCTGCAGAGCCAGAGCTGCCCCTGGGCAGTGCCTGAGCTGGGGGGGTCTGCAGGGCAGAGCTGAGCCCCCAGGGCTGGGCTGGGCTCTGGCAGCACTGGCACGGCCCAGCCCTGGGCACAGGGAAGCAGCTGCTGGCAGGGACAGCTCCAGGCAGCAGAGCCCTGGGCAGGCAGGGGTGGGGAAAGTGTCCCCAAGCTGTGCTGGGATACTTAAATTCCTTTCCAAACCCAACTATTCCATGATTACTTTTCTTACAGATCCCCATGTGCAGCCACAGCCAATGTCCAACAGCAGCTCCATCAGCCACTTCCTCCTGCTGGCACTGGCAGACACGCGGCAGCTGCAGCTCCTGCACTTCTGCCTCTTCCTGGGCATCTCCCTGGCTGCCCTCCTGGGCAACGGCCTCATCATCAGCGCCGTAGCCTGCGGCCACCACCTGCACACGCCCATGTTCTTCTTCCTGCTCAACCTGGCCCTCAGCGACCTGGGCTCCATCTGCACCACTGTCCCCAAAGCCATGCACAATTCCCTCTGGGACACCAGCACCATCTCCTACACAGGATGTGTTGCTCAGCTCTTTTTTTTTGCCTTCTTCATCTCAACAGAGCTTTCCCTCCTGACCATCATGTGCTACGACCGCTACGTGTCCATCTGCAAACCCCTGCACTACGGGACCCTCCTGGGCAGCAGAGCTTGTGCCCACATGGCAGCAGCTGCCTGGGCCAGTGCCTTTCTCTATTCACTGCTGCACACGGCCAATACATTTTCCCTGCCCCTGTGCCATGGCAATGCCCTGGGCCAGTTCTTCTGTGAAATCCCACACATCCTCAAGCTCTCCTGCTCCAAATCCAATCTTAGGGAACTTGGGCTCATTGCTGTTAGTGTGTGTGCAGCATTTGGCTGTTTTGTGTTCATTGTTTTCTCCTATGTGCAGATCTTCAGGGCTGTGCTGAGGATCCCCTCTGAGCAGGGACGGCACAAAGCCTTTTCCACCTGCCTCCCTCACCTGGCCGTGGTCTCTCTGTTCCTCAGCACTGCAGTGTTTGCCTACCTGAAGCCCCCCTCCATGTCCTCCCCATCCCTGGATCTGGCCTTGTCCGTTCTGTACTCGGTGGTGCCTCCAGCCCTGAACCCCCTCATCTACAGCCTGAGGAACCAGGAGCTCAAGGCTGCAGTGTGGACACTGATGACTGGATGCTTTCAGGGACATTAAACTGCTGGCCAATTTCTGCAAATCACTTGTAATAAAAGTAATTTTTGATACTTCTTGTTGGCTTGGTAGTGGGTGTGTTTTTTTACTTTGCCTTATTTTTTAATATTGACCACAAGGAAATGCCATTGATTTTGCCATTTCTCCTTTTGTTTCTTTACACCACCCCGTGTCCACAGCCTGTGCCAATGAGGGGTTGTGCTCATGGTGGCTTTAAAGGAATTCAAGAATATCCCAGCAAAGTTTTCTGCAGAGATGCCCTTTTGTTGCCTTCTCTGGAGCTGCAGCAGCAATGTCTGTGTGCAGAGCTGGGGCAGATCACTGCTGGCAGAGCGGCTGTGCCTAGCAGCAGCAGCACTTGGTGTTGCCAGTGCTGCTCCTGTGGCCCTGCCCCGCTGCCCTGGTGGCCCTGGTGTTGCTGCAGAGCCTGAGTGCTCTCGGGGCCGGGCACAGTCCTGGGGGTGGCAGTGCCGGGGCTGCAGCAGGGACAGCCCATGGGCACTGCTGGGGCAGCGCTGACGCCTCAGGCCAGGGCCTGGGGGCTCCAGGCTCCTTGCCCAGGCTCTCTCAAGAACACGGCCAGGCCAATGCTCAGCACAGAAAACCCCCGTGAGCAGCCCCAGGCTGGCCGTGGGCAGGCTGGGGGCAAACAGCATGGCTGGTGCTCTGCAAGGGCCCTGGGGGAGACGCGAAGGAGCAGCAGAGCAGGGGCTGATCCATCCCCAGTGCGCTGGACAGCCCAGGGCAGCGTCCCAGAGCGTCCTCATGGAGCTGCCAACAACATCCCCCCTCTGCAACCCTGGCTTCTCCCCCAGCTCACACAGGTGCCGCATCCTTGCAGGCACAGCCACGGCAGCGCTGGGTCAGGAGCCCCTGTTTGCATTGCACACAGCAGGCGGGAGCACCCCCATGCTGCTGCTGTGGGGACATGAACCTGAGGGAGCACAAATGCCATCAGCCCCGGGGGCCAGGAAGGGCTGGGGAAAGCCAGGGAAACCAATCAGCTTTGTCCTGGCCTCTGCAGCCAGCCAGAAAGTTTGTTCCCATCAACTGGGAGTTTCCTGTCCCACTGCAGACGCTGTTGCTCAGAGCCAGGGCTGCCTGGCAGTCACCCCCAAACTGCCCTGAGTATTTCCTTGGCTTCACCTTTGCTTTCTTTTTCCTTCCCTTGTACATATTTCTTCCCATTGCCCACCCCTGTTCCCTCCCCTGCACACAGCCCATCCCTGTTTGCCCTTTCCTCTCTGGCCCCACTCCCCATTCCAGTTCCTGACCTGGCACCATGGGAACGTCTCTTGGGGAGCAGGATCATCCCACAAGTGCTGCAGGAATTGTCTGCAGGCTCCTGCAGTGCCTCGTGCTGCTCCCTTGCCAGAGGCAGCCCAGGCCAGGGGGGCACATCTGGGCTGCTGTGTCTGGCTGTGGGGCTCCCTGTTCTGGGCAGTGAGGAGGGGCTGCAGAGGCTCTGCAGGACTGACAGGATGGGCTTTGGGGCTGTGAGGAGAAGCTGAGGGACCTGGGCTGCTGGAGCTGCTGGAGAAGAGGCCCAGGGCTCCTCCTGCAACTGCTCCCAGGGTGGTTTCAGAGAATCCCAGAATCAGCAAGGCTGGAAAAGATCTTGGAGATCATCAAGTCCAACCTGTGCCCTGACACCGCCTTGTGTCCCCTGAGCCTCCTCTTCTCCAGGATAAACAACCCCAGCTCCCTCCGCTGCTCCTCACAAGACTTGTGCTCCAGACCCCTCACCAGCCTTGTTGCCCTTCTCCGGACACACTCCAGCCCCTCCATGTCCTTCCTAAATTGGGGGGCCCAGAACTGGACACAGCACTCGAGGCGCTGCCCAACCAGTGCTGATCACAGGGAAAGAATCACTGCCCTGCTCCTGCTGGCCACACCATTCCTGATCCAGGCCAGGAGCCATTGGCCTTCTTGGTCACCTGGGCACACTGCTGGCTCATGTCCAGCCTGCTGTCCATCAGTCCCTGCAGGTCCCTTTCTGCCTGGCTGCTGTCCAGCCACTCTGTCCCCAGCCTGTAGCGCTGCAGGGGTTATTGTGGCCAGAGTGCAGGACCTGGCACCTGGACTTGTTAAACCTCACCTTGTTGGATCTGGGCCCTGGATCCAGCCTGTCCAGGGCCCTGTGCAGACCCCTCCTGCCTTCCAGCAGATCCACACCCCCAGACAACTTGGTGTCATCTGCAAATTTGCTGATGCTGGACTCAGACCCCTCATCCAGACCATCAATGCAGACATTGAAATCCACGCTGGCTGGCTCTGACCCCTCGGCCATCCTGTGGGTGCCCTGTGATGGCACTCAGGGTGATCTGTTCCAGAACCTTGCTGGGCACCGAGGTCAGGCTTACAGGCCTGCAGTTCCCCAGATCCTCCTTCCAGCCCTTCTTGGGGATGGGCTCACACTGGCACCTCCAGTGCTCTGGGACCTCCCTGGTGAGCCAAGATTGATGGTAAATGATGGAGAACAGCTTGGGGAGCTCATCCACCAGCTCCCTCTTGCCCCTAGGATGGATCCCTGTGCCCATCTAACAGCTCAGGAGAACACTTGTCCTGAGGACAACCTGTCCATATATTAAAATTGAGACAATTGGGACAAGGTGTTAAATAGCTTAGACTTTTCCCTATCTTAAGTTACTATATTGTCCACGGCATCCAATAAAGAATTTGGGTTCTCCTTATCTCACCTTTTGCTATTAATTTATTTATAGAAACATTTTCTAACTTTTTTTCACAGAAGTGGCCAGGTTAAGCTCTAATTGAGATTTCACCTCTCAGCTTTTCTTTCTGCATGGCCTAACAACATCCTTAAACACTTGCTAAGTTGCCTGACCTTCTGTCCAAAGTTAATACACCCTCTTTTTTCCCTTAAGTTCCCACAAAAGCTCCAAGGGCAGTCAGGGCAGTTATTTTCCTCACCAGCTCATCTTTGGCCACACTGGGACAGGCTGCTCCTTCCCCCTTAAGATTACTTTCTGGAAATGTGTCCCTCCTTCCTCGACCCCTTTGTTTTTAAGGGCTGTTTCCCATTAAAAAATCAGTACCTGATTCAGTACTTCCCAAATCAGCATCCTAAATAGGCCAAAGTCTGCCCTTCCTAATTCCAGTGTGGAAGTTCTGTTGCTGCCCCTCCTTCTTTCACAGAACATTGAAAACTTGATTATTTCATGGTCACTGTGCCCCAGGCAGCCTCCAACCCCCACATCTGCCACCAGCCCTTCTCTGTTTGTGAGCAGCAGAAGACAGAGCTTCCTTGGGAGTGGAGTGTTACCAAAAATTTGACAAAACAGAAAACTCCTTCACACCAATGCAGCACTAAGAAGCAGCATTCTTTATTCAGCTGGGTGTACGGGGGATAGCTCCCCCCAAAGCCGAGCATGCTGAGTGCAGGAAAGTTTCTGTTCATATTCTGTATTTTGCACACATGTTCATTGATTGTCCTGGACTAAACACACATCTGATAATCATTTCCCCAGAATTATTAACATATTTCCCCTCCCCTTTACCCATGCTCTCTTCTGTCCTGGGGGTCTCTCTGGTGGTCCCTGGTGGTTGTGGACCCCAATGTTCCCATGGGCCTGGCTGAGCTGGCAGGACACTGAGGCTGGTGAACTTCCAGTTCCCCTTCTGACACAATGGGAATTGTGTGGTTTCCATAGGCCTGGGGTTTTGGAGAACAAGCTCCAGGAGTCAGCTCACCTGGTGGAGACAATTTATCATCTGGTAACATGAGGTCACAGAGTGGGCTATGACATCACATGAGTGATCTATGACAGAATGGTCCATGACATCATAGAGTGGTTTATGTGAGGTCATCAAGAAGCTATGACATCATAGGTCATCTCTGTGACATCACAGAGCAGGCTTTGGCATCACAGGACAGATGCCTGACATCACAGAGCAGATTATGACATCACAGAGCAGGCTGTGACATCACAGAGGGGCTGTGTGACATCCCAGGAGGGCTGTGTGAGGTCACTGGGTTGGTCACTCCACCCCAGCTCCCCCTCACAGGTTCTCCCAACAAGTCCAATGCTGTTCATGCCCAGTGGGGTCTCTGTCCCCCGGTATCCCCCCGGTCCACCTGGAGCCACAGCCTCCACCAAAGGATGTTCCACAGGATCCACCCCAGAGCCTGACATGGGGAAAAGGGGCCAGGGCTGTGTGACCAGGACATCAAGGACGTGGATTATCCAGGTCCCTGTGGCCTGGGTTGGGTTCCCCAGGGCAGGAGAGATGTCTGGCAGCTGGAGCAGGGTTAAGGAAGGGCCTCCAAGGTGGGGCTGGAGCCCTTGGGCTGTGAGCAGAGGCTGAGGGAGCTGGGCTTGTCCAGCCCAGAGCAGGGAAGGCTGAGGGGCTCCTCATCCCAGCCTGGCAGTGCCAGCGAGGAGGGGATGGAGAACACAGAGCCAGGCTCTTCACCGGGAGGCCTGGTGGGAGACAGAAGCCAATGGGTAGAAGGGGAAAGAGGGGAGATCAGCCAGGTCAGGAGGAGATGAAGTGAGTCAGGCTGGTTTCAGCATTTCCTCAACACCAAAAGCAGCCTGACCTCCCTTCTCCATCCACCACTGACATCTTTGCAAATCAGGAATTGTTTGAGCTGTTTTGCCTCCACTCCAGGACGAGCATCCTTGTACAAGAACTTAATTGTGTTTATATCTATCACAGAACCACGTTTGTCTAAAATCAATATTAGTATGGAAATCACTTGTGGATGCTGGACTCATCAGACACTGCTGGGACGTTGCACATAGCTCAGGGAAGAGTGTGATTGTTATTAAATTGTGTCCTGTGCAACCATGGTCTGTTGGCCATGAAGAGAAACTTTCTGTGCCTCTGACTCTCACCAGGTCCTGATCCCCAAAGGACACAAACCTGATGAGTTGTGGTTCCCACTCCAGTGGTGGCGCTTGGACCTCCCTCCATCCCCAGAGCAGAGCTCCCTTGTCCCAGAAAGTCCCTGGCAATGCAGGGATGAAGGAAACAGGACAGGCTGTGGGGATCAGGGGCAGGGCACAGCCAGGGATTTGGAGTGGTTGTGAGCCCAGGGCAGGACCCAGCCCTTGGCCTTGGTGAACCTCATCCAATTGTCCTGGGCCCATGGCTCCAGCCTGTCCAGATCCCTCTGCAGAGCTTCCTGCCCTCCAACACAGCCACACTCCCACCCAGTTTGGGCTCACCTGGGAACTGACTGAGGGTGCCCTCGATGGCCTCGTCCAGATCAGCAATAAAGAGATTTCACTGACCTGGCCCCAGTCCTGAGCCCTGGGGACACCCCTGGGTGTGACTCCATTCCTCAGCTGCTCTGAGTGCCAGGGGTTGGATGAGGGGAATGGTGGTGAGGGGTTGGGGACAAAGTGTTATTGATTGTCAGCCCTGGAGGGTCTTGATTTTCACATCTATTCAGACTGCATTAAGAGGTGCTGGGGGTCAATATCAGTTGGACATTGCTGATATCAATCTATAAACAGGAAAAGAAATCAGGGCAAACTATTTCAATATAGTCTATTCACTTTGAATACACTTCTGAAATCAGTATAATTAGCCACAGAACAATTGAAAGCTTCCATAATTCCCAGCGGCATTTTTTGTTTGGGAGTTTTAAACAGATCACTGAATTCCTGAACTGAAGAGCTCAAGAAAGAAGAGGCCTCTGGAGTAGTAAAATTCATCAGCAACCTCCAAGGTGCTGAGGCTCCATCCCCATCAGAGCAGCAATGACCAGCAACGGGCACAGCTTTGTGGCTGCCCCAGCTCTGGGATGGGCCCTGGGCCTGGAGCAGGAGCAGCTCTGGAGGGCCCCAAGGCCGGGCTCTTGTGCTGGCCTGGGCAGATGGGATGGCAGCAGGGGCTGCAGAGCTCTCAGCACCTCAGCCCGAGGGGAGCAGGGCACCCAGGGAGCCTCCTTTGGCCTTGGCCAAGCCCCTTCCCCCATGGCTGGGGCCGAGTCCTGGCTGAGCTGCAGCTGCTGCTGTGCCCTGGCCAGGGGCTGAGGCCGTGGGGCCAGTGGCCAGAGCAGCCTGGGCTGAGCAGAGCTGTGGGGCCAGAGCCGGCTGGGCTGTGCTGGGGAGAGGCCCTTGGTGCTGCACAGAGCTCAGGGCAGCTGGCAGAGCTTGCAGGGAGCTGGGCTGGGCTCAGAGAGCCTGGCACAGAAACCATCAGTGTCCATCCCAGCCTGGCTGAGCGTGCAGGGGCCAAGGAGAGCAGCCCCGGGTCTGCAAGTTCTCTGTGTGGGAGCTGAGCTGGTGAGCCCCTGAGCCCTCCCGAGTGCTGGGGCTGCACCTCCAACTCCAGAGGAGATGTGACAGATGGGAGCAGAGACAAATCATTCCTGCTGGATTCTTTATTGTGTTTGCTTATACACGTGACTTGGATCCATATGTAGACGAGCTGTTTTGTGTCAGCAAACCCTGGTAGAGTGAGAAGAACAATATTTCTTAGCTGAAAATAGTATTTCATGCATAAGACACAATGAGAAAGAAAAGACACATATGATCAGAAGAGCATCTGAGTTTTTTAGAGGATGAGAGAGTCATTGATGTTCCAGCAGTCAAACCTGCTCAAATACTTTCCTCTGGACTTCCTTGAGATGAGAGGTGACCACCAGAGGACCAGGCCAACCAGAGGTGTCTGTCCTGCCAGCTTTTGTCTGGGAGAACCCTTGCATATAGGGAATTTTTCAGGAGGAGTATCAGTTTTGGGTGTGGGCACCTGGAAAGACGGATGGTTCTTTTCCATAGGAAGGAAAGCACAGAGCTCCAGTTCTCCAGGGACTGATGAGAGGCAGCTCTCAACATTCCAAGATCAGCTGGACCTGTCAGGTAGCCCATGGGAGCCCAAACCCTTGCTTCCATGAGGCCTTGCAGTATCACAGGGGTCTCCTTGGTGCCGCAGTATCACAATGGATCCTTGGTTCCATGGGGACTCCCAGTGTCAGAAGGGTCTCTTGGTTCCATGAGGCCCTGCAGAGCCCCTTGATTCAATGAGGCCTCAAAGTGTCACCATGGCCTCCAGGGTTCCATGAGGCCCCGCAATGTCACAGTGGACCTTTGGTTCCATGGAGTCCTGCACTGTTCCATGGATCCTTAGTTCCATGGGGCCCTGAAGTGTCACAATGGACCCCTTGGTTCCATGGTGCCACACAGTGTGACAAGTGCCCCTTGGCCTGACAAGACTCCATAGTGTCACAATGGCCCCATGGATCCATGGGGCCTGTAGTGTCACAATGGCTCCTTGGATCCATGGGGCCTGTAGTGTCACAATGGCTCCTTGGATCCATGGGGCCTGTAGTGTCACAATGGCCCCTTGGATCCATGGGACCTGTAGTGTCACAATGGCTCCTTGGATCCATGGGGCCTGTGGTGTCACAATGGTCTCCACGATGCCATAAGGCCTTGCAGTGTCACAACAGAGCATTGGTTTCACTGAGCCCCACAGAGTCACTATGGTCCCCTTGGCTGCACAGGGCTCTGGAGTGCCACAATGCCTCCTTGCTGTCACAAGGCCTCCAAGTGTCAAAATGGCCTCCGAGGTTCCATGAGGCCCTGCTGTGTCACAATGGACCTGTGGTTCCATGATGCCCCATAGTGTCACAATGGCATCCTTGGTTCCACGGTGTCAGAATGGCCCCTTCATCCCATGGACACCCACAGTGTTCACTGTAGTGCCCTTGATTCCACGAGGCCCTGCCATGCTCTAATGGTCCCTTGGTTCCAGTGAGTCCAAAGTGTCAGAAGAGTCTCCATTGTTCCATGAGGCCCCGCAATGTCACTGTGCTCCCCTTGGTTCCACAGGATCCACAGTGGAACAATGGACTCTTGGTTCCATGAGGTTCCTCAGTCACAATGGTCTCCTTGGATTCACAGTGTCACCATGGACCCATGGCTCCATGAGGCCTTGCTGTGTCAGAATGGCCCCTTGGTTCCAAGAGGTTTCTCAGTGTCACAATGGTCTCCTTGGATCCGCGGTATCACAAAGGACCATTGGTTCAGTGTGGCCCCAACGTGCCAAAATGGATTTTGGTTCCATGGGGTTCTGCTGTGTCACCATGGACCCTTTGTTCCATGAATTTGCTCAGTGTCACAGCTGACTCCTTGGTTCTGTGAGGCCCCGCTGCCACCAAATCTCTGAAATATCAGAATGAGGCCCCTTAACATTCATTTGCTATTTCAGAGGGTATCGTTTATTCAGGCCTGAGGTCTAACATGGGATAACTCCTAACCTGACGTGGACATGTAATTCGACCAGTGTGTTGCTCATATACAGTCGCTAAATGCCAATTACAATTTACCCATTTCCATAAATCCCACCCCAAGTTCCCAGATTCAGTCCTTGTTTTCTCTATCACTGCACCCTTGAGCCAGATGTCTTCTTCTTCTCTTCCAGCCATCCTTGCTGGGAAAGCAGCCCCTGCATGCCTTGTTCCTGTGCTGGAAGTTCACAGGCCAGGTAAAAATGGAATGAACCCTTTGGGTCTGAAGGCCAAGGCTTTGTGTGGCCAGGCAGGGGCAGGCAGGAGGCAGAGCTGTCAGCAAAGGAAGGGGCCAGCGAGGTGGGGCAGCCGGGGGATGACGACAGCCTGCAGGGACAGAGGCCAGGGCAGGGACACCGCAGGACAGCCTGGGCTGCAGAGGGCACAGGGATGTGCAGCAGCTGCAAGGCCCTGACAGAGCCAACCTGTGCAGCCCTTTGGCCATGGCTGCTGGCCCTGGGCCTGAGGCCACGAGGGGACAAGTGACCCTTGCAGCCCTGGGGCCTCATGGCCTCCTTGTCCCTGCTCAGCAGCCTGGCAGGGGCCGCTCCATGGTCCTGCCCTTGGCATGGCACATCCCCACATGGCAGTGCCCATCCTGGGAAAAGCCCTGAGCAAGGAGGGAGGGACAGGATCTGCCTTGCCAGGGGCTGGGGCTCAGCCTTGGCCCTTTGCATTCCTGAGACACATCCAGGTTTGCTCAGCGCCAGAGACACCTTTGCCTTGTTTGTCCCCACCTGTCATCAGTGCCTCCAGTTCTCTGCTCTGCCTGGGGCCTGGGGACACTTTGATATGAATTGTGTCCTTGAGTGGAACCCATTTACAGTTAAAGAAATTTGGACTTTGAATCTGACTTTTTGAGTTCTTGAGAAGTTCTTTGAGCACACTCTGAGGGACTGGGTCTTATGCAAACAGCACCAAAGCCCCAGAGGTCATTAAAGTCCTGGTGCTGTGTCTGTGCTGCTGAGCTGGGCTGGGCTCCTGGCCCAGAGGCAGCTCCTGGCAAGGGCAGCACTGCAGAGAGACAGCTCTGGCCAGGAGCAGCTCCTGTGCACAGCCCAGCAGGGCTGGGGCACTGCCAGGGCATCCCAGGGACACGAGCAGGGCACAGACAGAGCTCACAGGGGCTCAGCACTGGCAGGGGCTGTGGGGTGTCCCAGAGGGGGCTGTGTCACAGCAGCACCTCTGTGGCTGTGTCACGGAGGCACAGAGCAGCTGTGATGTCAGAGAGGGGCTGTGTGACTGCACAGAGTGGGTTGTGTGAGGTCACAGATTGGGCTATGACATCACAGAGTTTGTTGGGTGAGGTCATCAAGCAGCTATGGCATGACAGAGGGCACTGTGTGACATCACAGAGCAGGCTGTGACATCATGGCATGGCTGTATGACATCATAGAGCAGGCAGTGAGGTCAAAGTGTGTGCTGTGACATTACAGAGTGGCAGTATGACATCACAGGGAGGGTTTTGTGGCATCACTGAGGGGGTTGTGACATCACAGGGCAGGCTGTGACATCATAGAGAAGGGTATAAGGCAATAGAGCAGATCCTGCCATCATAGACGGTGGCTCTGTGACGACAGAGAGTGGGTTGTGACATCACCGGGTGGCTGTGTAATGTCATAGAGCAGGCTGTGACACCAAAGAAAAAATAGTGACATTGCAGGGTGACATTGTGACATCTCACAGTCTTCTGTGACATCAAAGAGCTGCTGTATGACATCACAGGGTGACATCTCAGAGTTGGCTCTGTGACATCACAGGGGTGTGTGACATCACAGGGGCTGTGTGAGGTCACTGGGGAGGTCACTCCACCCCAGCCCCCCCTCCCAGTTCCCCCAGAGAAGTCCAACGCTGCTCGTGCACAGAGGGGTCCCCTGTCCCCCCGGGTCCCCCCGACCCCGGCACCGCAGCCTCCCCCAGAGGATGTTCCACGAGATCGACCCCAGAGCCTGAAACGGGGACGGGGGCTGGGGCTGTGGGGGGTGGGACAGGGGGACAGGAACCCCCTGGCAGCATCCCTGTGTCCCCCAGGGCCAGAGCCTGGGCCAGGGCTCCTTCACCCTGTTACCAACGAGGGCTTGAGAGCGCTGAAAAAATCCCCAGCAAGGGATCAGCAAAAACCAGATTTAATATTAAGCGAAAGCACCACAAAGTTCCTTGGCAAGAGTCACTCTGCTCCTGACTGGACACTGCAGGCACACCAAGGAAACAAAGCAACAACAAAACCAAACAGAATCCAGGCAATCAAACCAGAAATGAGCCAAGACCTGGGGCTTTCATTCCTGTGGAAAAGAACTGTCCTTCTCGTCCAGGTGCCCATGGCCAGAACTGGGATTTCACCTCCAACACTGCCTGTTGGGACAGACTGGAGGAGATTGTTGGCTGGAAACATTTCATGTGTGGGGGAGGAAGGGGCAGATCCAGCCTTGCCCTGCCCTGGAACCCCAGCCCTGCCCAGCCCTGGAACCCCAATCCCCCCAGAGCCTCTATCCCAGCCCAGCAGTGTCTGCCAGTCCCTGGCACAGCACAGGCAACGCTCCACAGCCACCTCTGCAGCCCCCAGCCCAGCTCCTGAGTGACCAAATGACCCCAAGTCCCACCTGGGGAAGGGCCCAGGAACACCAAGGGGTGTTTAAGGCTGACCACAAGGCAAGCACACATCTTGACCCTACCTCCTCTTGGAATTTCTATCTGAACAGTGCTGGAATCCAGGAATTGGTAGCTCTGTGTGTGCTTCTCTGTATATTTTTTGTCTTTCTCTCTTTCTGTGTCTATTTCTTCTATTTTGCTCCTCGTGCAAATGTTGATTAACTTAAAATTGAATGAGCTAATGGTCTGTGAAGTTGAATGGGCCAAGGTAATGCTTTGGGAAGTGTTTTTGTTGATTGAATGTCATGCTAAACCTTTTACCAAAGTTTCTCTGGGTTTCTAAAGTTGCCAGTTAAGGCTGTTTTGTTGTTTGGAGCTCCTGAGAATCTGTTCTTGGTATTTCTCCAGTGCATCCAACTCAGAGGACACAAACAATTGCAATTCCTCTTAAATGTCTCCTTGAGAGAGTTGTTTGGGGGATGGGAATCAGGGCTTGTGTGTCCTGCTTGGCACAGCCCAGGCAGGGCTTTCACAGCCACATTCCACACTCCATTTCCCAGCTGGAGCCGCTGGTGCCTCTGAGTTCTGATGCCCCAGCCCCAGGGACACTCTCCTTGTCTGCCCATTCCCCCACGGTCTCTGGGCAGGGATGGCCTCAGTGGGAGCTGCTGACATCCTCAGCACCTTGGAGCGCCCTGGAGCCACCTCCGGCCATGGATAGCGGCCAGCGGCGGGGAATGCCCCGGGGTGAGGAGGGAGGACACCAGCAGAGCATCCCCCCGGGGCAACGACGAAGACAGTGCCGGGATCAGGCGGAAGGAGCACGGACCCCCACCGGAGCTTCCTCCAAAGGTAAGGTGTTTTCCAAAGTAAAATGGCAAAAAATCTCATTAAATTCTGTGGCTGATCTTTGCTGTCTCCACTAGTCGCTCGCCACCCACACAAATCACAAAGTTACCCCTCAGAAGTGGGACTGGGACCACACAGACCCTTCCCCATAGTCTAGGGACCCCCAGAAGACCCCTCCCTATGGACTGGCCACCCCAGAAATGGGGCTAGGACCTCCAGAGAAACCTCCCCATTAACCTACAACCCCCCAAAATGGTGCTGGTACCCCCAGAGACCCATCCCCATGGGACTGGAACCACCACAGACCCATCTCCATGAACCTACAACCCCCAGAAATGGGACAGGGACCCCCAGAGACCCCTCCCTATGGGCCTGGGATCCCCAGAATGGGGCTGGGACTCCCCCATGTGAGCCACGCCCACTCCCCGCCTTGCCCCGCCCCCCAGCGTCAATCCAACCAATCAGCACCTGGAACAATCAGTGCAGGAACGCCTTCCGCATTGACCAATCAGATCGCTCTCTCATTCTGGACCCACCCCTTCATTGTGACATCACAAGTGGCCGTGACACTCAGCCCCTCACCACTATGACATCACTGCACTCCCATTGGCTGTCGGCGGGAGGGCGGGGCTTGCCTGGACTATAAAAGGCGTGTGCTGGCACACAGGGCTCAGTGCGGGCCCGGCGATGGGGCGGCAGTGGCCCCGGAGCCATCTCTGGCCGTGGAGCATCGTCCTGGTGCGAGGACGATGGAACCGGGAGGACCAGGGGAACCAGCAGAGCATCCACGGGGCTGAGGAAGGGGAACACCGACGCAGCATCCCCCCGGGGCAATGAGCATTTAGGGATTTTAGGGATTGTAGAGAGTAGTTTAGTATGTCACATGGGTGAGAAGTTTAGGTTTTACAATTTTTAGCATATTGTAGATTGTTATAAACGCCAATCACTTGGTTTTTAAAATTTTAAAAGTTTAATAATAATAAAATGGTTATAAAAATAGTAATACAATTAGAGTAATGAAAATTGAGAGTTAGGACAATTACAAGACAATAAAAAGCAAAGAATTACGGACGTCCGGATGCTCTCGGGCACTTAAGCCCAATAAGCATGCCTTGTGAACAAAGGAATAATCTTTAAAAGCAGTAGCCTGTTGCATATTCATACATCTCATACATGATGCATAAATTCCTTGCAAATTAAGAACTTTTCTGGTTTTTGTCAACTTCTTCCCCTTAATCCTGGTGGTTCCATAAAGACGGAGAGAAGGTGGAAGAATCTTTGTCTTTTCCGATAAGGAGGCAGTAATTCTTTATGGGCCCCCATCATTGTCATCTCTGTGTGAAGAGTTTCTTCATTATCTCATCTCTTGCTTGAGCTAGTAAAAAAAAACCCCACATATATAGCCTCTATTTTAACTACAAAACTACATTTACCATACTATTAAAATGTTAATACAGCACTTCTAATGAATATAACATAATACATATAGTATTCAATTTAATATTTGCGAAAAGCCAATCATAAAATATGCATTTTTCACAGATGGGTACAGGAGCTGTCACATCTTCAGCAGAGGAGGACACACCTTCAGCAGGAGCTGTCACAGCTTCACCAGGTGTTGGGGAATGGCTGCAGGAACAGGGTCATGGATCGATGGAACAATTGTTCCAGCAATCCTCTGTTTGAGACCCCAGACCTGAGCTCTGTGCCTGGGAGGAGCTCTGGCCTGGGAAACTGGCCTGGGAACAGCATTGTGTCTGGGTCTGGGAAACAGCACTGTGCCTAGCCTAGGAACAGTACACTGTGCATGTACAGATAGCAAAAAAGCAGCATATCCTTGAGATATGAGTTGTACAAGAACAGGATGTAAAACAAGATGTACCTAGCAAAGTAAAATATATCAAGCTAGCAGATGAAACACTTAGCTGCAGCTGAAACCACACGTAGGAGAGCATGTAACAATGAACCTTTATGAATTAACCAATGAGAGCTTGTTGCTAACATTGCTTGTGAAAGACTGTATAAACTGACAGGATCTTTGAATAAATCAGAGCTTGCTTATCAATCATATTGATTGTGTGCTTGTCTTCCCTCACTGCCCACGGCAAATCTTGGCACCCAGAACAGGGACCCTTGCAACCCTCAGGGGTCCCGGTGCCTCTCTGACTAAGGCGGTGAGCCCGGAGCAGCGCCGAATATGCAGTGTTCAGAGGGCTGGAAGTCTACTCGATGCTGGCATAAGGAGTCCTCTCGAGCCTGGGTCAGAGCAAGACTTGCCATCTGGGGAGTCAGGACAAGACTCGCCGTCCGGGGAAGAGCTGCCGGCTTGCAAGGTACAAAGGCTGCACTTAAGGGTCAGATTATGGAAAGCGAAGTAGCTCTTCAATTACTTACAGAAACGTGATTTAGCTGACATAGATTTAGATAAAGATCCGCCAGCTTTGTACACCTGTGGTCGGGCTCAAGGCTTATTTAAAGCCTCAGGAGATCTCTCTGATGAGAAAGAGTGGCGTGGATTAGAGAACATTCTTTAGTTTAAGGTGATTGATGATGATAAGGCTGCCCGAAAGCGAATGAGGTCGTGGCGCTCAGTCATAAATTGTTTGCAGAAGTATCAAGCAGAAAAGAAAGTTGCTGCTGTTGCTACTGCCACTTTAGAAGGGGTTAAACCAGGAATGCATTCTTTAGAGGTTGATATCAATCCTATTCCTCCAGTAAGAAATATTATTGAAATTAAGAGCAGATTGAGTGATAAGCAACCTACTGCTCCCCCTGCTTTTAATCCTGCCTTTAATGCTGCTCAGTCAGACACAGATCCCCTCCCCGGGAATGAACAATCAGTAATAAATGGTGAAAGACTTCCACAGGCTAAAAGAAAGCAGCTGCAGGATGAAACTGTTCAGAACAGCCACAAAAGAGTTTTAGTGACATCTGCTAGTAATCCTTTTAAGCAAGAACATCCTAAAATTTTACCAGGAATACACAGAATGAATTGGTTGAGTATCCAAAAAGAAGCAATAAGTAATAAAGATTATGACTTGTTCTACTATTACTGACATAGATTGCCAAGCTTTTCCTGTTGCTTATACACCAAATGCAGGAGGGGGAGAAACAACCAATTATCATCTTGTGGATTGGAAATTGCTTTCACAATTGAGAGCCGCAGTTAATGACTGTGGGCTACACGGGGAACCTGCAAAGCAAATGCTTAATTCCATATGGGGCTCAGGTTTACTTCTTCCAAAAGATATTAAAAGTATCATAAGAATAATTATGACACAGTCTCAGTTAAGACTGTGGCAAGCCCACTAGCATAAATTATGTAATCATTTTGCAAAGACTCCACGACAGCAGAATGAGCCCTTATTTGGGATAACTGTTGCACAATTAATAAGTGTTGGGCAATTCACTACAATTGAAACGCAGGCACAAGTAGGGGCTAAAGTATGAAAAGCTACCATACCATTAACTAGAGAAGCAATCTCCAAGGTTAGGACAAAACCAGTATCTCCTTCTTCTATGTCTCTTAAGCAAGGCAGAGATGAGCTTTTTACTTCCTTTGTGGACCAGGTGACCGAAGCTATTAATTTAGCTGATGTACAGGACTTTATGAAGAGAACCCTATTACGACAGTGTGTTTTAGAAAATTGTAATACCTCTACTAGAAGTATTCTTAACACAATGAGCATTGATGCAACAGTGGAGGAAATGCTCTGTGTGCTCCCCGATAACCTCAGCTCTGGGACCACTGTCTGCCCCAGGCTTCAGGGGCTGCAGTGGGAGCCTGGCTGGGCTCTGCCCTGGGGCCATCCTGCAGGGACAGCTGCAAACAGGGAGCATTCCCTTGCCACAAACAGCCAAGCCAGGGCTGCAGGGCAGCTGCTCCAGCCCGGAGTGCACTGCTGAGTGCTGTGCTCTGGGGCTGGGGCTCCCCGCACAGGGGACTGGACTGGTGTGCCAGAGGAGACTGAGAAGCTGCAGCTTCAGCCTAACTGAGGTGGGTGCGTGGGCTGGGAAGAGTGGGGAGGCTCAAGGGGATTCACAGAGCTCATCCTGCTGCAAGGACGAGGACAAGGGAGTGGGAACTCAGCAGTGAGGAGAGCTGAGGGCTGGAGAGCAGCTCTGAATGACACTAAAATCCCACTGGACCTCTGAGACATTGCTGCTCCTCAGCCAGTGACAGGATGAGTCCCTAAGCCTGGGGCTCAGCCTTCCTCGTGGTGAGGGGCACCAAGGAAGGCAACAGTGTGGTGGAGACTGCCATGGGCTGGGAACTCACTGGGGGAAAAGAGGGAGCAGTTGGGAAGTAAAAGGCAGGTGGGGGACAGAACTGTTCAGACAAGGGCTGAGCTACAGCTTGAGCAAGCTGCAAAATGTCATTTGGGGTCATCCCAGATTGATTTCATTTCAGAAACTATTGAACAAGTTTATTTTTTGGGTGGTGTCATGTTTTCCCTGGGAGGTGTACACTCTGCACACTTGAGCTGTGTTGCTGAAATGCTCAAGCAGGTCTGTGCTGCAGGTCACCCCATTTCTTCTTTGGCTGATTGCGGCCCGGTGCTGAGCTCCAGCAGAGCCCTGGCAGAGCCCAGAGCAGCCTCAGCACCCGCAGAGCCCGGCTGCAAGGAGAGAAACCAGAAAGCGCCCGTCAGCTGAAGGCTCCTGTCCCCTTGTCCCAGCCGCCCGCGGTGCCCAGGCCCTGCTGGCCGTGCCCAGAGCTGTGCCCAGAGCTGCCCATCCCTGCTGCCTTTGGGAGCAGAGCAGGAGGGCAGGACATGTGCCCAGCCTGCAGCCAGCCACGGCACATCCAGCCCTCAGCAGCTGCTCAGAGCAGGATGCTCCTGTGCTCGCTGCCATCTCCCCAAAGCTCTGATCCCACCATGCCAAGCAGACGGGACCCACCTGACGCCATCCCCCGCTGGAAGAAAAGCTGGTCCCAAATAATATCCTCTGTGGATATTCTCAGTTAATTCAGAGAGAAAAAGAGAAGGTTTTCTTACCAGGCGAGAGCCTGGGAGACAGTTGGGAGAGAATGTAAATAATTCTCTAATCTCTCTCGTTGTTCACATTGTTTATAGATAGGTTCTGCCACCGTGCGTCATTCACTGCACACCAGTGGTGTGAGATGTTTTTACTCTAGGACCAATGAAATTAGTCCACACGAAGTTCTCTATAAATAGAGTGGTGCATTTGAAATAAATCAGAGTTCATTCTCTTTGCCTTTGATTTGGAGTCATTTTTGTTCCCGTCCTGCTCTACGGCGACACTGTACTACCAAGATTGTGCCCCCCAAATCCATCAGTATTTATGTCTCCAGCTGCTTGCACCAATGGCAGGGAACGTCCTCAACAGTGCTGGGGCACAAAGTTACCTTCCACAGGTCATCTGACAGGGCCTTTTTCTCCCTGTGCTTCCTGTCTTTCTCCTTGTCTCCTACTTGCAATTTTGACAGGATTTATTCTTATTTTCTCTTGATCAGGGCTAAAATGCATGTTTCTCTTCTAAGTTTCCGTTTGTTTAGTGATCCTGTCCAGCCTTTTCTCACAAGCCTTTTTAATGAAATTGAGAGTCAATTTCAGCAATTTTGGTGATTCTCTGTGTGAGTTACACAAATCTCCTGTTAATTAGGGCACCACTTAGGAAGGTACAAAGAGAAAAAGGATGTTTCTGTATGTCAGTTCAGTAGTGGAATATTCATGGATAGAGAGAGTGATTAGCTGAATTTTACACGTACTCCTAACCTGAAAGTGCAACAGCTAACTTGGGGAGCAATTAGAGCCAGATCTCTTCTCCTACCAGCCGGAATTCAAATGTAAAGGAAATACAGCAGGGTGAGAATGTTAGTGCTCAGCTCCCAAAGTGCCTTGTTAAGGTGTTGTTAGAGTAATGGAGATAAAAATCTGGGTTCCCATTCCTAATTGTCAGTTTCATTGACTCTGAAAACAGCAGAGATGTGCACATCACACTTATCAATCCATTTGGGGGTGTTTTAGGTTTGTAATGTAATAGCTTTTTAGATCTCTAGACAATGCTTCCAGGAGTCTAAATGACTGAATGACTTTCTCCTTTTCTCCTCAGTCTTTGCATTCCTGTGCACCAGAGATCTTCAGTGAATGAGTTCCACTCTACTCCAAGCTGAATCTCTCAGCTGTGTTTACAGTGGTTGTCTGTGGCTCTCTTCTGCACAGCACAATTTTAAAATCTTCATTCCTTTATATCTGTTTTCCTGCTCTCTGTGTTATCACACTTGTTCAGCAAGTTTTCTTTCTAAGACTACTAATCACAATATCCCAAAGGAATAAAAAATGGTTGGGAATTTGTTCCACAAGTATTTACAAAAGAACAACTTAAAAACCTGTATAAATGCTGGATGCAAATTGCAAATAAAAATAAACTTGAGAGTTCTCCCAAAAACCTTAAGAAAAAAACCCCATGTATTCAATAAAAACCAGATAATTCATCTGCAGAATACGAAACGGGGCATGTTCTAGAAGAGAAACTTTGTAAAACAGTGCTACACAGAATGAGATGCTTTCAAACTTTTTGCACTTCAGGGGCAGTATCATTCTCTGAACTGTAATGCTCTGAGCATGTTCTGCTCACCATGGCAGCTTTCTGCTCTCCCCTGGTACAGATCATCCTCCCAGCAAAGGGTGAGTGCAGCCACCACAACTCCCAGCACCTTCCCACCCAGCAGGAACCTGAAGGAGAGAGATGGCTTTCACCAGCTGCTGCGTGTTCTAATACTGCCACCTCTCAGCTGCTGAAAGCCTGAATTTCTGTGCCTTTTTCTCCTTCCCCAAATGTTACATTTTGCACCCCAAACCTGCAAACCATTCCTCTCATCAAAGAGGAATGTCTACCCCACCTGTATTTCAATGCCACCACTTGGCTCAGCCTCCTTTCCTTAGACCTACAACTTTTTTTCCAGTGTGTGAAATGCCTCCTCTTTAGAAAGGCATATTCCAGAGCTTAGCAGAACAGCAGGGGTGATGCATGGATTGAGAGCAGCCCTGTGGGGAAGGACTGGGAGATCCTTGAGAAGGAAACATTGGCTATGCGCTGTGTGCTTGCAGCCCTGAAAGCCCTCTGTGGCTGTGTCTAAAGAGGGATGTCCAACAGGTCAAGGGAGGGAGTTCTGCCCCTCTGCTCGAGGGAAAGCCAGGAACAGGATGCCCATGGCTGTTGTGGATGTGCCCTCATTGGGAGTGTTCAGGGTCAGGTTGGATGAGGGTCTGAGGAGTGAGGTCTAGTGAAGAGTGGCCCCAAGCATAGCGGGGGGCTTGGACTAGATGATCTCTAAAGGTCCCTTCCATCCCCACCCTTTCTGTCATTTCATCATTTCAGGGCCCACGGGACAGGAGAGAAAAAGAAATGAAATGGGATCATGGCAGCAAGTTAATGGGGGGATATTCTGGGCCACAGATGCGCAAGGAACTCGAGATCAAACCAGCACCTTGGCCAAGACTCCTCTTAAAGCATGAAATGCACCTCCTGGGGTGCATTAGTTACCCCAGGAAAAAGGGAATATTTTGGTACTCTGAAATTCCAGCTGCTGCCTGCACATTTAGACCGTTAAAAGTCCAATTCCAAATGAAATGGAATATAACTGCATATTTTAGGAGGCACTTTCTCAAGCAAGGAGAAACACCCTCCCCATAACAACACAAAGAAGTCCTGATGAACAAACTTCCGTCTTTGTCCATGTGTATTGTTAAGCACCAAAGTATGGCAATGGACATCCTCCATCTGCACAGGTTTGAAGAGAGATCTCTGCACCCTGAGGCAGAGCCACATGGTGGTTGCACACAGCATCCTTGCCTCACAGCAGCCAAGCCTCAAAGCAGGAGAAGTTAGTTCCAAGTGAAGAAAGAACTGCTTGGGCTGATGACTCTCAGGGATGACAACAGCCAGAGGCAGGAAGGGATGATGGCACAGCATGGCCCATGCGGTGATGGGTCCTGGGCTCTCCAGAATCACGACAGGGTTCCTCTGGCCCTTGTACCCCACTCTGCTGGGACAGCAACTCCAGGTCCTTCCTGAGGCTCTGGAAAGGAGCACAAAGGCACTGAACTCCAGAAACACAGAAACTTGGGAAGTGGAGAGGGACCCGGCACTGTGGGCAAGTGCCAGCGGGAGTGGATGGGGCTGGAGCAAAACATTCCTTCCTGCTTCTCCCTGAAGCAGGGACACAACCCTGTCCCACGGGGGGGGACACTCTCACCCCGGGCTGGCCACCAGCACCCAGGTTCTCCAAATCCCATCACTGCCACGGAAAGGCAGTGACAGGAGGAGACATCATCCAGCCACAGGCCGTTCATGCTGACAGCTCCCACCACTCCGCTCCTCACAGAAAACCTTGGCAAGGTGTCAGGAGCAGGGATGAGACACAGCCATGGACACATGACACAGGTGACCAAGGCAGAGCAATATGGAAGTGCAGAAGTTTTCTTCTTTCTCCTATCAACATGCACTGGTGTGGACATGGCCTCCTGATGGAGGGTGACATCACCGAGCGCAGGATTGTGACATGTCCCCCCTCGCTGCTTAAATACAGACGTGGGCAGAGCCGGTGCCAGTCTGGCTCTGGCCTGAACTCCTACCGAGCCTGACCGCGAGGTGTGGAGGGTCAAGCCAGGTTTCTCTGGTGCTGAGTGGTGCCTGTTCTTGGCAGGTCCCAGTGCCAGTCCCAGAGCAACCAGCAGGGTTTCCCCAGCCCTGCCTGGCTGGGGCAGAGCGTACCTGCAGCACTGACAGGAAACGTCCCCTGGTCAGACGTGGGCAGGTGACAGGGCTTTAGGGAGGTGGGAGGGTGTCCTTCTCCTTCCTCCCCTCTCCTGCAGGGTGTGACACCGGCAACAGAGAGCAGCTCCTGATCCTCAGCCCTCCCCAACGTGCTGCAGCAGCCAAATATGGCCACAGAGACAGATGGCAACTGTGCCATCTGCCAGGACACCTGGGATGACGTGGCTTCTACTCTGCCCTGTGGCCACCAGTTCTGCCGGAGCTCCATCCTGCGGTGGGCACAGACAAATCCATCATGCCCACTGTGCAGAGGAGTAGTAGAGACTGTCAGGTTTTCTGATGATGCTGGTGACTCTCTAGAGATTGTCATCACAGCCCCTGAGCAGCTGCCAGCAGCCACGAGCTCATCAGAGCGAGCTCCCGGCGGCCAGGACGAGATCAGCCCCCATGGCCCTGTGCTGGCCCATCCCTCTTCTCCTCAGGAGACACCAGCCAGAGCTGTCGGCGGTGTCCTGCCCAAGGTCTGGGCAGGACTTTTCCGTCGACGACGGGAACTTCTGGACCCTGTGTGGACTTGGCTGAACCAGAGGATGGAGGCCATCCAAAGGGAGCAGGGGTGGATGGCAAGGAGCACAGAGTGCCATCCTGTATGTTCTCTGTGTGCGTGGGGCAGACCAGGAGGACATGATCCAGAGTCTGCAGGGCTTCCTGGAGGAACACACAGTGCCACTGGTCCAGGGCACCATCGACATCACTGTGAGACACTGCAGCTCAGGGGCCCAGAGTCTGCTGCACTCCCACGCTGCCGCAGATGAGGATGACAGCCCAGCAGCCAGCAGCTGCTCCAGCAGCTCCAGTTCCATCTTCTCCAGCTCCCCCAGCCTCTCCAGACCCAACAGCCACAGTTCCCCCAGCTTCTCCAGCCCAAACAACCCCAACTCCTCCAGCCCTAACAGCCCCAGACCGAGCTCTTGGACTCTACCCAGCAGCCCTCAAGTCCCCACAGAGGAAGAAGAGGAAGCTGCCACAACGGAGGCCACCCCCAGCAGGGATCAAAGCCATCCGCCAGTTGTGCTGGTGTCCCCAGAGCAGGACCAGCCCCAGGATGAGGCAGGTCCCTCTGATCCATCTGTCCAGAGCACCAGCCTCAGACCCTCTGGTCCCACCCAAGGCAGGCACTGCTTGCCTGGGTGGCCCCGGCGGTCCCTAAAGAGAAAGGCCTCGAACTCTCCTCACCCCTGCAAGAGACCCCCCTGCCAGTAGAACTAGCAAGGCTCTTCAACTCCTTATTTTTAGAAAAATAAATAAATTGTTGTTATTTCCCCCACACAGTCTCTGGGCTCTGCTTCCTCAGCCTTCCCCTTGTGCCCCACCGTGGGTGGCACCCATGTCCTGTGGGGCACCAGCCTTGCGCCCAGGGCCATATGGGCAGCTTAATTGTCTTCAAGGCCATTCTTGCCTAAGAAGAAGATGCCTGGACTTTCATTCGTCTCAATGTCAATTCCACTCTTAGAGTTTTTCCCAGGTTTGTCCTTCCCAAGGCCGTTTGTGCTAAAATATCTCAATACTCCATCCTGGATCTTATGAACATCTGCGAACAGCTGTTTTGTGATGCTAATTACATATCACTTTCCCCTATTACTTTTTAACAAATATTTTCTAAAATATCGATATAGTTACAATTATTGGCACAAATCATATTCATTTATCACATCTCTATCTGGCTTTGTTTGAAGGTGTAGGCTCAAAGCAAACTCCCTTAGTTCCTCCCTGAGCCCTGGCCAAGAGGAGGATGAAACCAGATGTTCCCGCACTAGAAGTTGTGGTAGCTTGTTTATTCAACAGTATAAAATCTGGGCCCTCTCACAGAAAAGTTGGTGGCCTCGCCTGAGGGTGGGCGAACCACATAGGAATTCCCAGTTACTGGGAGTGCTTCTCCAATCCCTTGGTGTGACAGGGCATCCCCAGCTGACGTGTGTGTCAGGACAATGGTCAAGTATGAGGGTAACTGGTGATGTATCTTTCTGAATCCCTACAGGCAATCTTTTCTAGTAATAATCAGGTGCATTGCTTAGCTTATCCTTTTGTACTTCTGTGCTGCTTTGCCCTACAGTCAATGACACTTCTTCCTTAAGCTGGGGTGGGTGTCTTTGGTGCTGACCCTGCCAGCAAGCCATTCCCTTCAGAATTGGACTCGGTGGATCCCTTCCAACACAGAACATTCTGTGATTCTGTGATCACTTCTACAAAGTTTGCTCAGAATGAGTTTCAGCTAAAACACTTGGAATTATTTGTTGAAATTAGAGTTGGTAGATGGAACTCTTGCTGGTAAACAATGGAGGGAGAGAACAGCTTCATGTGCGTTTTTGGGGCGTTGCCCCAATTTTGTGGGTTCCTCCCTCCATTTTGGGATCTCACACCTCCGTTTTGGGGGTCTCCACCCACCGATTTTGGCTTCCACTCCTTCCACTTTGGGGTCCCCCTTTACTTTTGTGCACCCCATCCCCATGTTCCACACATGCCCAGCGGCCCCAGTGTGCACTGAATGGCCAGCAAGGGACTGGGGAATGCTGGGACCCACAGTGATGTCAGTCATCCCTCCTGGTTACACATAGGACTCCTCGGGCCTTTCTGGGGTGCCCTGGAATGCCAAGGCCACGGGGAGGAAATGTCTTTGCTGCCACGCTGGGCAGGATCTTGCTTGGCCCATTGTGGCCTCACGTCCCCTGTCTCTCATTGTCCTCTGACAGCCCCTGTGTCCCTGCACCCCTCTCAAGAGCAGGACTTTGGTGCCAGCACCCCCAGGCTCCAAATCCCCGCGTTGGCTCTGTCCCTATGGTATCCCCACACGGCCGTTGCGCCGGGGCCGTTGTGGCGACAGCCGGCGAGCGGCGCCATGGCGGAGCTGCCGCTGCCCGCCGGGCTCAGAGCCAGCGCCTTCCCCGCCAAGCTGTGGCGCCTGGCGAACAGCCCCCGCGTCCGCTCCGTGCGCTGGGACAGCCGGGCCCGGGGGCTGCTCATCCACCGCTCCCTCTTCGAGCGGGAGCTGCTCAGCCCGGGCGACGCCCAGGGCCCGGCCCCGCACACCTTCAGGGCCACGCAGTTCCGCAGCTTCGTGCGCCAGCTCTACCGCTACGGCTTCCGCAGGGTGCCGGGCCGGGTTGGCTCAGCTGCGCCGGGCGATGCCGGGGCTTGGCTCCACTACAGCAACCCCTGCTTTCGCCGCGACCGCCCCGACCTCCTGCTCCGCATCAGGCGCCGGAGCGCGGCCAACAGGCAGCGGCCGGCGGCGGGGCGGGAGGGCCGCAGGCGCCCGCCCCGCGGCTCCCAGCAGCTCCCCGGGGCGCGGCCGCTGCCGCACGGGCGGGACGGGCGCAGTCGCTTCCAGCCGCTCTCCAGGGAGCGGCCGCCGCTGCCGCCCGGGCGCCCGCCCAGCGGCTTCCTGCTGCTGCACAGGGAGCGGACGCTGCCGGACGGGCGGGAGCTGCGCAGCCCCCGGCCTGGCCGCTTCCAGCCGCCCCCCGGGCAGCGGCCGCTGCTCGCCCGGCGCCCGCCCTGCGGCTTCCACCTGCTGCACAGGGACCGGCCGGTGCCGGCCCGGCGGGAGGGGCCGAGCCGCTTCCAGGAGCTCTATGGGGAGCGGCCGCCGCCCGCCGAGCGGGAGCTGCTGCGGATCCCGCCCTGCGGCTTCTTCGGTTTCTACGGGGAGCCGCTGCTGCCGCTCGGGCAGGAGGGGCCTCGCAGCTGCTTCCAGCAGCTCTACGGGGGGCAGCTGCCTCCGATCGACCGGGAGGTGCTCAGGATCCAGCCCTGCAGCTTCCAGCAGCTCCACAGGGAGCAGCAGCCCCCAGCCCACGGCCCGCGAGGTAGGAAAAGAGTTGTAGCCTTGCTTTTCCAAAAGGTCATGAAAAGTGACTGTTTGAAGTATTTTTCCACAAGGCTCTGCCATTCTCGGCCCAAAATTCTCAAGCTTATTTAGAAGGGGCACCTAGAAAGGCAAAAGATTCTCTGCCTGGTTTTCCTGCCTGCTTCCTGTGATGGTTGATCCAAGGCAGCAACAGAGATCTGTGTCCCAGAGCCACACTGTGGAGTGTGACCAATGTCTTTGGATTCTTGCAGCCACCTCAGGCACTTCAGCCCCCAGCGCTCTACCTGGCAGTGCAGGTTGTGTAGCATCGACGGCCTCCGGCTCAGCCTGGAATGCACCTGGTGAAGAGCAATTGCCACCAGTGGATCTTGGCTTTGCCGTCGAGCAAATGATCCAGGAGATCAGGAGATCCCTGCCTGAAAGGTCTCCCTCTGCTCAGGTAACCCATTGGAGGGGAATGGAAGAGGCTGGGCTGAGAGCTTTTGAACGCTGTTACATGGAGGAGAGTAACTGTATACTTGATGTGATTCCAGCAAAATACTGAATGAACTTTAGTTTTCTTTTTTTTTTTTTCTCTTGTTCTTTCAAGGGCAATATGAATGTTGCCCCTGAGTCTTCAGGAGGGGAGCCTGTGAACCGGGCTGCAGCAGAGGAAACTTCATCTGGCACTGAGAGCTGCGAGAGCAGTTCCCCAGAGCCCGAGGAGCCTGGTAAGGACAGAGCCCCCGTTGGTTTAGAGAGGTGTGAGGCGGCTGCTCTGAGCCTGCCTCTGGCAGGAAGGGAGACGAGAAGAGTTGAGTTCTTGTCTGCAGGGTTGGTGCTTCCTGGTGCCTTTAGTTTAAAGGCACATGCACAACCTGCCCGAGCTCTGCCCTCCACGCTTCGCCAGAGGCTTGGGCACTGAGTCCTCTGCTGTGGCAAGAGAGCAGGGAATAAACCTGACCTTGTGGGAGTTGTGCCACCAAGCTGGGTGTCCCAGTCTGGTTCATACCTCAGCCCCCAGCAGCCTTCAGCCATTTCAGTGAGGACTGTGGTCTCTCTGTCACTGGGACTGTCTGTGTTTCAAGCTCTCGTGGGTGCCATTTGCACTGTGGGTGCTGAGACTTTATTAGGATACTTAAATACTTTACACAGTTCCGTCTTGACAAATTGGAAGGATCCCTGTTCTTTATAGAGCAGGCTTCAAATTGCCAAGTGAGAGTCTGCCTTTCAGGCCATCTTTTAATGTCCCTGATAGAAGGACAATTGGTGCTCAAGGGACACTTGCACAAGGGCCAGTGTTGTCTCAGTGTTCCCTTTGCTTCCCAGATCCCGTGTGATCAACGTGTCCAGGAGGGCTGCCCTGTGTGCCAGGAAGAGACAGAGGGAGAGCCTGTGACCCAATTCTACATTGGGCAGGTAGAATTCCTCTGTCTGTAGTTATATTTCTAGATGTGTATAGTTCTATTTATTGATATATGTAGTTGTCTTTATAGGTTTATGTAGTTATATTTATCTATCTACACAGATAGAGATTTGTCTAGTTAATTTATTTTTAGTTTTAGGTGTATATATTTATACTTTTAGATATGCAGTTATAGTTGTAGATGCCCATAGTTGCATTTATACATGTGTATAGTTACATTTACATATATATATAGTTATATTTGTAGATAGGCATATTTATATTGATATATGGGGGTTTAGTTACATAGATTGATATCTGTATAGTTGTAGGCCTCTTTTTAACCTCCTCCCCTGCTCTGCTTCCTCCCTCACCTCTTGCTTTTCCCCCGTGCCCCCTGTGTCCCCTCTCCCTTTGCTGGGTCCGAGCTGGCGGCCGGGCCGGGCGGAGCAGCAGTTCCAGCCCCGGGTGTCCCTGGAGCGGTGGGAGCTGCCGGTGGCCCCAGGCAGTGTCCCCTGAGGAGCTGCTGAAGGACGGTGAGACTGAGGGGGCTGAGGGGGCGGTGACGCTGAAGGGACGGTGACCCTGAGGTGCTGCTGGGGCTGAGGGCTGTGGGGCAGCCGAGGGCGATGGTGGCACTGAGGTGACAGGGAAGTGGCACAGGCCGAGGGGTGGCGGGTCTAGGGGGACGGGATGGGTCAGAAGGGACTGAGGGGCTGAGAGGACTGTGAGGGGCTGAAGAAACTGAAGGGGGCTGGGGGTTTGCCGAGAGCATGGCGGGGCTGAGGGGATGGAGGGGGCCGGCAGGGAGCACCGAGGGCTCCGGGACTGCAGCTCTGCCAGGCCTTGGAACCAGTTGCAGAGCCTCCGCTTTTGCCACAGCTGCAGTGGAGACCTTGAGGACAGCCGGAGACTGACGGGAGCCAGCAGGGAGAAGCTGAAGGCCAGCAGCAAGAGCAGGGAACGGGGACCTGCTGCTGCCACGCTGGAGAGAGCCCGGGTGAGGCCCCAGGGCCGGGGAGGCAGGGTGGGGCTGAGGGTGGCGTGGGCTGTGGCCGTGGGCACTGCCCGGCGGGGCAGCAGCGGGCCCTGCCCGTGCTGGGGCTGCTCAGCGCAGCTGCCCCGGCCGGCACAGGGGCTGTCCTTGGGCAAGGCAGCTGTGCCGGCAGGGCCCGGGAGCTGTGCCGGCTGTGCCGGGCTGCCGGGGCTGCGGGACAGTCCAGCCGCGGCTGCGCTCACCACAGCCTGGCCCGCTCGGCTGCTTTTTCTTTCTAACCCTCCTGGGGAGGCTCTGAGATCTTCCCTTCCCTGATGGAAGTGCAGCTGCTGCCAAGGAAAACGTCCCCATACTGACTCAGTGCTCCCTTTGCTTCCCAGCTGTGCCATCTGCCGTCCCTGTCCAGGAGAGCTGCTCTGCACGGGAGGAAGAGCCCGAGGGAGAGGCTTTGAAGATGGGGCAGCAGCCAGAGCAGGGAACGGGTGTTCTAAGTTAAAGTAAATAATTAGTCTGATCCTTTAGGGATTGATAAAAAGAATTTTATTGATTACAGCAAGCAATGACAAGCAAACAGCGCTGGGTGCAGCCGGGGAGTCAGTGCTCCGCCAAGGCTCACACCGCTTCCCTTTTCCCACGGTCCTTTATTCTCCCCCTTCTTCCGCGTTTGTGGCTTTTCCGGGAGTACTCTGCGCGTGCGCCTCCAGTTGCTAGGGGGTCACCACCTGCTCTCTGGTGGTCGTCTGGATGAAGGCTCTCCTCCTCTTCCTCACTGGGGGTTTATGACCCTGTAACAATCTTTCCATAGATGGTTACACACCTCCCGACCCTAGTTGTACAATCAACTTAAGGAGTCAGCATATCCTCGGGTTTCCTGTTATTCACAAAAAACCTCTTCCTTTGCCTGAGTTCCTGTTTAATGATGAACAAAGAGACTTCTCTTATCTATTATAAGGGGTCTGGAACACAAGTCCTGTGAGGAATGACTGAGGGAGCTGGAGTTGTTTATCCTGGAGAAGACTCAGAGGTGACCTTATCACTCTCCACACTCCCTGAAAGGTGGTTGCAGTCAGGTGGGGGTCGGTCTCTTTCCTCACAGCAACTGACAGAACCAGGGGACACAGTCTTAAGCTGCACCAAGGGAAATTTAGGTTGGATATTAGGAAAAAAAGTTTTTTATGGAAAGGGTAATAAATTACTGGAATTGTCTGTCCAGGGAGGTGGTGGAGTCACCACCATGGGATGTGTTTAAAAAAAGACTGGATGTGGCACTCAGTGCCATGGTTTAGCTGAGGTGGTGTTAGGGCATGGGCTGGACTTGATGATCTTAAAGGTCTCTTCCAACCCAGCAATTCTGTGATTGTGTGACATCACAGACCAGGTTGTGACATCATATAGTAGGCATTGACATCCCTGGTTTATTATGTGACATCACAGAGCAGGCTGTGACATCAGAGCATGCCTGTATGACATCAGAGAGCAGAGCAAGCTGTGAGGTAAAAGAGTGTGCTGTGACATTATAGGGTGGCTATGTTCCATCACTGAAGGTGTTGTGACATCACAGGGTGGGTCTGTGAGCCCACAGAGGTGCTGTGTGACATGTTAAGTGAGTTCTGCCATCACAGAGCAGGCTGTGACATCACAGAGGAGATTGTGATGTCACAAAGTCGGCTGTGACATTACAGGCTGGTTGTGTGACATCACAGAACGGGCTGTGAGGCCGCAGAGAAGACTCTGCCATCATAGGAAAGGGCTCTGTGACATCACAGAGCAGCTGTGTGATGGCACAGAGAAGGCTGACACAATACAGAGTGGGTTGTGCCATCACAGAGCTGACTGAGAAATCACAGAGCAGGCTGTGACATCACAGCGAGGCTGCATAACATCACAAAGGTAGAGCTGTGCCATCATAGAGCTGGCTGTGACATCACAGGCTGGGCTGTGACATCTCAGGGCAGATTTTGTGACATCACAGAGCAGACTGGGACCTCAAAGAGCAGGCTGTGACATCACAGTGCAGCTGTGTGACATCACAGGGGTGTGTGACATCACAGGGGCTGTGTGAGGTCACTGGGGAGGTCACTCCACCCCAGCCCCCCCTCCCCGTTCCCCCAGAGAAGTCCAACGCTGCTCGTGCACAGCGGGGTCCCCTGTCCCCCCGGGTCCCCCCGCCCCCGGCGCCGCAGCCTCCCCCAGAGGATGTTCCACGAGATCGACCCCAGAGCCTGACACGGGGACGGGGGCTGGGGCTTTGGGAGGGTGGGACAGGGAGACAGGGACCTCCCGGCAGCGTCCCCGTGTCCCCCAGGGCCAGAGCCTGGCCCAGGGCTCCTTCACCCTGTTACCAACGAGGGCTTGAGAGCGCTGAAAAAATCCCCAGCAAGGGATCAGCAAAACCAGATTTAATATTAAGCAACCGCACCACAAAGTTCCTTGGCAAGAGTCACTTTGCTCCTGACTGGACACTTCAAGCACACCAAGAAAACAAAGCAACAACAAAACCAAACAAAATCCAGGCAATCAAATCAGAAATTAGCCGAGAACTGTCTGTGTGTGTGTGTGTGTGACAAAAGGGCAGTGAGGGCAAGGTGTGAAAAATGCATATTTTATGATTGGCTTTTGTCACAAATATTAAAACAAATATTATATGTGCAGTGATAGAAAGTTATGCTGTATTAATTCTCTTAAGTAGTGTGTTAAATGTAGTTCTAGGTTATAACACAATGTTAAAATAGAAACTCTGCAATGTCAGATATTTTTACTAGCTCAAGAAAAGGGATAAGATAATCAAGAAACTCTTTGCACAGAAATAACAGCGAGAAGACACATAAAGAGTTACTGCCT
Source organism: Anomalospiza imberbis (assembly GCF_031753505.1). Classification (NCBI taxonomy): domain Eukaryota; kingdom Metazoa; phylum Chordata; class Aves; order Passeriformes; family Viduidae; genus Anomalospiza; species Anomalospiza imberbis. Next base: position 1,695,421 of record NC_089712.1, on the reverse strand, counting down.
CCTTATCGGAAAAGACAAACATTCTTCCACCTTCTCTCCATCTTTATTAAACCACTAGGATTAAGGGGAAGAAGTTCACAACAACCAGAAAAATTCTTAATTTGCAAGGAATTTATGCATCATGTATGAGATATATGAATATGCAACAGGCTGTTGCTGTTAAGGGTAATTCCTTTGTTCACAAGGCATGTTTTTGGCAGCTTAGTGCCCAAAAACATCCGGACATCCATAATTCTTTACTTTTTATTGTCTTGTAATTGTCCTAATCCTCATTGTCCAAATTTTTATTACTCTAATTTTATTGCTATTTTTATAACAATTTTATTACTAATAAACTTTTAAAACTAAAAAAAGCCCCAAGTGATTGGCTTTTTTCACACTATCAAGCCACCACTCCACTTAACACCCAGCCTCCTGCTTCTCAAAACCTACCTTTACCCCCTCCAATGATCCTTGCCCCTTCTCTATCTCCTCAGGGAATCTCCATGCCATTTTTACCCCCTCCAACAACCCCACTCCCCCATATATATCCACCCCTTGGTGCTTTTTCCCCGTTGCCTCCTACCCCCACTAACATACAACTTGCTTCACCTGTAAGTCAGAATACAACACCTTTCCCTGAGAAAAAACCTCTGGATATATCCTCCAACCTAACAACTGAACCCTCCCAACGTGATAACAAAGAATTAGTGAGCCAGTCAAATAAGCCTTCAGATGCTGCCCCTTACTGTAATACCAGATCAAAAAGTGGTGTAAGGCCAGAGGTAAATCCTGACAGGCTGCTTCCCTGAGGGAAGTTCCACTAGGTGTGGGGTAGGAGGAATAGGTGTTATAAATGCACCCCTGACAGCTTCTGAAGCAAGAATATATAAGAAAGAGCTAGTTGGTTTAATAGAAGATCCAACTGGCACCGCACAGCAAACAGATCAGTTCCTGGGTCCCAATACACACACCTGGGAAGAGCTGCATCCTATTAGGAACATCCTCTTCTCCCCAGAGGAGATTCACCATCTAACCCACTGGTTTGAGGCATTCCCCACGAGAAGGGAGACAGCCCAAACTGTGACAAAAGTTCTCTTAGAAGAAATTATTCCGAGATACGGGCTCGTAAATTTTATTGATTCAGACCGTGGCCCCCACTCTACATCCAGTGTTCTGCAACAAGTCCTCAGGGCCCTGGGAATGAAGTGGGAGTTACACACCCCTTGGCACCCTCAGAGTTCTGCGAGGGTCGAGAGGGTAAATCAAACCTTAAAGAATATTTTAACAAAATTGGTCTTAGAAACCCAATGGAATTGGGTCAAATGTTTACCACTAGCCCTATGACGAATAAGAACGAGACCCAGAACAGATCTAGGGGTCTCTCCTTGTGAAATGTTGTTTGGGCTGCCTTTCTTGCTTACCCCATACAGTACTGGGGAACATCAAGAGGGGGGGATGACCATGCAAAAATATATAGAAACAGTAACAACAACCCTGGAAGAACTAAAGAAAAAGGGCTACCTTCCCCAAACTTCCCCACTGGACTGTAAAATACATAGTACTAACCCAGGAGACTGGGTGTTGATGAAATCATGGAAAAACCCTCCACTAACTGCTCGCTTTGAAGGCCCCTTCCAGGCACTGCTTGCAGCAAACACCACAGTGAGAACAAAGGAGCAGGGCTGGACTCATGCAAGTCGAGTGAAGGGTCCAGTACAACCCCCAGCTGAGGCAAGCGAATGGACTATAGCCAGCAGAGACGATAAAGACTTGAAACTGGTCCTGAGGAAAGCACCAAAAGAAGTGCAACCCTGAACACAACCCCCCCACAGGAAACCTCTGCATTGTTATCTGTATATCCTTAAAGTTTGCTAATGTTTGTTATAGTTATAGGATAAATTTAAGTTTTGTTTAGCTAAGAATTGACAATCAGAATAACATCTCAGTTTCCAGTACTGCTCCATAGAGCACTCCCCTTGCAACCCTCATTGGGACCAAATTGAGGGAAGGGAGTTGGTGAGATAAGGGTCAGGGCAGAATGTCTCCAGAAGGAGGGAAAACCAGAGGTGGGAGGCAAGACTAGATCAGGAACTACCTCTGGGAAAGACTCTCAGGGCACCGAGAAAAGCCCTGTGGATCGAGAGGTGAGGAGGCCAGCCCGTACCCGACTCCCACTGGTAGCAATGCTGCTACTCATCCACTTCGGAGGAAGTGGAGGAAACACTTGTGAGAAGAGTTACTATCCCTTGTGTAGAGGAGATACAGTAAGTGCATTCATCAGAGTGCACACCAACATGAATCCCAAATGTATCGACCACTCCCAGTTAACAACCTGTAAAGAGGATAATGAAATATATTGGCTGGCTAAAACTATTGCAAACCTCAGTCAGAGGATCTCAGGAGAGTGCCCCATGAAAGAAAGATGGGTATGTTTTGAACAAGAAAGTAAAACCAACTTAGAGGATACATTCAAGGAGAAAGAAGTGCAATTGAAAGGACAAAGGGATAGGGAGGGACAAATAAATGGTAAGAATCTTTTTATCGATATGGTGGAAAAGATTACAAAACAATTTAATTTGACTGATTGTTGGGTGTGCAAGGGGACACACTTAAAATTTGTCCATGGGATGGTATCAGTTTGGGTCCCCTAGACATTTTAAAATGGATTACATGAAAAAAAGTATGGTGGTACCCAAAAGAAGGGAAGGAGAGTGGAAGCTCAAATCCACAATAATAGGGGAAGAGTGTTTATCAAGGAAAGGGAAAATGCATACTATAGAAGCAGGAGAAACACCATGTGAAAGATATCTAGCAGCAAATGACACACACACCCCAGGTGGATCCCAGAAACCCCCCATTCATATTGGTCAATAGAAAAAACTGAAAGTAGATGTCTATACAGAGAAAAACTGTTTGAATGCTTAGGAGATTATATTAACCCATTCTGGGCAATAGAAACCCTATCCAAATATTGGAAACATAGAGCAAATCAAGATTCTAATTTCTGGGATGCACCTAAAAGTTTTTTTTGGATCTGTGGTAACACGGCATATGTGAAGTTACCGGGAGGGTGGACCGGGAGCTGCACAATTGGAGCAGTAAAACCATCCTTTTTCTTACTGCTTAAGGATGTGAAATCACACTTGAGAGTCCCAGTATATGATGATCTGGCCAGAAAGAAAAGGAGTTTACTTGGCAGAACCCAAAATTGGAACAATGAAAGTTGGACCCCACTAAAGATTATCGATACTTATGGGCCGGCTGCCTGGGCCCAAGGTGGATCCTGGGGGTACAGAAGCCCAGTATACATGCTCAATCGAATCATCCGTTTACAAGCAGTACTTGAAATAATGTCCAATCAAACAACTCTGACCATTGATCTCTTGAGCCAGCAGCAACCACAAACATGATCAGTAATTTACCAAATTCGATTGGCAGTGGACTACCTCCTCGCAGAGGAAGGAGGGATCTGTGGGAAATTTAACATTTCAGAATGCTGCCTAGAGATCGATGACCACAGTCATGTAATTAAAAACATTACTCAAAATATTAGGAAACTAACCTATGCTGGAACGCAAAAATGGACCCCCTTTTTGGAGACCCCGATTGGCAGGACAACTTGTTCACCTGGAACGGTAAATGGTGGAAGGAATTGGTCTTCTTTGTAGTGTGTGCACTAGTAAGTGTAATATTTCTACCATGTGCAATTCCATGTCTAGTCCTGATAGTACCCAGCATTGGCCAAGGCAGCATCATGCTGCAAGGTAACGTAGAAGGGAAAAATGGCAAAAAAGTGATGCTAATAAAAGAACAGAGTGATCAGAATGCCAGAGATATGCTTGAACAGTATGACAAACTGAGAAAATTAGAAATTGGAGTTTAAAAGGCTGATGCAGGCTAGAAGACTGATCAAATCGTTAGAGGGGGAATTGTTAAAATAGGTCAGAAACTATTGTAAAATAGTTGATCGCTGTTGAGCGTGTACTGTTGGTTTGGTTATGGTAAAAGGGGTTTGAAGGGTAGTTAGAAGAAATACGGTACTCCACGTACCGTATTACACCTAAGTAAAGTGCAGCCACCCCCCAAGGGAAAGGAGCCAGCCTGGACTGAACTGCCACGGGCCAATCGAGCGCCTTAAACCTTCATGCAAATGAGGGATCCAAAAAGAAACCGATCCAAAGGGACAAAAAACAGGATAAAAAGGGGGCTTCTGACCCACGGAACCTGTGCTGCTCCACCTGGAACGTCGGGGACGTCGCTGCTCAGAAGACCCAGCGCCGGCGCTGCAGCATCCTTGAGGGGAGCGCTCCTGCTCAGCCCGCGGGCCTCCATGCTCTAGGCCTTTCTTTTTTTATTACATTAAATGCTGAAATCACTTTTCGTACCTGGAATGTTTCTAACAAGTATGCTTGTGTTAAAATGCCTGCTTGGATGGTAATGAACACAGGATGAGGACACCTGTACGGATCTGCCAACGATCAGCACTCACCGTCTGAAGGCAGTGAGGGCCGGGGCCAAAACTGAAGATGATGATAAAAAAGGACTAAAACCACAACCAAGGAATACACATGCTCTAAAAGGGTGGAACCGAGGAGGGGGAGCCACTCTAAACAGTTCTTGGAATATGTAAACTAGTTTGGGAAAAGAGTTTACTATGCATAAGGGTCTATGAATATGCAACAGGCTGATGGAATGGAAAAGGTATTTAATGGGAATCTCCAGAGATAAGTGTGCTCCTGGTTCAGTGCCAAGATGCACCCGGCCGTAACAACCTTTGCTCTATGGTCCTTGTCTCCTATCGTCCTGTATTAAAATGTTTAAATTTTCACAGGAGAGTGAGCGTGTTTTTCACAGCCCCGAGCAGAGAGCTCTGCCCGGGGGCTCCCGGGAAAGGCGGCGGCGCTCGGCAGCGGCCCCAGCCCGCGGGAATTCCCCCGCACCGGGACAAAATCCTGCCCCGAAGGAGGCACTTGGAACGCCCGCCTGCGGCTCTCCCTGCCCCAAAGATCCCGGCAGCAGCCCCGCTGTCGCAGCTGCGGCTCTGGAGCAGGGAGGCTCCGCGGGACCCCCGGGCTGTGCCCCCTCCCAGGCCGTGCCCGCCCCGGTGCTGATGTTCCGCCCGGGCTCTCTCGCTGCTCCCGGCTCCCGCAGTCCCGCCGTGACCGGGCACCGACCGCCCGGCGCCGCAGGGCCCCGAGCCCCTGCCCAGCAAAGGGTCGGTGTCCATCGCCGGCCCTTGCCGGGGGCTCCGGCCATTGCCCGGCCCCGGCACAACCTGCAGCTCCCAGCGCAGCTCCCCCGAGCCGGGCACTGCGGCTTCCGAACGAGGCAGAATATTCAGCTCCCGGAATCTCTGTTAGCTCTGCTGACATGTGCAAAACCAGCTGCTGCCGAGGCAATCCCAGCTCCGACTGAAGCCTTCCCACCCAAAATGCTGCCTTCGGTTCGGACACACCATTAAGAAATCCAAGAGCAAACTGAAAGCTGATTAGAGAATCTTGGAAAATCACATCCGAGAACATTTTGTGATAAAATCACAAATGTTAACAGAAGCTGAGAAAGTCAACAATGTTAGAAAACAAGCTTCCAGCACTGGGACTAGAAGAGCTCAGGCAATCCATTTGAATGGAATGAGCCCTCTCTTTCTGACATGTGAGCAATGCCATGGAATTTCCCAAACCAGGGAAATGGGGAGCCCTGGCAGCAGCGGCTTCACACGCAGCAATGACACAGAACAGGGCAGGGCAAGAGGCTGACAAAATTCTAACTTCTACTTGCAATGAAGAACCTGTTTCTACTATAGCCACTATTAATATAGAGTCAAAAAGACTAAAAATGCTAGTAATAACAACTGTACCATTAATAGCAAAAATAGAGATCATTGAAATAATAATGGTAATAAAAACCCTACCATACTTATACGAGGTTTGCATGGCCAGGTTTTGGCAAGGGAGGGGCTCTAGGAGCACCTTCTGTGAGAGCAGCTGCTCCTCCATGTCCCACAGAGTCAATTCCAGCCGGCTCCAGGATGGACCGGCCACCAGCCAAGGCTGGGCCAGTTAGAAATGGTGGTAACGCCTTTGGGATAAGAGATTTGAGAAAACAAAAACTGGTGATCGTTTTATTGTAACTGCGAGGAGGGAAGAGCCGGTGAGAACATGTGAGAGGAACAGCTCTGCACACCCCAGGGCAGAGCAGAAGGGGCAGGAGCTGCTCCAGGTGCTGGAGCTGATTGCCCTGAGATTGCCTGGTGCAGTCCCTGGTGAGGCAGCTGGGCCCCTGCAGCCCATGGAGGGCACGGAGAGCAGAGATGCACCTGCAGCGCCTGGAGGAGCCCGTGCCGGAGCAGGGGGATGCCTGAGCGGAGCTGTGACCCCACGAGAAACCTGTGCTGGAGCAGGGACCTGGCAGGGACCTGCAAACCCCTGGAGAGAGGAGCCCACGCTGGAGCAGGGTCCTGCTAGGACCTGTGAGCCCATGGAGGAGCGAGCCACGCTGCAGCAGTTTGTGAAGAACTGCTGTCCCTGAGATGAACTCACCTTGGAGAAGTTCATGGAGAAGTGTCTCAGGGAGGGACCCCAGCACAGCAGGGGAACGACTCCTCTCCCCGAGCAGCAGGAAAAACTAGAGGTGATGACCTGACCAGAACCCCCATTCCCTGTCTCCCTGCACCCACTGGGGGAGGAGGTAGAGCTGGGAAGGAGGGAGGGATGGGCAGAAGGGGTTTTTAAAGCTTTATTTTACTTCTCACTATCCTGCCCTGGTCTGGACAGCAATAAATTCCACTAATATCTCTGATTTCGAAAATGTTTTGCCCCTGATGGCATTTGCTGAGTGATCTGCCCCAGTCCTTAACTCAACCCATGAAGCCTTCCTTCTGTTTTCTCTCACCTGGCCATCTCTGGAGGGGAGTGAGAGAGCAGCTTTGGTGGGTGCCTGGCATCTAGCCAGGGTGAAGAGACAACACTTCCTTTCCTTCATTCTTTCTTTCTTTCCAGAGGTCACCGTGCAGAGGTTGAGTGGGGCATTGATGGAGGAAGTGAAGGTGGTGGGGAGTGGTGGGGACAGGAGCCACAGGGACATGGGACAGGCATCAGAGGGGCCCGGGCAGCTGGCAGGGGGCAAGGCCTGTCCCCCTGGCCCAGCAGCAGCCCCGTGCCCTGCCCAAGGCGCTCCCAGCAGGGGCTGGGCCCCAGAGGCAGGGGGAGAGCCCAGTCCCGGGGGCGGCGTTTCTGCCCCGACCCCCGTCCAGCCCAGCCTGCCCCGTGTGCGCAGTGACCGCTGGCACGGGCTGCACTGGACACTGTGACCTGCTGGGGACACTGAGAGCTGCCCTGCTGGGACACTGCCCTTGGCACTTCAGAGGCACAAACAGACCCCAGCCAGCACCGCCCCTGGTCATGTCCCAGGCACCGGAGAGCATCACAGCCAGCCCCGCTCCTGGTGATGTCCCAGGCACCAGAGCACATCCCAGCCCCGCTCCTGGTGGTGTCCCAGGCACCAGAGCACATCCCAGCCCCGCTCCTGGTGATGTCCCAGGCCCTACGAGTGTTCCAGGTGTGGGAAGAGCTCCTCACACAGCCCAGCCTTGACCCAACACCAACAGAGGCACCCCCAAGGGCAGCCCTGCGAGTGCCCCCAGTGTGGGAAGAGCTCCGTGCGCTGCTCCAGCTCCATCTCCCACGGGAGGATTCGTGCTGGATGATCCCCAGTGAGCCCCGGTGGGCAGAGCCCTGGTGATCCGTGGTGCCGCTGATCCGTGTTGGGAAGACACCTGGCTGGGGGCTCCACATCCTGCTGGCTCCCCTTGGCCTGGATTTTTTTTTCATTTCTCTTTGCCCTTTCAAAACCCTCAAAAGCAGGTAAAAATAAAGATGTTGAGCTAAGACAAGGATGGGGACATGGGGGTCTTGCAGGGAATGTGGGGGATGCTGGGTTTGAGGGACCGGAGGGTTCCTGGGAGAGCCCTGGGGGTTGCTCAGGGCTTTGGGGACACCAGGCTGAGCGGCTCCGGTTGCACTGGGAGACCCTGGTGGAGGTTCTGGGGAAGCTGGTCAAGGACCCCCTGTCCCTGTCCCCATTCCTAGTCCCATTCCCAGTCCTATTCCTGGTCTCTGCCCCATTCCCGGTCCCATTCCCAGTCCCTGTCCCAAGTCCTGGTTCCTGTCCCCATTCCCGGTTCTTGTCCCCATTCCCAGTCCCATTCCCAGTCCCTCTCCCCATTCCCTGTCCCCATTCCCAGTCCCATTCCCAGTGCTATTCCTGGTCTCTGTCCCCATTCCCATTCCCATTCCCTGGCCCCATCCCCAGTCCTGGTTCCTGTCCCCATTTCCGGTCCCTGTCCCTATTCCCGGTCCCTGTCGCCATTCCCATTCCCTGTCCCCATTCCCCGTCCCTGTCCCCATTCCCATTCCCTGTCCCCATTCCCATTCCCTGTCCACATTCCCATTCCCTGTCCCCATTTCCAGTTCCTGTCCCCATTCCCGGTCCCTGTCCCCATTCCCGGTCCCTGTCGCCATTCCCATTCCCTGTCCCCATTCCCGGTCCCTGTCCCCATTCCCATTCCCTGTCCCCGTCCCCATTCCCTGTCCCCATTCCCATTCCCAGTCCATCTCCCCATTCCCTGTCCCCATTCCCATTCCCTGCCCCCATTCCCAGTCCCTGTCCCCATTCTGGGTCCCTATCCCCATTCCTATTCCCTGTCCCCATTCCCATTCCCTGTCCCCATTCCCATTCCCTGTCCCCATTCCCGGTCCCTGTCCCCATTCCCATTCCCTATCCCCATTCCCGGTCCCTGTCCCCATTCCCATTCCCTGTCCCCATTCCCGGTCCCTGTCCCCATTCCCATTCCCTGTCCCCATTCCCATTCCCGGTCCCCATTCCCGGTCCCTGTCCCCATTCCCATTCCCTGTCCCCGTTCCCATTCCCTGTCCCCATTCCCGGTCCCTGTCCCCATTCCCATTCCCTGTCCCCATTCCCGGTCCCTGTCCCCTCTCACCGACGCCGCCGCCATCGCTCCAGCCCCCCCGGCCCTCACGTGACCGAGCAAACCCCGCGCTGCTCCCGCCGTATTTGCATAGCCCCGCCCCTTGGCCTGGCCCCGCCCCCGCCGGCTGCAGCCGCGTCCGGGCGCTGTTTGCTCCCAGTTCCCTCCCAGTGCTCCCAGTGAGGCGGTACTGGGAGGGAGAGCGCTCCCAGCTCCTTCCCGGTGCTCTCACCATCGTTCCCAGTGCTCCCAGTGAGGCGGTACTGGGAGGGAGAGCGCTCCCAGTTCCTTCCCGGTGCTCTCACCATCGTTCCCAGTGCTCCCAGTAAGAGCGGTACTGGGAGGGAGAGCGCTCCCAGCTCCTTCGCGGTGCTCTCACCATCGTTCCCAGTGCTCCCAGTAAGAGCGGTACTGGGAGGGAGAGCGCTCCCAGCTCCTTCCCGGTGCTCTCACCATCGTTCCCAGTGCTCCCAGTAAGGCGGTACTGGGAGGGAGAGCGCTCCCAGCTCCTTCCCGGTGCTCTCACCATCCTTCCCAGTGCTCCCAGTAGCGCTCCCAGTGCCGGGCGGGGCGGGGCCGCTTTGGAACCCCCCCAGGGCAGAGCGCGGCTGCTTTTGGGTGTCGGCACCGCCCGGGCCGGGCTGGGAGCGGAGGAGGAGCGGGAGGGAGAAGAGGGAGAGAGGAGGGAGAAAAGGAAAGGGAAAAAGAGGAGCGGGAGGAAAAGAAGGACCAGGAGGAAGAGGAGCGGGAGGAGGGACAGCGGAGGAGCGGGAGGAGGAGCAGCCCCAGCCCCAACCCCACGCGGTTCCCCCGCTCGGGCCGCGGCTCCTGCGGCTCCGCCAGCATCGCCCCCCCAGAACCGCAGGGGAGCGGGGAGGGGGAGCTCGCCCCAAATCCATCGGGGGTTCTCCGGCAGGGTTGTTTGGCAGGGCAGGGGATGTTTGGGTCTTGCAGGACCCCAAAGCTGAGCCGGAAATGGCCCTGCAGGGACCTTGGGGTTGCCACATGGCGATCACCCGGTACCGGCAGGCAGAGGAGGGATATCAGATATGAGAAGGTCGAAGACCGCCCAGCCCCGAGCACCCTCAGCGCTGAGAGGGACACAGCGCCCCTGGTCCCCAGCCCTGCACAAGCATTCCCTGAGGCCAGATGGATGGAGACCCCCCGAGCATCCCCCAGGGTGAAGGGACAGAGACTCCGAGCATCCCCTGGGCTGAGAGGGACAGAGACTGCCCCGAGCACCCTCTGGGACAGAGAGGGAGGGAGACCCCCCAGGAATTCCCTGGGATGAGAACGATGGAGACCCCCTGGAGAATGGCCTGGGGTGACAGGGACAGGGACAACCCCCCCCAAGCCCCTCCCAAGCATCACCCAGGGCGAGAGGCACAGAGACCCCTCGAGCATCCCCTGGGACCAGACAAAAAAAACTTGAGTTTTTTGAGTTTTTAAACAGATATAAGAAATCAAACTTACCTCTGCATAAAATACTTGTCGGATATTTGATTTTCCCACAAGTCACTTGTGATGGAAACGCAAACAAATCCCAAACATGAGTAAACTGACATTAGAAGCAATTCTGTGGCAATTCCAAGTTTCATCGGTTCCTGCACAGCTCCAGCTCAGCTGCTGGCAGGTTCTGATAAAAGAAAAGTGAAAAGTTGGCCCAATACAGATTTTTCAAAGGAAGGCAAATCTATGTGCAGCTGTCACAAAGGCGACAGGGACGAAGAAAATAATGATTCTCAAAGCCTCCAAGCCTATGAATTCGGGAGTTATTAGGGAATTTAGACACTTGAGCTGGGCTTCTTGTAGGACTTTAGTAGCCTTGTGTTCCTCACCTTGTGGTGAATGATCCTTGTCAGTCTCGCTGGTATAATTTGGTCCCTTTCCTGCAGTGATTTTAACAAACTTTTCTAGGGAGGACAACAAAATATTTTCTTTACATTGGCCACCCACAATAGCAAAATATTTTCTTTACATTGGCCACCCACAATAGCCATTTTCCTCATAAGTTCTCCCAAAAGTCACACAGAAGAAGCTGCATTGAAGTTTCCAAGAGATCCTCCAGAAAGAGACAGAACCTCCTGAGAGGAGGGAGCCATGCTGTTGTCAAAGGCACTTGGGGTCAGACATCAGTGCCCTGAACTCACTGCACCAAAATAATGTCTCAGTCTGGTTAATAACATTGTTAGAGAGATGCCTCTGCCCCAATGAAGGTGCTAACGAGACCAAATCCCAAGTGGATTTTATTGAACAGTAAATGTGAGGTAGAGGGAGAGATGGAAGAAAGAGAAAAGGGGGGAGAGCAAGGGAGTGACAGGGACAGAGACCTCCCCTGAGGTGGGGCAAGTGTGACATTGTCCCCTGTGTGCGGGGCCTTCCCAGGGTGGGGGTTTTACACCTGAGCCAGTTTGGGAAAGGGGGGTGGTGTTCACCCCCCACCCCGAAAAGGGATTGCCTCACTGTTTCAGGGTGCAATGTAAGATGTAACCCAAAGTATGTTTTCAGTCACCATCTTCATAAACTGTGATAAACAGGTGGGGCAGTGTTCTTTATCTCTTCCATGGCTCAACCCTGATAACGCCCTCCAGGGGCTATCTTCTGTTAATGGGCCATTGAGTGCCACTGCAGGACTGATAAAATTACATCATCCCATTGTGGGATGCTCCGCCCAGGGGGAGGAACCAAGCATTCCTACCTGGATATAATCTCAGCCTTGCAACACCAGGACCACCTTGCCTACTGGATTCCCAGAGGACAAGAGATCCATTACCACCACTGGACCTTCAGAGCAAGACCCATCAGGTGATTCCTTCTACAGGATCACTGCTTTGACAGAATCACGATCATCACTCCAACAGGGCTGGAACCTACATTTCATCCGACGGCTACCACCACCCTGACCAACGGGGTGTCAGGTTATATCCTGACTCTGTCAGATTAAGCCAGTGTTTCTGTATCATTGCCTTGATATTGATTTTTTTTATTAAATTGTAATTCTGGCTTGGACTCTCCTCCTGGTTTGCCTTCAAACCAGTACAAAACTAATTGTGCTCATCCCTTGTTTTCCTCCCAAAACAGAATTTTCCTTCTCCAAACCATTGCAAAATGGAGGAGAAGGATGCGAGGAAGAGGAAAGAACCCTGGGACACCCAGGCAGGTGAGGAGGAAGTCACTGCCCCTTTCCCCCTCTCTCCTGCTCCATCTCCCAGTGCAGCACGGCCCCCGACTACAGGACAACCTCGCTGCCAATGCCGTCCAGCCGGGGATGCACTGGAAGGATCTCCTTACCCTTCCCTATGGCACGGAGGCAAATCCCATCCTCTCCTTGTCCTTCCTCCCCCAGACAAGGAGCTGAGGATGGAGGCCAGGAAGGACAAATCCCTGTGGCAGAACCTCATGGAAGAGGCCGTTTTGAGCGGCTCCACAGCACAGGAATCCAACGGGGAGGAAAAGCCCAGGAGATCCCACAGGAGGAGGAGCTGCAAACCCAGTCCAGGGTGCTCTGAGGAGGAAAGATCCACCCTGTGCCAGGAAGGTTGACAGAGCTCCCACCAGAGCTCGGAGCTGGTGGGCCATCAGCAGCTTCATGATGGGGAAAAGCCCTACAGGTGCTTGGAGTGTGGGAAGAGCTTCAGGAAGAGTAACAACCTGATCCGCCACCAGATGATCCACTCCGGGGAATGGCCCTACGAGTGTGGGGAGTGTGGGAAGGGCTTCAGGTACAGCTCTGACCTTGTCATCCACCAACGCATCCACACGGGGGAGAGGCCCTATGAGTGTCCCCAGTGTAAGAAGAGGTTTCGGATCAGCTCCAATCTCCTCCTGCACCAGCGGATTCACACAGAGGAGAGGCCCTTCCGCTGCCCTGATTGTGGGAAGGGCTTCAAACGCAACTCCCACCTCGTCACACACCGGCGCATCCACACTGGGGAGAGGCCCTACAAGTGTCCCCAGTGTGGGAAGAGCTTCACCCAGAGCTCTCACTTGACCCAACACCAACGGAGGCACCGGTAAGGGAAGCCGTGTGAGTGCCCCAACTGAAGGAGGAGCTTCGTGCACTGCTCCAGCTCCATCCTCCATGGGAGAACCCATGTTGGGAAGAGTCTTGGTGATCCATGTTCCCTGTGATCCATGCTGGGAAGAGATCTTTCCCTTTTCCTGCCCCTGCCAATGACATGATGTGGGATCAAAGAACATGAGGGTCTGGCTGTGGCCCTGTCATTATATTCACTCTCACCTCAGGTCATTGCCAGGGGCAGGGAAGGCACTCTCTCTCTCTCTCTGCCTGAGGAGAAGGGTGTCCTTTCCAGGCAGGAGGAAATACATGGCTGGGAAGAGAAAGTTGGTGGTGATGTAGTTTTCCCTGTAAATTGGTTTTTTTATCCCTTCTGTTATCAGTATTGTTTCTGTTCCTGTTTGTTCCTTGTCTTGTTGCTGTTCCCAGTAAATTTTTCTTATCCCAGCCCATGAACTTTGTCTTTTGTGCTTTCCATTGGAAGCCAGAGGGCAGCGAGCGGCAGCACAGTTTTAGCGGGAGCAGGAAATTGGGGAATCCCATTCCTGAACACCGGCCCTTGGAAACCGAGCACCCCAGCTGGTCCCAGCCCTGGTGGCCATGGCAACAGCCTTGGGAGTGGGTCCCTGGCTGGAGCTGTGGGAATCTCTTCACTCTCATGCCCAGGGACAGGATGGGAGGGAACAGCTGCAGCTGAGTAGGGGCAGGCTTGGGTTGGATCTCAGGAAAAGGTTTTTGGCCAGAGGCTGCTGGGGCACTGCCCAGGCTCCCCAGGGAAGGGTCACAGCTCCAGGGCTCTCTGAGCTCTGAGAAATGGCTCCTTGGGGTGGTTCCCAAGGAAACCTGAACTGATGAGGGATGCCATGGCACCCAAACCCAGCAGTGGGGTCAGTGCAGTGTCCATGGCAACAGCCCCTTGCAATGGCCCAGTGCAGGGTGGGCTGATGATCCACCCTCACAGCTGGCCCAGGGCAGGTCTGCAGTGGTCTTGGTGGCACCTTGGGCTTGGCACACACTTGAGGAGGGTGTCTGATTTTACTGGGGAAACTCAGGAGTTTTAGAGTGCTTCAAAAATAAAAGAAGGAAAATCCCTCTTGGGCTGATTGCAGCCAGTTCACTAAGCAAAGCAGATCCCAGGTGAGTGAGGAGAGACCAGATGAGGCTGGGGAATGTGGAGCACAGTTGTCCACACTGGGTCAGAACTCAAGGCACAGCTTCTCTGACCAGGCCAGATCTCCTGAGGAGAGTGCCAGGATCAATATCAGTGAATACTGCAATCACCTCTTCTAGTAATAAGAAAAGTAATAAAACACAACCTTTAAAATAGGAATATATATTTCTTACAAACTCTTTGAAATATTTCCCCATAACTGCAGCAGCAGGAAACCTTCCTGATGAACTGCACGGAAGCAAAGGAAATCAAGGCACAGCCACTGTTTGTTAAGACTTGCTTGATCCTAATAAGCCCCGTGGTGCATCTGGAGCTGAGCCTTTGAACCTCAGGGCCTGAGAGGAGATTGCACAAACCTTTGCAGTGGTCAAAGCCAGAAGAAAACCCCGAAGTTGTTGGAGTCTCAAACCATAAATGGGACCCACAAAGGTCCATCCCCAACACAGGCTCCTCATAGAGTCCTTAGAGGAGAGAACTGGAGGACAGGATGGCAAAAAAAAAAAAACCTCTCAGAGACTCAAAATGGCACAAAAACCTCTCAGTGTGGAAAGGAAAACCCAAAGCACCTTAAACTCCTTAAGTATCTCAAAGCATTAATGAGCCCCACTGAGTGTCAGTGCAAAGCTCTCAAGGGACTCGTTAAAGCAGATAATTGGGGCCATGATTGCACAAACCTCTCACAGAGTCTGGATCAAAAGGGAAACACCAAGTACCTTAAAAGAACTGAAGTACCTTGAAGCATTCATGAGCCCCACTGAGTGTTGTTCCTGACAAAGCCTCTCCAGGGACTAATTAGAGCAGATAATTGGAGGCCATGATTGCACCAAGCTCTCAGAGACTCCAAGGCAAAAGCCAAAGTGCTTTGAAAAACCTGCAGTCCCTGGGAGCATGAAGGAGCCCCCAGGGCCATTCCTGAGCAAGGCTCCCCAGGGACTCCTTCCAGCAGATCCTTGAGGCCACTGGGATGTGGGCTAGGGGGGACGCTGAGGGCAGGACAAGGGGCTGACAGTGCCCAGCCTGGCTGGGGGCTGTGCCAGGAAGCCCCAGTGCCTCAGGACAAGGTGTCTCCTGACAGCCCTTGGTGGCACAGACCCTGCTGTGCCCCAGGGCACCCGGACTTGGCTTCTCTTTGTCCCCACCTGTCATCAGTGCCTCCAGTTCTCTGCTCTGCCTGGGGCCTGGGGACACTTTCTCAGTCGTGTCCCTCAGTGGGACCCATTAAAAGTCAAAGACACTTTGGAGTTGGATTCTGACTTGGAGTTCTGGAGAGGTTTCTGCAGCTCCCTCTCAGGGCCTGATGTTCAGGGCCTGAGCACAAAGCCCCAGAGGGTCATTAAAGTCCTTGTGCTGTGTCTGTGCTGCTGAGCTGGGCCGGGCTCCTGGCACAGAGGGTGATCCTGGTAACCAAGGAGAGCTTCAAAAGCACATTTCTCTGGATGAGCAGCTCTTCTCCCAGCCCAGCAGGGCTGGGGCACTGCCTGCAGCCAGCCCGGGCACAGAACAGAGGCACAGAGAGCTTCCATCAGTCAGGGCTGGGAAGGTGCTGAGAAGTGCCTGGGGCAGAATCCCTGGCAGCCCTTGGCACAGGAACCTCTGGCTGCAGGACAATGCAGCTGCAGCTCCTGGAGTGATCTCCTACAGCTGGAACATCCCAATGCCCACAGACCCTGTGAGTACATTCTCTGATCATCTCTTGTGCAGAGCAGCCAGGGGTGCCCAGGGCTGTCCTGCAGAGCAGGGTCCTGCAGCCCAGCGCTTGGTTTTTGAATGTGAGCAGTGATAACAAAAACTGGAACAAAGAATTCCTTGGACCTAATCCAATGGGTTGAGCCAGGGGTGTGTATTTTCGGCAACTGAATCTCCTACTGGATGTTCCTGTTTAATATCCTGATTAATTAAACTTAATAAATTGTTGAAATCGAGGGCTGGGTGTGCCCCATCCCCACTGGGACACCTGGAAGCTTCCAATAAAGGTCTGGTTTTTACTTTACTGGTCTACCACTGCTGCAAGGTTTTTTTTTCTCTTTTGGTTATAGACCACTGGGGGATAAGAGAAGCAGAGCAGGAATTGTAATCAGATATTCAGAGAACATTCTGAGTTGAAAGGGACACACAGGATCATCAAAGGAATGTTTGAACATTTACAGAGACTCCAGAACTGTGACTTTGGGTGGTCAGTCTCTCTGCTGGCAGCCTCCCAAAGGGCCTTCAGCCACTCCTCAGCCCTGGACAGCAGCAGCATCACCTTTGCAGGGCCCAGCAGGGCTCTCCTGAGCTGCCCTCGCCCAGCTGCACACAGACCCTGCCCCAGCCAGGGCCCTGCACACAGGCAGGTTTCTCCCGGTCTGGAGCAGGTTCAGATGATATTCAGAATGGGGAAAGGGAAGGAGGAAAAAAAACAGTCCAGGGTAAAAATTGGACTGCCTAGCCTAGCTAAACTAACTAATAAGCAAAAGCAAAAGAAAAGCGAAAAGCAAGCAAGCAAGCAAGCAAGCCAAACCTCTCCTTGACACAGACCATGGCAGGAGGTGAGCCAGCTGATAAAAAGACAAAAAAATCCTTCATTTTCAGAGTCAGTCCTGATGGCGCAGAACATAATATCAGGCATAAACAGAACACATGACTGGGGATACAAGCACCATAACGTCACCCTAAGACAGCTTTGTGGCTGCCCCAGCTCTGGGATGGGCCCTGGGCCTGGAGCAGGAGCAGCTCTGGAGGGCCCCAAGGCCGGGCTCTTGTGCTGGCCTGGGCAGATGGGATGGCAGCAGGGGCTGCAGAGCTCTCAGCACCTCAGCCCGAGGGGAGCAGGGCACCCAGGGAGCCTCCTTTGGCCTTGGCCAAGCCCCTTCCCCCATGGCTGGGGCTGAGTCCTGGCTGAGCTGCAGCTGCTGCTGTGCCCTGGCCAGGGGCTGAGGCCGTGGGGCCAGTGGCCAGAGCAGCCTGGGCTGAGCAGAGCTGTGGGGCCAGAGCCGGCTGGGCTGTGCTGGGGAGAGAGGCCCTTGGTGCTGCACAGAGCTCAGGGCAGCTGGCAGAGCTTGCAGGGAGCTGGGCTGGGCTCAGAGAGCCTGGCACAGAAACCATCAGTGTCCGTCCCTGTGGCAAGCACATTTCTCTCTCTCTCAGGATTTTTATAAAGGTGCACAGAGAGAAGTGAAAGAGAAAACAATTTCTATTTCTGCTCCTTGTTTTTCTCTTGTGGAATGTGTTTGGAGATTGTTTACCTAGAGCGAATGCCTGGTTGGATCACAGTGGATTGTTTGGGCCTGATGGCCAATTGGATCCACCTGTGTCTGGATTCTGGAGAACAGGGTCACGAGTTGTGGGGAGAGTGAGATATGATAGAGAGAGTAGCATGTAGTTTTTAGTATCCTCTTTTATATAGTATATTAATGTATCATAGCATAATTATAATAAAGAAATCATTCAGCCTTCTGAAATAAGTCATACATCATCATTCTTCCCATTGGGTTCGCCGACAATTGTGGACATGTGCCCTGCCTTTGATAGCTTCAGAACACCCAAATCTTCCCAAATATTCTATTGAACCAACCCCAAATTCACCCCCAAATCCTGGTAAATGGTGCAGCTTTAGATCTCTTTGCCTAATTTCTTTATTTTCACCCCAGTTTTGGTTGTTTAGACATGGTGAAGAAAGAAATTATTTAAATTGAAAAGACCTAGAAGATCATGCAGCGCTGCTTGATGCCACCAGAGTAAATAACTGAACAGAGTGGGTGAGATTTTCTGGGGTGTAAAGTCAAGAAATCACTTTCTCCCAATGAATTTCCAGTTTAGATCAGAGTCCTGGTGGATGTTCCTGCCTCTGTGTTCATCCAGGTGCCTATGGGGATCCAGGAGGACATGGAGACCACCAGCCAGGTGTCTTCTCAGCAGGGATCACAGGGAATGTGGGTCACCAGGGCTCTGAGCAAAGTGAGTCCTCCCATGGGGGATGGAGTTGGAGCAGGGCACGAAGCTCTTCCTGCAGTCCGGGCACTCACAGAGCTTCCCTTACTGGTGCCTCCGTTGGTGTTGGGTCAAGTGAGAGCTCTGGGTGAAGCTCTTCCCACACTGGGGACACTCGTAGGGCCTCTCCCCGGTGTGGATGCGCCGGTGGGTGACAAGGGTGGAGTTTTGCTTGAAGCCCTTCCCGCAGTCAGGGCAGCGGAAGGGCCTCTCCTCTGTGTGAATCCGCTGGTGCAGGAGGAGATTGGAGCTGGTCTGAAACCTCTTCTGACACTGGGGACACTCGTAGGGCCTCTCCCCCGTGTGGATGCGTTGGTGGATGGCGAGGGCAGAGCTGCAGCTGAAGCCCTTCCCACACTCCCCACACTCATAGGCCCATTCCCCGGTGTGGATCATCTGGTGGCGGATCAGGTCAGAGCTCTGCCTGAAGCTCTTCCCACACTCCAAGCACTTGTAGGGCTTCTCCCCATGGTGAACCTGCTCATGGACCACCAGCTCCAAGATCTGGCTGAACCTCTGTCCACCTTCCTGGCACAGGGTGGGTCTTTCCTCCACAGAGCACCCTGGGCTGGGTTTGCAGCTCCTCCTCCTGTGGGATCTCCAGGGCTTTTCCTCCTTGTTGGATTCCAATGCTGTGGAGCTGCTCAAAACGGCCTTTTCAGGGAGGTTCTGCCGCAGGGATTTGTCCTTCCTGGTCTCCATCCTCAGCTCCTTGTCTGAGGGAGGAAGGACAAGGAGACTATGAGATTTGCCCCTGTGCCAGAGGGAAGGGGAAGGAGATCCCCCCAGTGCATCCCCAGCAGGACGGGGTCGGCAGTGGGGCTGTCCTGAAGCCGGGGGCCGTGCTGGGCTGGGAGGTGGAGCAGGAGAGAGGGGGAAAGGGGCAGTGACTTCCTCCTCACCTGCCTGGGCGTCCCAGGGCATCTTCCTCTTCCTCACAGCCTTCACCTCCATTTCACGAATGTCTGCGGATGGGAAATTCTGTTTTGGGAGGAAAACAAGGTATGAGCACACTGAGTTTTGTACTGGTTTGAAGGCAATCCAGGGGGACAGTCTAAGCCAGAATGACAATTGAATAAGAAAATTGAGCTCAAGGCAATGATACAGAAACACTGGCTTAATCTGACAGAGTCAGGATTTAACCTGACACCCCGTTGGTCAGAGTGGTGGTACCCGTCTGATGAAATGGAGGCTCCAGCCCTGTTGGAGTGATGATCGTGATTCTGTCAAAGCAGTGATCCTGTAGAAGGGTCTGATCTTCCTCTGAAGGTCCAGTGGTGGTTACAGAGCTCTTGTCCTCTGGGAATCCAGTAGGCAAGGTGGTCCTGGTGTTGGAAGACTGAGATTATATCCAGGTAGGAATGCTTGGTTCCTCCCCCTGGGCAGAGCATCCCACAATGGGATGATGTAATTTTATCAGTCCTGCAGTGGCACTCAATGGCCCATTAACAGAAGACAGCCCCTGGAGGGCGTTATCAGGGCTGAGTCATGGAAGAGATAAAGAACACTGCCCCACCTGTTTATCACAGTTTATGAAGATGGTGACTGAAAACATACTTTGGGTTACATCTTACATTGCACCCTGAAACAGTGAGGCAATCCCTACTCGGGGTGGGGGGGTGAACACCACGCCCCTTTCCCAAACTGGCTCAGGTGTAAAACCCCCACCCTGGGAAGGCCACGCACACAGGGGACAATGTCACACTTGCCCCACCTCAGGGGAGGTCTCTGTCCCTGTCACTCCCTTGCTTTCCCCCCTTTTCTCTTTCTTCCATCTCTTCCTCTACCTCACATTTACTGTTCAATAAAATCCACTTTGGATTTGGTCTCGTTAGCACCTTCATTGGGGCAGAGGCATCTCTCTAACAATTTTATTAACCAGACTGAGACATTATTTTGGCGCAGTGAGTTCAGGGCATTGTTGTCTGACCCCAAGTGCCTTTGACAACAGCATGGTTCCCTCCTCTCAGGAGGTTCAGGCTCTTTCTGGAGGAACTCTTGGAAACTTCAATGCAGCTTCCTCTGAGCGACTCTTGGGAGAATTTATGAGGAAAATGGCTGTTATGGGTGGCCAGTGTAAAGAAAATATTTTGTTGTCCTTCCTAGAAAAGTTTGTTAAAATGACTGGAGGAAAGGGACCAAATGATACCAGCAAGACTGACAAGGATCATTCACCACAAGGTGAGGAACACAAGGCTATTAAAATCCTACCAAAAGCCCAGCTCAAGTATCTAAATTCCCAAATAACTCCCGAATTCACAGGCTTGGAGGCTTTGCCAAATGTGAGAATCATTATTTTCTTCGTCCCTGTCTCCTTTGTGACAGCTACACATAGCTTTGCCTTCCTTTGAAAAATCTCTACTGGGACACATTTTCACTTTTCTTTTATCAGAACCTGCCAGCAGCTGAGCTGGAGCTGTGCAGGAACCGATGAAACTTGGAATTGCCACAGAATTGCTTCTAATGTCAGTTTACTCATGTTTGGGATTTGTTTGCGTTTCCATCACAAGTGACTTGTGGGAAAATCAAATATCCGTCAAGTATTTTATGCAGAGGTAAGTTTGATTTCTTATATCTGTTTAAAAACTCAAAAAACTCAAGTTTTTTTTTTGTCCGGTCCGAGGGGATGTTCGAGGGGTCTCTGTGCCTCTTGCCCTGGGTGATGCTTGGGAGGGGCTTGGGGGGGTTGTCCCTGTCCCTGTCACCCCAGGCCATTCTCCAGGGGGTCTCCATTGTTCTCACCCCAGGGAATGCCTGGGTGGTCTCCCTCCCTCTCACCCTGTGCCAGGGGGTGCTCGGGGCAGTCTCTGTCCCTCTCAGCCCAGGGGATGCTCGGGGTCTCTGTCCCTTCACCCTGGGGGATGCTCGGGGTGTCTCCATCCCTCTGGCCTCAGGGAATGCTTGTGCAGGGCTGGGGACCAGGGGCTCTGTGTCCCTCTCAGCGCTGAGGGTGCTCGGGGCTGGGCGGTCTTCGACCTTCTCATATCTGATATCCCTCCTCTGCCTGCCGGTACCGGGTGATCGCCACGTGGCACCCCCCAAGGTCCCTGCAGGGCCATTTCCGGCTCAGCTTTGGGGTCCTGCAAGACCCAAACATCCCCTGCCCTGCCAAACAACCCTGCCGGAGACCTCCCGATGGATTTGGGGCGAGCTGCCCCTCCCCGCTCCCCTGCGGTTCTGGGGGGGCGATGCCGGCGGAGCCGCAGAAGCCGCGGCCCGAGCGGGGGAACCGCGTGGGGTTGGGGCTGGGGCTGCTCCTCCTCCCGCTCCTCCGCTGTCCCTCCTCCCGCTCCTCTTCCACCTGGTCCTTCTTTTCCTCCCGCTCCTCTTTTCCCCTTTCCTTCTTTTCTCTCCCTCTTCTCCCTCCCGCTCCTCCTCCGCTCCCAGCCCGGCTCGGGCGGTGCCGACACCCAAAAGCAGCCGCGCTCTGCCCTGGGGGGGTTCCAAAGCGGCCCCGCCCCGCCCGGCACTGGGAGCGCTACTGGGAGCACTGGGAAGGATGGTGAGAGCACCGGGAAGGAGCTGGGAGCGCTCTCCCTCCCAGTACCGCCTTACTGGGAGCACTGGGAACGATGGTGAGAGCACCGGGAAGGAGCTGGGAGCGCTCTCCCTCCCAGTACCGCCTCACTGGGAGCACTGGGAGGGAACTGGGAGCAAACAGCGCCCGGAGGCGGCTGCAGCCGGCGGGGGCGGGGCCAGGCCAAGGGGCGGGGCTATGCAAATACGGCGGGAGCAGCGCGGGGTTTGCTCGGTCACGTGAGGGCCGGGGGGGCTGGAGCGATGGCGGCGGCGTCGGTGAGAGGGGACAGGGACCGGGAATGGGGACAGGGAATGGGAATGGGGACAGGGACCGGGAATGGGGACAGGGACCGGGAATGGGGACAGGGACTGGGAATGGGGACAGGGAATGGGAATGGGGACAGGGAATGGGAATGGGGACAGGGACCGGGAATGGGGACTGGGAATTGGGACATGGAATGGGGACAGGGAATAGGAATGGGAATTGGGACAGGGAATGGGGACAGGGAATGGGAATGGGGACAGGGAATGGGAATGGGGACAGGGACCGGGAATGGGGACAGGGACCGGGAATGGGGACAGGGAATGGGAATGGGGACAGGGAATGGGAATGGGGACAGGGACGGGGAATGGGGACTGGGAATTGGGACAGGGAATGGGGACAGGGAATGGCAATGGGGACAGGGAATGGGAATGGGGACAGGGACAGGGAATGGGAATGGGGACACGGAATGGGAATGGGGACAGGGACCGGGAATGGGGACAGGGACCGGGAATGGGGACAGGGAATGGGAATGGGGACAGGGACCGGGAATGGGGACAGGGACCGGCAATGGGGACAGGGAATGGGAATGGGGACAGGGAATGGGAATGGGAATGGGGACAGGGACCGGGAATGGGGACAGGGAATGGGAATGGGGACAGGGACCGGGAATGGGGACAGGGACCGGGAATGGGGACAGGGACCGGGAATGGGGACAGGGAATGGGAATGGGGACAGGGACCGGGAATGGGGACAGGGAATGGGAACGGGGAAAGGGACCGGGAATGGGGACAGGAACCGGGAATGGGGACAGGGACCGGGAATGGGGACAGGAACCAGGACTGGGGACGAGGCCAGCGAATGGGACCAGGAATGGGGACAGAGACCAGGAATAGGACTGGGAATGGGGGCAGAGAATGGGGACAGGGACTGGGAATGGGGACAGGGAATGGGAATGAGCAAAGGGAATGGGGACAGGGACTGGGAATGGGGACACAAAGTGGGGACAGGGATTGGGAATCAGACCGAGAATGGGGACAGAGAGCAGGAATAGGACTGGGAATGGGACCGGGAATGGGGACAGGGACAGGGAATGGGGACAGGGACTGGGAATGGGACCGGGAAATGGGGCAGAGCCCAGGAATAGGACTGGGAATGGGACCAGGAATGGGGACAGGGACGGGGGGTCCTTGACCAGCTTCCCCAGAACCTCCACCAGGGTCTCCCAGTGCAACCGGAGCCGCTCAGCCTGGTGTCCCCAAAACCCTGAGCAACCCCCAGGGCCCTCCCAGGAACCCTCCGGTCCCTCAAACCCAGCGTCCCCCACATTCCCTGCAAGACCCCCATGTCCCCATCCTTGTCTTAGCTCAACATCTTTATTTTTACCTGCTTTTGAGGGTTTTGAAAGGGCAAAGAGAAATGAAAAAAAAATCCAGGCCAAGGGGAGCCAGGAGGATGTGGAGCCCCCAGCCAGGTGTCTTCCCAACACGGATCAGCGGCACCACGGATCACCGGGGCTCTGCCCACCGGGGCTCACTGGGGATCATCCAGCACGGATCCTCCTGTGGGGGATGGAGCTAGAGCAGCGCACGGAGCTCTTCCCACATTGGGGGCACTCGCAGGGCTGCCCTTGGTGGTGCCTCTGTTGGTGTTGGGTCAAGGCTGGGCTGTGTGAGGAGCTCTTCCCACACCTGGGACACTCGTAGGGCCTGGGACATCACCAGGAGCGGGGCTGGGATGTGCTCTGGTGCCTGGGACATCACCAGGAGCGGGGCTGGGATGTGCTCTGGTGCCTGGGACATCACCAGGAGCAGGGCCGGGATGTGCTCTGGTGCCTGGGACATCGCCAGGAGCGGGGCTGGGATGTGCTTTCGTGCCTGGGACACCACCAGGAGCGGGGCTGGGATGTGCTCTGGTGCCTGGGACATCACCAGGAGCGGGGCTGGGATGTGCTCTGGTGCCTGGGACATCACCAGGAGCGGGGCTGGGATGTGCTCTGGTGCCTGGGACATCACCAGGAGCGGGGCTGGGATGTGCTCTGGTGCCTGGGACATCACCAGGAGCGGGGCTGGGATGTGCTCTGGTGCCTGGGACACCACCAGGAGCGGGGCTGGCTGTGATGCTCTCCGGTGCCTGGGACATGACAAGGGGCGGTGCTGGCTGGGGTCTGTTTGTGCCTCTGAAGTGCCAAGGGCAGTGTCCCAGCGGGGCAGCTCTCAGTGTCCCCAGCAGGTCACAGTGTCCAGTGCAGCCCGTGCCAGCGGTCACTGCGCACACGGGGCAGGCTGGGCTGGACGGGGGTCGGGGCAGAAACGCCGCCCCCGGGACTGGGCTCTCCCCCTGCCTCTGGGGCCCAGCCCCTGCTGGGAGCGCCTTGGGCAGGGCACGGGGCTGCTGCTGGGCCAGGGGGACAGGCCTTGCCCCCTGCCAGCTGCCCGGGCCCCTCTGATGCCTGTCCCACGTCCCTGTGGCTCCTGTCCCCACCACTCCCCACCACCTTCACTCCCTCCATCAAAGCCCCACTCAACCTCTGCACGGTGACCTCTGGAAAGAAAGAAAGAATGAAGGAAAGGAAGTGTTGTCTCTTCACCCTGGCTGGATGCCAGGCACCCACCAAAGCTGCTCTCTCACTCCCCTCCAGAGATGGCCAGGAGAGAGAAAACAGAAGGAAGGCTTCATGGGTTGAGTTAAGGACTGGGGCAGATCACTCAGCAAATGCCATCAGGGGCAAAACATTTTCGAAATCAGAGATATTAGAGGAACTTACTGCTATCCAGATCAGGGCAGTATAGTGAGAAGTACAATAAAGCTTTAAAAACCCCTTCTGCCCATCCCTCCCTCCTTCCCAGCTCTACCTCCTCCCCCAGTGGGTGCAGGGAGACAGGGAATGGGGGTTCTGGTCAGGTCATCACCTCTAGTTTCTCCTGCTGCTCGGGGAGAGGAGTCGTTCCCCTGCTGTGCTGGGGTCCCTCCCTGAGACACTTCTCCATGCACTTCTCCAAGGTGAGTTCATCTCAGGGACAGCAGTTCTTCACAAACTGCTGCAGCGTGGCTCGCTCCTCCATGGGCTCACAGGTCCTAGCAGGACCCTGCTCCAGCGTGGGCTTCTCTCTCCAGGGGTTTGCAGGTCCCTGCCAGGTCCCTGCTCCAGCACAGGTTTCTCGTGGGGTCACAGCTCTGCTCAGGCATCCCCCTGCTCCGGCACGGGCTCCTCCAGGCGCTGCAGGTGCATCTCTGCTCTCCGTGCCCTCCATGGGCTGCAGGGGCCCAGCTGCCTCACCAGGGACTGCACCAGGGAATCTCAGGGCAATCAGCTCCAGCACCTGGAGCAGCTCCTGCCCCTCCTCCTGCCCTGCCCTGGAGTGTGCAGAGCTGTTCCTCTCACATGTTCTCACCCTGCTCTTCCCTGCTCAGTTACAATAAAACGATCACCAGTTTTTGTTTTCTCAAATCTCTTATCCCAAAGGCGTTACCACCATTTCTAACTGGCCCAGCCTTGGTCAGCGGCCGGTACATCCTGGAGTGGGCTGGAATTGACTCTGTGGGACATGGAGGAGCAGCTGCTCTCACAGAAGGTGCTCCTAGAGCCCCTCCCTTACCAAAACCTGGCCATGCAAACCTCGTATAAGTATGGTAGGGTTTTTATTACCATTATGATTTCAATGATCTCTATTTTTGCTATTAATGGTACAGTTGTTATTACTAGTATTTTTAGTCCTTTTGACTCTATATTAATAGTGGCTAGAGTAGAAACAGGTTCTTCATTGCAAGTAGAAGTTAGAATTTTGTCAGCCTCTTGCCCTGCCCTGTTCTGTGTCATTGCTGCGTGTGAAGCCGCTGCTGCCAGGGCTCCCCATTTCCCTGGTTTGGGATATTTCATGGCATCGCTCCCATGTCAGAAAGAGAGGGCTCATTCCATTCAAATGGATTGCCTGATTACACCTTTACTTAGGTGTAATACGGCACGTGGAGTACCGTATTTCTTCTAACTACCCTTCAAACCCCTTTTACCATAACCAAACCAACAGTACACGCTCAACAGCGATCAGCTATTTTACAATAGTTTCTAACCTAGTTTAACAATTCCCCCTCTAACTATTTGATCCGTCTTCTAGCCTGCATCAACCTTTTAAAGTCCAATTTCTAATTTTCTCAGTTTCTCATACTGCTCAAGCATATCTCTGGCATTCTGATCACTCTGTTCTTTTATTAGCATTACTTTTTTGCCATTTTTCCCTTCTACGTTACCTTGCAGCATGATGCACCTTGGCCAATGCTGGGTACTATCAGGACTAGAAATGGAATTGCACATGGTAGAAATATTACACTTACTAGTGCACGCACTGCAAAGAAGACCAATTTCTTCCACCATTTACTGTTCCAGGTGAACAAGTTGTCCCATCAGTCGGGGTCTCCAAAAAGGGGGTCCATTTTTGCGTTACAGCATAGGTTAGTTTCCTAATATTTTGAGTAATGTTTTTAATTACATGACTGTGGTCATCAATCTCTAGGCAGCATTCTGAAATGTTAAATTTCCCACAGATCCCTCCTTCCTCTGCGAGGAGGTAGTCCACTGCCAATCGAATTTGGTAAATTACTGATCATGTTTGTGGTTGCTGCTGGCTCAAGAGATCAATGGTCAGAGTTGTTTGATTGGACATTATTTCAAGTACTGCTTGTAAACGGATGATTCGATTGAGCATGTATACTGGGCTTCTGTACCCCCAGGATCCACCCTGGGCCCAGGTAGCCGGCCCATAAGTATCGATAATCTTTTGTGGGGTCCAAATTTCATTGTTCCAATTTTGGGTTCCGCCAAATAAACTCCTTTTCTTTCTGGCCAGATCATCATATACTGGGACTCTCAAGTGTGATTTCACATCCTTAAGCAGTAAGAAAAAGGATGGTTTTACTGCTCCAATTGTGCAACTCCTGGTCCACCCTCCCGGTAACTTCACATATGCCGTGTTACCACAGACCTAAAAAAAACTTTTAGGTGCATCCCAGAAATTAGAATCTTGATTTGTTGTATGTTTCCAATATTTGGATAGGGTTTCTATTGCCCAGAATGGGTTAATATAATCTCCTAAGCATTCAAACAGTTTTTCTCTGTATAGACATCTACTTTCAGTTTTTTCTATTGACCAATATGAATGGGGGGTTTCTGGGATCCACCTGGTGTGTGTGTGTCATTTGCTGCTAGATATCTTTCACATGGTGTTTCTCCTGCTTCTATAGTATACATTTTCCCTTTTCTTGATAACCACTCTTCCCCTATTATTGTGGATTTGAGCTTCCACTCTCCTTCCCTTCTTTTGAATACTCCCATACTTTTTTTCATGTAATCCATTTTAAAATGTCTAGGGGACCCAAACTGATACCATCCCATGGACAAATTTTAAGTGTGTCCCCTTGCACACCCAACAATCAGTCAAATTAAATTATTTTGTAATCTTTTCCACCATATTGATAAAAAGATTCTTACCATTTATTTGTCCCTCTCTCTCCCTTTGTCCTTTCAATTGCACTTCTTTCTCCTTGAATGTATCCTGGTTGGTTTTACTTTCTTGTTCAAAACATACCCATCTTTCTTTCATGGGGCACTCTCCTGAGATCCTCTGACTTGGGTTTGCAATAGTTTTAGCCAGCCAATATATTTCATTATCCTCTTTACAGGTTGTTAACTGGGAGTGGTCAATACATTTGGGATTCATGTTGGTGTGCACTCTGATGAATGCACTTACTGTATCTCCTCTACACAAGGGATAGTAACACTTCTCACAAGTGTTTCCTCCACTTCCTCCGAAGTGGATGAGTAGCAGCATTGCTACCAGTGGGAGTCTGGTACGGGCTGGCCTCCTCACCTCTCGATCCGCAGGGCTTTTCTCGGTGCCCTGAGAGTCTTTCCCAGAGGTAGTTCCTGATCCAGTCTTGCCTCCCACCTCTGGTTTTCCCTCCTTCTGGAGACATTCTGCCATGACCCTTATCTCACCAACTCCCTTCCCTCAATTTGGTCCCAATGAGGGTTGCAAGGGGAGTGCTCTATGGAGCAGTACTGGAAACTGAGATGTTATTCTGATTGTCAATTCTTAGCTAAACAAAACTTAAATTTATCCTATAACAAACATTAGCAAACTTTAAGGATATACAGATAACAATGCAGAGGTTTCCTGTGGGGGGGTTGTGTTCAGGGTTGCACTTCTTTTGGTGCTTTCCTCAGGACCAACTTCAAGTCTTTATCGTCTCTGCTGGCTATAGTCCATTCGCTTGCCTCAGCTGGGGGTTGTACTGGACCCTTCACTCGACTTGCATGAGTCCAGCCCCGCTCCTTTGTTCTCACTGTGGTGTTTGCTGCAAGCAGTGCCTGGAAGGGGCCTTCAAAGCGAGCAGTTAGTGGAGGGTTTTTCCATGATTTAATCAACACCCAGTCTCCTGGGTTAGTACCATGTATTTTACAGTCCAGTGGGGAAGTTTGAGGAAGGTAACCCTTTTTCCTTAGTTCTTCCAGGGTTGTTGTTACTGTTTCTATATATTTTTGCATGGTCATCCCCCCCTCTTGATGTTCCCCAGTACTGTATGGGGTAAGCAAGAAAGGCAGCCCAAACAACATTTCACAAGGAGAGACCCCTAGATCTGTTCTGGGTCTCGTTCTTATTCGTCATAGGGCTAGTGGTAAACATTTGACCCAATTCCATTGGGTTTCTAAGACCAATTTTGTTAAAATATTCTTTAAGGTTTGATTTACCCTCTCGACCCTCGCAGAACTCTGAGGGTGCCAAGGGGTGTGTAACTCCCACTTCATTCCCAGGGCCCCGAGGACTTGTTGCAGAACACTGGATGTAGAGTGGGGGCCACGGTCTGAATCAATAAAATTTACTAGCCCGTATCTCGGAATAAGTTCTTCTAAGAGAACTTTTGTCACAGTTTGGGCTGTCTCCCTTCTCGTGGGGAATGCCTCAAACCAGTGGGTTAGATGGTGAATCTCCTCTGGGGAGAAGAGGATGTTCCTAATAGGATGCAGCTCTTCCCAGGTGTGTGTATTGGGACCCAGGAACTGATCTGTTTGCTGTGCGGTGCCAGTTGGATCTTCTATTAAACCAACTAGCTCTTTCTTATATATTCTTGCTTCAGAAGCTGTCAGGGGTGCATTTATAACACCTATTCCTCCGACCGCCACACCTAGTGGAACTTCCCTCAGGGGAAGCAGCCTGTCAGGATTTACCTCTGGCCTTACACCACTTTTTGATCTGGTATTACAGTAAGGGCCAGCATCTGAAGGCTTATTTGACTGGCTCACTAATTCTTTGTTATCACGTTGGGAGGGTTCAGTTGTTAGGTTGGAGGATATATCCAGAGGTTTTTTCTCAGGGAAAGGTGTTGTATTCTGACTTACAGGTGAAGCAAGTTGTATGTTAGTGGGGGTAGGAGGCAACGGGGAAAAAGCACCAAGGGGTGGATATATATGGGGGAGTGGGGTTGTTGGAGGGGGTAAAAATGGCATGGAGATTCCCTGAGGAGATAGAGAAGGGGCAGGGATCATTGGAGGGGGTAAAGGTAGGTTTTGAGAAGTAGGAGGCTGGGTGTTAAGTGGGGGGGTGGCTTCATAGTGTGAAAAAAGCCAATCCCTTGGGGTTTTTTTTTAGTTTTAAAAGTTTATTAGTAATAAAATTGTTTTAAAAATAGCAATAAAATTAGAGTAATAAAAATTTGGACAATGAGGATTAGGACAATTACAAGACAATAAAAAGTAAAGAATTATGGATGTCCGGATGTTTTTGGGCACTAAGCTGCCAAAAACATGCCTTGTGAACAAAGGAATTACCCTTAACAGCAACAGCCTGTTGCATATTCATATATCTCATACATGATGCATAAATTCCTTGCAAATTAAGAATTTTTCTGGTTGTTGTCAACTTCTTCCCCTTAATCCTAGTGGTTCCATAAAGATGGAGAGAAGGTGGAAGAATGTTTGTCTTTTCTGATAAGGAGGCAGTAACTCTTTATGTGTCTTGTCGCTCTTATTTCTGTGCGAAGATTCTTGATTATCTTATCCCTTTTCTTGAGCTAGTAAAAATATCTGACATTGCAGAGTTTCTATTTTAACATTGTGTTATAACCTAGAACTACATTTAACACACTACTTAAGAGAATTAATACAGCATAACTTTCTATCACTGCACATATAATATTTGTTTTAATATTTGTGACAAAAGCCAATCATAAAATATGCATTTTTCACACCTTGCCCTCACTGCCCTTTTGTCACACACACACACACACACACACACACACACACACAGAGACAGTTCTCGGTTAATTTCTGATTTGATTGCCTGGATTTTGTTTGGTTTTGTTGTTGCTTTGTTTTCTTGGTGTGCCTGCAGTGTCCAGTCAGGAGCAGAGTGACTCTTGCCAAGGAACTTTGTGGTGCTGTTGCTTAATATTAAATCTGGTTTTTGCTGATCCCTTGCTGGGGATTTTTTCAGCGCTCTCAAGCCCTTGTTGGTAACAGGGTGAAGGAGCCCTGGCCCAGGCTCTGGCCCTGGGGGACACGGGGACGCTGCCGGAGGGTCCCTGTCCCCCTGTCCCACCCCAGCTGTCCACAGCCCCCGTCCCCGTGTCAGGCTCTGGGGTCGATCTCGTGGAACATCCTCTGGGGGAGGCTGCGGCGCCGGGGGCGGGGAGACCCGGGGGGACAGGGGACCCCGCAGTGCACGAGCAGCGTTGGACTTCTCTGGGGGAACTGTGAGGGGAGGCTGGGGTGGAGTGACCTCCCCAGTGACCTCACACAGCCCCTGTGATGTCACACACACCCCTGTGATGTCACACAGCTGCACTGTGATGTCACAGCCTGCTCTTTGAGGTCCCAGTCTGCTCTGTGATGTCACAAAATCTGCCCTGAGATGTCACAGCCCAGCCTGTGATGTCACAGCCAGCTCTATGATGGCACAGCTCTACCTTTGTGATGTTATGAGGCCTCGCTGTGATGTCACAGCCTGCTCTGTGATTTCTCAGTCAGCTCTGTGATGTCACAACCCACTCTGTATTGTCTCAGCCTTCTCTGTGACATCACACAGCTGCTCTGTGATGTCACAGAGCCCTTTCCTATGACGGCAGAGTCTTCTCTGCGGCCTCACAGCCCATTCTGTGATGTCACACTGCCAGCCTGTAATGTACCAGCCGACTTTGTGACATCACAACCTCCTCTGTGATGTCACAGCCTGCTCTGTGATGGCACAGCCTGCTCTGTGATGGCAGAACTCACTTAGCATGTCACACAGCACCTCTGTGGGCTCACAGACCCACCCTGTGATGTCACAACACCTTCAGTGATGGAACACAGCCACCCTATAATGTCACAGCACACTCTTTGACCTCACAGCTCGCTCTGCTCTGTGATGTCATACAGGCATGCTCTGATGTCACAGCCTGCTCTGTGATGTCACATAATAAACCTGGGATGTCACAGCCAACTATATGATGTCACAACCTGGTCTGTGATGTCACACAATCACAGAATCACAGAATTGCTGGGTTGGAAGAGACCTTTTAGGCCATCAAGTCCAGCCCATGCCCTAACACCACCTCAGCTAAACCATGGCACTGAGTGCCACATCCAGTCTTTTTTTAAACACATCCCATGATGGTGACTCCACCACCTCCCTGGACAGACAGTTCCAGTAATTTATCACCCTTTCCATAAAAAACTTTGTTCCTAATATAAAACCTAAATTTCCCTTGGTGCAGCTTAAGACACTGTCCTCTGGTCCTGTCAGTTGTTGTTAGGAGAGAGACCGACCCCCACCTGACTGCAACCACCTTTCAGGGAGTGTGGAGAGTGATAAGGTCACCTCTGAGTCTTCTCCAGGATAAACAACTCCAGCTCCCTCAGTCATTCCTCACAGGACTTGTGTTCCAGACCCCTTGTAATAGATAAGAGAAGTCTCTTTGTTCATCATTAAACAGGAACTCAGGCAAAGGAAGAGGTTTTTTGTGAATAACAGGAAACCAGAGGATATGCTGACTCCTTAAGTTGATTGTACAACTAGGGTCGGGAGGTGTGTAACCATCTATGGAAAGATTGTTACAGGGTCATAAACCCCCAGTGAGGAAGAGGAGGAGAGCCTTCATCCAGACGACCACCAGAGAGCAGGCGGCGACCCCCAAGCAACGGGAGGCGCACGCGCAGAGTACTCCCGGAAAAGCCACAAGGCACGCGGAAGAAGGGGGAGAATAAAGGACCGTGGGAAAAGGGAAGCGGTGTGAGCCTTGGCGGAGCACTGACTCCCCGGCTGCACCCAGCGCTGTTTGCTTGTCATTGCTTGCTGTAATCAATAAAATTCTTTTTATCAATCCCTAAAGGGTCAGACTAATTATTTACTTTAACTTAGAACACCCGTTCCCTGCTCTGGCTGCTGCCCCATCTTCAAAGCCTCTCCCTCGGGCTCTTCCTCCCGTGCAGAGCAGCTCTCCTGGACAGGGACGGCAGATGGCACAGCTGGGAAGCAAAGGGAGCACTGAGTCAGTATGGGGACGTTTTCCTTGGCAGCAGCGGCACTTCCATCAGGGAAGGGAAGATCTCAGAGCCTCCCCAGGAGGGTTAGAAAGAAAAAGCAGCCGAGCGGGCCAGGCTGTGGTGAGCGCAGCTGCAGCGGGACTGTCCCGCAGCCCCGGCAGCCCGGCACAGCCGGCACAGCTCCCGGGCCCTGCCGGCACAGCTGCTTTGCCCAAGGACAGCCCCTGTGCCGGCCGGGGCAGCTGCGCTGAGCAGCCCCAGCACGGGCAGGGCCCGCTGCTGCCCCGCCGGGCAGTGCCCACGGCCACAGCCCACGCCACCCTCAGCCCCACCCTGCCTCCCCGGCCCTGGGGCCTCACCCGGGCTCTCTCCAGCGTGGCAGCAGCAGGTCCCCGTTCCCTGCTCTTGCTGCTGGCCTTCAGCTTCTCCCTGCTGGCTCCCGTCAGTCTCCGGCTGTCCTCGAGGTCTCCACTGCAGCTGTGGCAAAAGCAGAGGCTCTGCAACTGGTTCCAAGGCCTGGCAGAGCTGCAGTCCCGGAGCCCTCTGTGCTCCCTGCCGGCCCCCTCCATCCCCTCAGCCCCGCCATGCTCTCGGCAAACCCCCAGCCCCCTTCAGTTTCTTCAGCCCCTCACAGTCCTCTCAGCCCCTCAGTCCCTTCTGACCCATCCCGTCCCCCTAGCCCCGCCACCCCTCGGCCTGTGCCACTTCCCTGTCACCTCAGTGCCACCATCGCCCTCGGCTGCCCCACAGCCCTCAGCCCCAGCAGCACCTCAGGGTCACCGTCCCTTCAGCGTCACCGCCCCCTCAGCCCCCTCAGTCTCACCGTCCTTCAGCAGCTCCTCAGGGGACACTGCCTGGGGCCACCGGCAGCTCCCACCGCTCCAGGGACACCCGGGGCTGGAACTGCTGCTCCGCCCGGCCCGGCCGCCAGCTCGGACCCAGCACAGGGAGAGGGGACACAGGGGGCACGGGGGGAAAAGCAAGTGGTGAGGGAGGAAGCAGAGCAGGAGAAGAGGTTAAAAAGAGGTCTACACCTATACAGATGTATAAAAAGAGGCTTACACCTATATGCATGTATAAATGTAACTACGGACATCTACAACTATAACTGCACATCTAAAAATGTAAATATATACACCTAAAACTAAAAATAAATTAACTAGACAAATCTCTGTCTATGTAGATAGATAAATGTAACTACATAAATCTATAAAGACAACAACATATATCAATAAATAGAACTATACACATCTAGAAATATAACTAGAGACAGAGGAATTCTACCTGCCCAATGGTCACAGGCTCTCTGTCTCTTCCTGGCGCACAGGGCAGCCCTCCTGGACAAGTTGATCACACGGGATCTGGGAAGCAAAGGGAACACTGAGACAATACTGGCCCTTGTTCAAGCGCCCCTTGAGCACCAATTGTCCTTCTATCAGGGACATTAAAAGATGGCCTGAAAGGCAGACTCTCACTTGGCAATTTCAAGCCTGCTCTATAAAGAACAGGGATCCTTCCAAGTTGTCAAAACGGAACTGTGTAAAGTATTTAAGTATTCTAATAAAGTCTCAGCACCCACAGTGCAAATGGCACCCACGAGAGCTTGAAACACAGACAGTCCCAGTGACAGAGAGACCACAGTCCTCACTGAAATGGCTGAAGGCTGCTGGGGGCTGAGGTATGAACCAGACTGGGACACCCAGCTTGGTGGCACAACTCCCACAAGGTCAGGTTTATTCCCTGCTCTCTTGCCACAGCAGAGGACTCAGTGCCCAAGCCTCTGGCGAAGCGTGGAGGGCAGGGCTCGGGCAGGTTGTGCATGTGCCTTTGAACTAAAGGCACCAGGAAGCACCAACCCTGCAGACAAGAACTCAACTCTTCTCGTCTCCCTTCCTGCCAGAGGCAGGCTCAGAGCAGCCGTCTCACACCTCTCTAAACCAACGGGGGCTCTGTCCTTACCAGGCTCCTCGGGCTCTGGGGAACTGTTCTCGCAGCTCTCGGTGCCAGATGAAGTTTCCTCTGCTGCAGCCCGGTTCACAGGCTCCCCTCCTGAAGACTCAGGGGCAACATTCATATTGCCCTTGAAAGAACAACAGAAAAGAAGAAAACTAAAGATCATTCAGTATTTTGCTGGAATCACATCAAGGATACGGTTACTCTCCTTCTCCATGTAACAGCGTTCAAAAGCTCTCAGCCCAGCCTCTTCCATTCCCCTCCAATGGGTTACCTGAGCAGAGGGAGACCTTTCAGGCAGGGATCTCCTGATCTCCCGGATCATTTGCTCTACGGCAAAGCCAAGATCCACTGGTGGCAATTGCTCTTCACCAGGTGCATTCCAGGCTGAGCCGGAGGCCGTCGATGCTGCACAACCTGCACTGCCAGGTGGAGCGCTGGGGGCTGAAGTGCCCGAGGTGGCTGCAAGAATCCAAAGACATTGGTCACACTCCACAATGTGGCTCTGAGACACTGATCTCTGTTGCTGCCTTGGATCAACCATCACAGGAAGCAGGCAGGAAAACCAGGCAGAGAATCTTTTGCCTTTCTAGGTGCCCCTTCTAAATAAGCTTGAGAATTTTGGGCCGAGAAGGACAGAGCCTTGTGGAAAAATACTCCAAACAGTCACTTTTCATGACCTTTTGGGGAAAAGCAAGGCTACAACTCTTTTCCTACCTCGCGGGTCGTAGGCTGGGGGCTGCTGCTCCCTGTGGAGCTGCTGGAAGCTGCAGGGCTGGATCCTGAGCACCTCCCGGTCGATCGGAGGCAGCTGCCCCCCGTAGAGCTGCTGGAAGCAGCTGCGAGGCCCCTCCCGCCCGAGCGGCAGCAGCGGCTCCCCGTAGAAACCGAAGAAGCCGCAGGGCGGGATCCGTAGCAGCTCTCGCTCGGCGGGCGGCGGCCGCTCCCCATAGAGCTCCTGGAAGCGGCTCGGCCCCTCCCGCCGGGCCGGCACCGGCCGGTCCCTGTGCAGCAGGTGGAAGCCGCAGGGCGGGCGCCGGGCGAGCAGCGGCCGCTGCCCGGGGGGCGGCTGGAAGCGGCCAGGCCGGGGGCTCCGCAGCTCCCGCCCGTCCGGCAGCGTCCGCTCCCTGTGCAGCAGCAGGAAGCCGCTGGGCGGGCGCCCGGGCGGCAGCGGCGGCCGCTCCCTGGAGAGCGGCTGGAAGCGACTGCGCCCGTCCCGCCCGTGCGGCAGCGGCCGCGCCCCGGGGAGCTGCTGGGAGCCGCGGGGCGGGCGCCTGCGGCCCTCCCGCCCCGCCGCCGGCCGCTGCCTGTTGGCCGCGCTCCGGCGCCTGATGCGGAGCAGGAGGTCGGGGCGGTCGCGGCGAAAGCAGGGGTTGCCGTAGTGGAGCCAAGCCCCGGCATCGCCCGGCGCAGCTGAGCCAACCCGGCCCGGCACCCTGCGGAAGCCGTAGCGGTAGAGCTGGCGCACGAAGCTGCGGAACTGCGTGGCCCTGAAGGTGTGCGGGGCCGGGCCCCGGGCGTCGCCCGGGCTGAGCAGCTCCCGCTCGAAGAGGGAGCGGTGGATGAGCAGCCCCCGGGCCCGGCTGTCCCAGCGCACGGAGCGGACGCGGGGGCTGTTCGCCAGGCGCCACAGCTTGGCGGGGAAGGCGCTGGCTCTGAGCCCGGCGGGCAGCGGCAGCTCCGCCATGGCGCCGCTCGCCGGCTGTCGCCACAACGGCCCCGGCGCAACGGCCGCGGCTGCGCCGGCGGCGCGCGGCCTGAGGGGGGCGCTGCGCTCGGGCCCGCGCGCGCCCAGCCGCACTGGGCGGGGCCGTTCCTGGGCTGTTCTTGTCAGGTGCAGTTCAAAGGCTGCAGGCGCATTGAGGAAGACATTCTACCTATTTGCACCTCCAACCTTTGAAAAGCCCTTGTGTATGAAAAGCTCTGCATCAGCACCAAAAGCTGGTCACAGTGAGACCCAGACGAATTAGCCTCAAGAGCTGCTCTTTGTTCCCTGCTCAGGGCTTGTTCTCTGATTTTGTGTGTCTGCTCCTTCCAGTGCAGGAACACGGGGAAGAGAAATTAGGATGTAAAACAAAGAAGTGGGATCCACAGGCCTGCACCTTGGTAGGTATAATAGATCTGGGATGGCCCCACATTCCTGACAAACTTGATGGGCAAGGCACTGAGGTCACTTTTGTTGCCTTCCCTTCCCCTGCCTCCCCCCTTCAGATAATCAGTTTTCTAGAAAGAGCTTTTTCTTTGTGTAGCATCTGGTACCTCACAACCTCCAACGTGACTTGTTTAGAACACGTGAATATTGCTCCTACCATCAAAACACTAGGAAAGAAGTATTTCAGGCCAATTTTTAAGTATTTTTATCAAGGCTTTTATGTTCTTATCTCTACACAGGAGCCCAGAAACATGTTATAAAAAAAAATTAAAATGTTATTCATATCTTAAACAAAAATGTTTTGCTTCAAAGCTCCAAACACCAAATCCTTCAACAAATCAGACTTCATCTAAAAGCAAAAATATAAATGGAAAACTGTCAACCACCTAATAACTACTATTAAGCAAGTATTATTTCTGGTGGCTGTCTGAGGAGTTTCTCCCATGTCAAATGCAAAATACGGATTGCTCTGAATTAGTGCATCACCAACTGTGCCTTTTCCCAAAAGACTCAACTTACTGCTGCCCAACAAAGACATGCTATTTTCGCCTTCAGCCACTGCTCCAGCCTGATCCCCTGGGGACAAGAGATTGCTGTGGGTTTCTGTGGGAAGGGGAGTGGCACAGGCACATCAGTGCCTGCAGACTGTGGCAGAGGGGAGGATCTGCTGTGACAGAAGGTGCACGGGAGACTGGAGATGAGGTTTTTTCTTTCTTGTCTAAGACACTGAATTTAGAGAATGTTTTCATAAAGAATACTGTCACCGCTTTACTCTTTTTACCCCAATACTTACTAGTCCTGATAAATGTTAATTATTTCCATACATTCTGTTTCTCGGTGGTTTAATTAAAAGCACAGAGAAACTCAGTTCTTTCAGAAATGAGCTTGAAATAAGCTGTTACTTTAGAACAAACCCAACATTTTCATTGTTTCTAAGTGTTAAAATTATGTCCACCTAGGGAAACTCAGTCACTTCCAAAGTGAGCTTGAAATAAGCTTTTGTTTTAAAACAAAACCAAGACTTTTTTCTTGCTAAGGGAGAACAGGAGTTTCCCAAACTCCTCTGTGGAACTAATACAAATTGTTTGAAGTATCCATTTCCTGCCAGGAGCAGAGGGATGCCAACCTGGGCAGAGTTCACCCAAAGCTCATTTCAGTAGAAAGGTGATACAAGAGTGACTGGGGACGGACAGAGGGGCTTTGCAGCTCTGCTGGGGCTGCAAAGTTCAGGCTGCTGTTCACAGCTGTAAAAGGAACTCCTGCTGCTCTAGCCAAGGTGTTTGAAGATGCAGACAGTTTATTCATGAGCCAGGTCCTGGTGCGATGAAGAAGCATCTGTACCCCAAAATCTACCAGCAGCATTACCACATCATTCCTTAGCCAACTTGCTGCCAGAACCTGTAACCCCGGGAGCAATTTCCAGGGAAAGGGGAGCGGGTTCTACTCTCATTCCTTCTAACAGCTCTTACACCATGGCAGGAGCTCTCAGCAGCCCAGGTTCCCCTTGGAAAGGCAGGATGCAGTGCTCCTTCTCACTTCTCAGGATTCCTCATCATTTACAAGGCTTTACTCATATATTCTGAATGTTTTCCCCAAGATAATGAATAGTGTAAGAGCCTGCGATGAACTCCTTTTACTTTGTATCTGGTATTTCCTGCAGGGAGGGGATGGAGGAAGGCAGGAGATTCCATGCTTCAGGGAAGGGACACCCATGAGACAAACCTCTGAGAGGTGCACCTTCCAGGCAAATTTTACTTAAATACTACTGTTTACTTAAACACTACATCCCAGGAAGAAATGTCACAAATCAACAAGTTCCCATTTTGATTTTAGCAACAGGCTTCAAATGCTCCAAGCACAGGGAGCACCGAGACTCTAAGCCACACCACATCCCTGCCAAAATTCCCAGCAGCCATGACAAAATGGCTGCAGAAATAATGCAGCGTCCTGGCCCTCCTGTTGTGTCAGGAATAAGCTACTGGGGATAGAGCCAAAGGGACAAAAGTTGTTCTAGCTGAGCATATCTTGAAAGGAGAAGAAGGAAGAGATCAAGTGTCTCTACTGTAGAAGTTTAAAGCTTGTGAGAAATGTTTCCAAGAACTGGACAAAGGATGGGAGAGCAGACAGTACCAGAGGCAGGAGAACCAGAAAAATAGACCAAAGAACAGCTTTAAGAAGAATTTGTACATAACAAGGTCAATCTTTGTGGTAAAGCTGCAGCAAAGGAACCACTAAAAGCCCTTTTCTGAGAAGGACAATGGCAGCAATGCTTCAGCCTAGGGGAAGGTGAGCACATCAACCAGGGCTTGTCAGTGGAATGCTGTTTTCTAAGGGTCTCCAAGATCTCTCCTTTCTCCTCTGGTGGATATTCAGACCTGTTTGTTTGGGGTAGGGTTTCCTAGTGCACCAGCCCTCGAGGGTTCTTGCCCTGACTCAGGAAGGTGCACAGGTACCTAAGGAATTGCTCCACTGAGTCTACAGATTAATTTCCTTGGTCTCTATTGGGCCTGTTAATTGGGAAACACTTCCCTCCCAGGAGCAGTGCCATTCCTTGATGGGACTCAATTAGCATCCAAAGCAGAGCCCTCAAATAAAGCTCTCACTAATCTCTGCTGCAGCTCAGCTTCCATCCCACCAAGGCAGCACTTCAGCTGCACGTTCCCGCCTTGGCAGTGTGAAAGCAAGGGATGGGAAACTTCCTCTCAGGCACAAAGAGCACACAAAAACTGAGGGCATGACCAAAGGGACAGGGCCAAGAAAGGAAGCAAGATCCAGAGTGTATTTCTTTGGAGACCCTGAAGGCTCCTCCCAGAAGACACTGCAGCTCAGGCAGCAGAAGCTGAGAGGGAGGGAAGGAGGCTGGCTCAGCACCAGCAGGGGCTCTGAGAGGGCCTCAGCCGATGTAGATCCTGTGGGAGTCGTTGGCCCCGAAGGCCGCGTTGCACTTGGGGCACTTGCGCTGCCGCGTGTCGTAGCGCGTCTTCACACATTCGAAGCAAAAGACGTGGAAGCACCTGGTGAGCACCGCGTCTTTCTTGAGCATGTTGCAGCACAGGCACGTCAGGCAGGCCTGCATCACAGACACACACACACACAGACACAGACACACAGACACACAGACACACACAGACACACACACACACAGTCACACAGACACACAGACACAGATACAGACACAGACACACACACAGACACACACACACACACACACACACACACACACAGACACAGACACACAGACACACAGACACACACACACACACACACACACACACACACACACAGACACACACTCACAGACACACACACAGACGCACAGACACACACACAGAGCTGTGAGGGGCCCTGCAGCCCAGCTGCAGTGCTCAGAGATGTCTCAACATGTAGGTGCTTCCATCCCTCAGAAGGACAAGGTGGTTTCTCCAGTGCCAGAGTACAGACGAGAGATGTCAGACACTGAAAGTGTGCCTACACACCTTCTGACTAAAGTAAAAAGGGAAGCTGACGGACACAGACACTCACCTTGTAATCCTTGATTTCCTCCATCAGGATCTCATCACAGCTGGGAACCATGTCAGGCTTCTTTGTGGTCTCCAGCTTCCTGCGCAACCTAGAAATATCTTCCTGCAGAAAAACAGGAGACCAAGCGAAGGAGCAGTACATTCTCTGTCAGCTTCTTCAGGGACCAAAGAGAACGTGTACCTGGCTAAGTCATGCCAGCCATAATTTCATCCCCTATAATCCAAGAGACAACATGATCATCTGATGCCACAAGTATTGTCAGTTATCAGGGGACAAAATCTGAAAGAGCCAAGACCCGATGAAGCCAAAGTCAAAGTGAAACTGGATACCAAGAGCAGTTCAGCTGAAACCCTCTGCAAGCTCAGTGTACAAGGAGAAGGACACTAAAGCAGACAGATCTTGAGGGATTGTGCATAGGGTATATACCTCAGCCCTTTTGAGGTTGAACAACTCCTTCTCTCTAGTTGCTGTGTTTTCCACAATCTCCTCCTGAAAATCATGTAACTTCTTCTGAGCCAGCTCTAGCTGGGCCTTCAGATCATCTGCAAGCTGGGCTGCATCCATGGCCTGAGAAAGAAAACCAGTATATAAGGACCAAGCACAGAAGAACAGCTCTGGTGGTCTCTAGTCCCTTGTTCTTACCTTATTATCAACAAGTTCTAATCATTTAGCTTCAAGATTCCTTTGGGCAGAGCCAAACCTTGGCACACTGCAAGGCATATCTCTTACAAAAACACCAATGATCATCCAATTCTCTTCTTAACCTATTTTCAGCCTTCCAGCTTCCGTGTCTTCTCTATTAAAGTGTTCAGAGGCAGTTCTATCGCTGTACTAGACAGAACTGCACGATACCTATTTCTAACAATCTCTCTTCACCAGTTCTCTTCTGACTTTATAACCAAGTGCCCTTAATACCACAAGTTGTCCTATTAAACACAGGTCACTGCTGAATTCTCCCCAGCTCCTCTTCACAGGGATATTCCTGCTTTCCTTTCTGCCTGTTTTAATGTAATTTCTGCATTTCTACTAAAATTTAACAACAAAGGCAGCATCAGCTATAAACTTAGACTTATTTTACTGGTAACACTGGTTACTTTACTCGTCTTAGGCATTTGTTGAAGTGTTCACATTCCCCAGCTGTATTTCCTTTTGCTTATCCCATCTTTGCTACAAAAGCTTTGACCCCAGTTCATCTGGCTGCTGTCTCTCTCTTCACCACAGGTTACACAGAAAAACATATGACCTGCTTCTCCTTATCAAAGGAAAACATCAGTCTCCAGTACTTTAATCATAATTCTCTCCAGGACTCCTCAGCCTTCTGAGATACTCATCCAAAAGCAGGGACTACCAGGTTCTCTAATCCCAGTGAGAGCTCAGAGCCTTCCATGCCTCCCACAAGGCAGCAGCTCCACCTCACAACCCAAGAGGAAACGAAGGCATCACTCACCTTGCGTTTGCTCATCTCCAGGGCCTGTGTTCGCAGACCCAGCTCCTTCTCTCCCGTTCCAATGCTGCTCTGCAGTAATTGTTCCTTCTCCTCCAGCTTACGTACAACCTGCAGCTGGGCATCCACCTTGGGAAGGGAGACAGAGGGAACAGAAGGAATTAATGTATGCTCTGTGGGTCTTCAGAGCTGTCATTCAAGCTGCAGGCTAAAACTACCCCTGCTTCCCCATCACCAGGGAGCACACATTCAGCTTGCCTTTTTCTCCCTGAACAGCTGTGCCTGTATCCAAAGAGCTGTACCCAGATCTCTATGGTCAACACTTTAAAGCTCAGCAGTCAAATATTTGCAACAAAGATTTCTTAATTTTTGGACAGAGGCTTAAAGACTTGCTGCAAGGCAGCGAACAGTTCCACAGTGGTTCCAAGGACGACAGGATACAGAGTCATAGAATGGCCTGGATTGGAAGGGACCTTAAAGATCATCTAGTCCCAGCCTCCCTGGGATAACTTCCTCTAGGGCATGTGTTGTAGATGTCGGCGAACCCAATGGGAAGAATGATGATGTCTGACTTAGTTCAGAAGGCTGAATGATTTCTTTATTATAATTATGCTATGATACATTAATATACTATATAAAAGAGGATACTAAAAACTACATGCTACTCTCTCTATCATATCTCACTCCCTCACAACTCGTGACCCTGTTCTCCAGAGTCCAGACACAGGTGGATCCAATTGGCCATCAGGCCCAAACAATCCACCGTGATCCAACCAGGCATTCGTTCTAGGTAAACAATTCTCCAAACACATTCCACATGAGAAAAACAAGGAGAAGAAATAGAAATTGTTTTCTCTTTCACTTTTCTCTGTGCACCTTCATAAAAATCCTGAGAGAGAGAGAAATGTGCTTGCCCCATTTTGGGGTCTCTGCTGAGGTGTGCAGGGATCCCTCACGAGGCACACAGGGATATTTCTGGCCTCTCCTAAGGTGTGCAGGGATCCCTCATGAGCTGTGCATCAGGGTAAATGTGAAGGTTTTTTTTTACTCTTCTCAGCACAGCAAAGGGACACTTGGCCAAGGTTTTGCAAGGTTCCTGTCTTTGAGCCGGATCTGGCTATCCCAATATCCCAGCTCTGGCTATACCAATATCCCAGCTCTGTCTATCCCAGTATGCTGGCTCTGGCTATCCCAATGTCCCAGCTCTGGCTATCCCCATATCCCAGCTCTGGCTATCCCAATGTCCCAGCTCTGGCTATCCCAATATCCCAACTCTGCCTATCCCAATGTCCCGGCTCTGGCTATCCCAATATCCCAACTCTGCCTATCCCAATGTCCCGGCTCTGGCTGTCCCAGTGTCCCGGCTCTGGCTGTCCCAATATCCCAGCTCTGGCTATCTCACTATCCTGGCTCTGGCTGTCCCAGTGTCCCGGCTCTGGCTATCCCAATATCCCGGCTCTGGCTATCTCAATATCCCGGCTCTGGCTATCCCAATGTCCTGGCTGGCAGAGCTGGGAAGGAGGTTCAGAGGCTCAGAGCCAAGGAAAGGGGTGCAGGGACTGGGAGAGCTGG
This sequence comes from Anomalospiza imberbis, assembly GCF_031753505.1. Classification (NCBI taxonomy): domain Eukaryota; kingdom Metazoa; phylum Chordata; class Aves; order Passeriformes; family Viduidae; genus Anomalospiza; species Anomalospiza imberbis. The sequence goes on along the minus strand of NC_089712.1, from coordinate 1,652,355 downwards.
GATGGGGTGTCCAGGGAATCCTGTGCCCAGGAAAGGGGGTGCCAGGGCTCCTGAGTGTGAGGAAAGGAGGGGCTGGGGGCTGGGAAAGGCAGGAATTGGGGCCCAGGGGTCCCTGGTCAGGGTAAAGGGTGGGGCTGGGGGCTGGGAGAGGTGGGGGGCCGGGAACAGGTTGTGTTGGTGCCGGATAAGGGGGTGCAGGGGGGTCTCAGTGCCGGGCAAAGGGATAAAAGGGTGTGTCAGTTCTCAGGAATGGGGGTGCAGGGGGGTCTCAGGGTCACAGAAATGGGGGGCAGGGATGTGGAGAGGTAGAAGGGAGTTCCAGGGGGTCCTTAAGCCCAGGAAAGGGGAGTCCAGAGTTTCCCAAAAAGGGGGAACCAGGAAGGGGACACCCGGGGTGTCCGGGAAGGGGGAGTTCAGGGGGTCTCTGGTTTTGCACAAAGGTCGGGCTGGGGGCTGGCACAGGCAGCAGTTGGGGTCCAAGGCGTTCCAGGGTGTCCCAGGGCCAAGCCCAGGGGAAGTCTGGAGGCTGGGAGCCATGGGATGGCGGGGAAAAGGGGAGCAGGGGGCCCTGATGTCCGGAAATGGGGGATTCAGGGGTGTCATAAATGAATGATCCAATTTATTAATTAAAGAAAATTGATTAAATTGTCCAAATATAAATTTAGAGAATAACAACGAAAAGCCACTATCAAAAAAGGTCAGTGCCGAGCCCGGGATCAGCGCTGGGTGAGACACAGGCTTGACCACTGCAGCATAGGGTCCCCTATGTTCACCCCGACTGTTCTGTCCGAGCGATTTTCATACGGTTTTTCTTGCCTGAGGCAAAGTCCATTTCTTTTTTTCTGGGCTGCACCTATTCATGTGGAGTTCCTTCACTGTGGCAAGTTGAACAGAACCCGTCCGATGTGTTCCTGGAGTTCCGTATTCAGATGTATCTCCCTGATGGTTCTGGTTATCTCACTCTCAGGTACTTATCATGTGTTCCTCATCCGCCACATCCATTCGTTTGCAAATTAGGTCCTTTTCTCCCTGCTGCCAGCTGCGGTTTTGAAATACTGTAAAGCAACCTTCCCGCCCCCGGCTGGGGTGCTTAAAAAAACTTACAGAATATTTCTTACCAATATAACATATTTCATACATCTATTTCTCACAAGCACGAATTATCTAAAATACACATAACAATACGTATTTTATATAAATACATTAATTCGTGCTTTTCTCTTAAAAACTTTACATTTTTATTTTTAGCTACCTGTGAATTTTCCCTTGAACCCATGTAACTATTCCATACTCTACTTATTTGGTGCTCTTAAGAACTCTTAATTTTTTTTTTTTAGATTTTGTACCTTTATTTTACCCTTCCTGTGGTATTTCTTGATACATCCTATAACCAACCCTTTTTTCTTTTATTGTCTGGGTCCATCCCCTCTTTATTTCTTGAGAAGCAGAATGTCCTATCATATTGCAGACAGACCCCAGCGCTCTCCTGCCTGTGACACCCCAGTGGTGACAGCCCCAGCGTTCCCCTGTCTGTGACACCCCAACACTGACAGCCCCAGCGTTCCCCTGCCTGTGACACCCCAACACTGACAGCCCCAGCGTTCCCCTGCCTGTGACACCCCAACACTGACAGCCCCAGCGTTCCCCTGCCTGTGACACCCCAGTGGTGACAGCCCCAGCGTTCCCCTGTCTGTGACACCCCAACACTGGCAGCCCCAGCGTTCCCCTGTCTGTGACACCCCAACACTGACAGCCCCAGCGTTCCCCTGCCTGTGACACCCCAGTGGTGACAGCCCCAGCGTTCCCCTGTCTGTGACACCCCAACACTGACAGCCCCAGCGTTCCCCTGTCTGTGACACCCCAACACTGACAGCCCCAGCGTTCCCCTGTCTGTGACACCCCAGCCATGACAGCCCCAGCGTGCCCTCCCTGAAGAGGCTCCAAGGGAAGTGTCCCGAGCCTACGTCCAGCCAATGGAACTGACCGGCCACTGACCAACCCAGCCTGGGCTGGTGTGGATTCCTCTGCAGACAGCTCGGGGAAGGTGTAAGAGGCCGTCTGAAGCCCCCACATTTGCCTACCAATTGCCATGAGGAGAAACCCCTTCCCTCACTACAGTTCCGGCTTGGAGAGAGCGGCAGTGCAGGTGCAGCTGCTGCACCGTTACGTTAGCTGTTCCGAACAAGGCCTGGCAAGGACTCGGCAAGGAGTTGGCAAGGACCTGGCATGAACCCAGCAAGGAACGGCCTACTGCATATTTGCCCACTCTCCTCCTGAAGCCGAATGAACTTTTGGGGTGTCCCTAGTGGTCCCTCACTGAAGACCTCGCATCTGCCCCGTTACCACTGTGACAGACGGATGGAGATGGAAAACCCTCCTCCCAAGGACTGAGATTGAGACCCCTACCACAGGGAGTGGGGAAACCACTAATGACACGACCTGTTCTTCTTCAGTCATTCCAATGGACTTATTCTTCATTGTGTTCGTCCTGCCTTGGTGGTTTCAGTGGACTCACCTGTTCCCCCACAGCAATTACAATACACTCTCATTGTCCTACATGTTCCCCCGTCTTTCCTCTGTGGACTATAACTGTGAGGATCTCGCCTGTGTTGGTAGCTATTCCCATCCCCCTCTTTTCTCTCTCTCTCTCTCTCTATCCTTTTATCTCCTTTCTGATCCCCACTATTGCATTTACTGTTTTGGCCCTTAATAAAGGTGCATTTGTTGTGATTAACTGATAGTCCCTTGTTGTTTGCCTTATTGCACTTTTGAGATTGGTGAAAAGAACCATCGCGACACCCCGCACAAGCGAATCGTGACAGATGGCCAGGGTGTCAGACCCAGCCAGCAGGGGTTTAGCAGGGGCAGGTCGTGTCTGACCAACCTGGTCTCCTTTCATGACCAGGTGACCTTCCTGGTGGATGCAGGAAAGGCTGTGGATGTGTCTGTTTGGACTCCAGCAAGGCCTTTGACACTGTCTCCCAGAGCACACTCCTGGAAAAGCTGCAGCCCACAGCTGGGCCAGGAGCACTCTGTGCTGGGTTCAGAACTGGCTGGATGGCCGGCCCAGAGAGTGGTGGTGAGCAGTGCTGCATCCAGCTGGGGACAGTCACCAGTGCTGTCCCTCGGGGCTCTGTGCTGGGCCAGCTCTGTTCAATATTTTTATTGATGTCATGGATGAGGGGATTGAGGCTTTCATTAGTAAATCTGCAGTTGACACTAAGCTGGGAGCGTGTGTCCATCTGTTGGAAGGTAGGAGGGCTCTGCAGGGACACCTGGAACAGCTGGATAGATGGCAGAGTTCAATAAGTTTAAATTTAATAAATCCATGTGCCAAGTCCTGCATTTTGGCCACAATAACCCCCTGCAATGCTCTAGGCTGGGGACAGCGTGGCTGGACAGTGCCCAGGCAGAAAGGGACCTGGGGGCACTGGTCGACAGCAGGGTGGACATGAGCCAGCAGTGTGCCCAGGTGGCCAAGAAGGCCAATGGCTCCTGGACTGGATCAGGAATGGTGTGGCCAGCAGGAGCAGGGAGGTCATTCTTCCCCTGTACTTGGCACTCGTGTACTTGGCATTCTTCCCCTGTATTGGCAACGTACCTCGAGTGCTGTGTCCAGTTCTGGGCTCCCCAATTTAGGAGGGACATGGAGGGGCTGGAGTGTGTCCAGAGAAGGGCATCAAGGCTGGTGAGGGACTTGGAACACAAGTCCTGTGAGGAACGACTGAGGGAGCTGGAGTTGTTTCGCTTGGAGAAGACTCAGAGGTGACCTTATCACTCGACAGCTTCCTGAAAGGTGGTTGCAGTCAGGTGGGGGTCGGTCTCTCTCTCCTCACAGCAACTGACAGAACCGGAGGACAGTGTCTTAAGCTGCACCAAGGGAAATTTAGGTTGGATATTAAGAATAAAGTTTTTAATGGAAAGGGTGATAAAGTACTGGAATTGTCTGTCCAGGGTGGTGGTGGAGTCGCCAGCATGGGATGTGTTTAAAAAAAGACTGGATGTGATACTCAGTGCCATGGTTTAGCTGAGGTGGTGTCAGGGCATGGGTTGGACTTATGATCTTGAAGGTCTCTTCCAACCCAGTAATTCTGTGATTCAGTGATTCTGTGACATCACAGAGCAGGCTGTGACATCAGAGCATGCCTGTATGACATCACAGAGCAGAGCAAGCTGTGAGGTCAAAGAGTGTGCTGTGACATTATAGGGTGGCTGTGTTCCATCACTGAAGGTGTTGTGACATCACAGGGTGGGTCTGTGAGCCCACAGAGGTGCTGTGTGACATGTTAAGTGAGTTCTGCCATCACAGAGCAGGCTGTAACATCACAGAGGAGGTTGTGATGCCACAAAGACAGCTGTGACATTACAGGCTGGCTGTGTGACATCACAGAATGGGCTGTGAAGCCACAGAGAAGACTCTGTCATCATAGAAAAGGGCTCTGTGACATCACAGAGCAGCTGTGTGATGTCACAGAGAAGGCTGAGACAATACAGAGTGGGTTGTGACATCACAGAGCTGACTGAGAAACCACAGAGCAGGCTGTGACATCACAGCGAGGCTGCATAACATCACAAAGGTAGAGCTGTGACACCATAGAGCTGGCTGTGACATCACAGGCTGGGCTGTGACATCTCAGGGCAGATTTTGTGACATCACAGAGCATACTGGGACCTCAAAGAGCAGGCTGTGACATCGCAGGGCACCAGTATGAAATCAGAGGTGGCCTGCTACATCTCAGAGTGGGCTGTGTGCATTACAGGGGCTGTGTGACACCACAGGGGTTCTGTGACATCACCGGGGCTGTGTGAGGTCACTGAGGAGGTCACTCCACCCCAGCCCCCCCTCCCAGTTCCCCCAGAGAAGTCCAACGCTGCTCGTGCACAACGGGGTCCCCTGTCCCCCGGGTGCCCCCCCCCCTGGCGCCGCAGCCTCCCCCAGAGGATGTTTGTCATGGTTTGACACTGGCGCAATGCCAGCGCCTCCATGAAAATGTACCTTTTTAAATAATTGCTGTAAGATGTGATCAGGAACAGAGCAGAGCAGGCCCAAACATAGAAAGAACTTTCTTTCCCAAAGGAAAGAACTTTATTAAACTACTACTACTATAAAAACTACAAACACTAAATCCTGGATGAAGATTTTCCAAAACACCCCTCCTCCTCCCACCTAATTTCTAAACAAACTCAACAGTGAGACACCACCCAGGATCTTGATCAAGTTGTTACCCTTCAGATATCCAAATACTCAATCTTTCAATGGAGACGGGAGTCTCTCTTGTGCCACAAACTCCCCAGGAAACACAATTGCCACCCTTGTGTTTCCATGCCACACATGGCAACCGCCCGGAGAAAATCTGCCATGGTGACACTCTCCTTTCCATGTCACAGTGCTCTCACCACCGTGCATGGACAGACTGCTCACAGGGCTCCTTTAAGGATGCTTTGCCATGGACCAAAAGAGACAACAGTTCAGTTTCTCATTTTGGGACTACAGTCCCCCCCATTTTCCCCTGGGGCTGAGGGTCCAAGAACAGAGGTCTTCTTCTCCTCTTCTTCTTCCTTGAAGATAGAGGGCTTCTCCACACCTTCTCCAGCTCTCCTCTGTTCTCTCTACTCCTCTGCTGGTAATCACTGAAACAGGTCTCCTGGCACACCAACGCACCACCCTAAGTGCAGCTTCTGTTAGGAGAATTTGGTTCAGTCTATGGCTAACAAGAGAAGTCCAGCCACAAGCCACTCCATCATCTCCTTCCAACTCGAGAATTTCTTCTTCCATCATCTCGGATCCCAGACTGTCTCTCTTCTACTTCAAATCAAGGAGGAGTAATATTTTACAAAGCCTTCATTTCTCAGGAAAGGGTTAAAAGTTCAGACTCCCTGGACGGCCAAAATCTCTTCCCAGCAGCCAATTCCCAAGGCCAAGGCTGGGCGCCTTCCCCCCGCTCCTTCTCCTCCGCGCCGGCAAAGTTACAGGTGCCGTCTGGACTCTCTATCTCTTCCCTCTGGGGGGGGAATGACAAAGACATCTCCGCTTTTTTCCACCCTTCCGTCCACAGGAGCTGGCTCAGTTCCAGTCCTTCTACCCCTCAGCTCACCTCGACCAGGCCTCATGGCTCCCCCTCCCCCACCCAGCCCCATGGCTGGGCAGGGGAGGTCTGCACAGCACCTTGACCGGAACCAAAGAGAGCGAGCTCTTGAGAGTTCTTGCTTTTAACACCCTGTGTTCTCAGAGGCGTATCCCTATCTTCAGTGGTCACTTCAGGTGCCAATATCCAAACTTGACCACTGATTGGTTTGACCCAACTTCCTGAAAAAAAAAAAAAATTCACTTCCATGTCAAACCACGACACCAGTCCTGCATTTTGGCCACAATAACCCCTGCAATGCTCTAGGCTGGGGACGGTGTGGCTGGACAGTGCCCAGGCAGAAAGGGACCTGGGGGCACTGGTGAACAGCAGGCTGGACATGAGCCAGCAGTGTGCCCAGGTGGCCAAGAAGGCCAATAGCTCCTGGGCTGGACCAGGAATGGTGTGGCCAGCAGGAGCAGGGAGGTCATTCTTCCTCTGTACTTGGCACTGGTGTACACTTCCCCTGTACTGGCACCTTTCCTTGAGTGCTGTGTCCAGTTCTGGGCTCCCCAATTTGGGAAGGACATGGACAGGCTGGAGCGTGTCCAGAGAAGGACAACAAGGCTGGTGAGGGGCCTGGAACACAAGTCCTGTGAGAAATGCCTGAGGGAGCTGGAGTTGTTTATCCTGGAGAAGACTCAGAGGTGACCTTATCACTCTCCACACTCCCTGAAAGGTGGTTGCAGTCAGGTGGGGGTCGGTCTCTCTCCTAACAACAACTGACAGGACCAGAGGACAGTGTCTTAAGCTGCACCAAGGGAAATTTAGGTTGGATATTAGGACAAAAGTTTTTGATGGAAAGGGTGATAAATTCCTGGAATTGTCTGTCCAGGGATGTGGTGGAGTCACCACCATGGGATGTGTTTAAAAAAAGACTGGATGTGGTACTCAGTGCCATGGTTTAGCTGAGGTGGTGTTAGGGCATGGGCTGGACTTGATGATCTTGAAGGTCTCTTCCAACCCAGCAATTCTGTGATTGTGTGACATCACAGACCAGGCTGTGACATCATATAGTTGGCTGTGACATCCCAGGTTTATTATGTGACATCACAGAGCAGGCTGTGACATCAGAGCATGCCTGTATGACATCACAGAGCAGAGCAAGCTGTGAGGTCAAAGAGTGTGCTGTGCCATTATAGGGTGGCTGTGTTCCATCACTGAAGGTGTTGTGACATCACAGGGTGGGTCTGTGAGCCCACAGAGGTGCTGTGTGACATGCTAAGTGAGTTCTGCCATCACAGAGTAGGCTGTGACATCACAGAGCAGGCTGTGACATCACTGAGGAGGTTGTGATGTCACAAAGTCGGCTGTAACATTACAGGCTGGCTGTGTGACATCACAGAACGGGCTGTGAGGCCACAGAGAAGACTCTGCCATCATAGAAAAGGGCTCTGTGACATCTCTTCGCCATCCACCACTGACAGCTTTGCAAATCAGGAATTGTTTGAGCTGTTTTGCCCCCACTGCAGGACAATCATCCTGATACAAGAACTTAATTGTGTTTATTTCTATCACGGAACCACGGTTGTCTAAAATCAGTTCTAGTATGGGAATCACTTATGGATGCTGGACTCATCAGATGCTGCTGGGATGTTGCACATAGCTCAGGGAAGAGTGTGATTGTTATTAAATTGTGTCCTGTTCAACCATGGTCTGTTGGCCATGAAGAGAAACTTTCTGTGCCTCTGAGTCTCACCAGTTCCTGGCTCCCAAAGGACACAAACCTGATGAGTTGTGGTTCCCACTCCAGCGGTGACGCTTGGACCTCCCTCCATCCCCAGAGCAGAGCTCCCTTGTCCCAGAAAGTCCCTGGCAATGCAGGGATGAAGGAAACAGGACAGGCTGTGGGGATCAGGGGCAGGGCACAGCCAGGGATTTGGGGTGGTTGTGAGCCCAGGGCAGGACCCGGCCCTTGGCCTTGGTGAACCTCATCCAATTGTCCTGGGCCAATGGCTCCAGCCTGTCCAGATCCCTCTGCAGAGCTTCTGCCCTCCAGCACAGCCACACTCCCACCCAGCTTGGGCTCACCTGGGAACTGAGGGTGCCCTCGATGGCCTCATCCAGATCAGCAATCAAGAGATTTCACTGACCTGGCCCCCATCCTGAGCCCTGGGGACATCCCTGGGTGTGACTCCATTCCTCAGCTGCTCTGAGTGCCAGGGGTTGGATGAGGGAAATGGTGGGGAGGGGGTGGGGACAAAGTGTTATTGATTGTCAGCCATGAAGGGTCTTGATTTTCACATCTATTCAGACTGCATTAGGAGGTGCTGGGGGTCAATATCAACTGGACATTGCTGATATCCATCTCTAAACAGGAAAAACTGGAAAAGAAAACAGGACAAAATAGTTCTCTCTGCAAAGTTTTCAAAACAGTACATTCACTTTAAATACACTACTGAAACCTGTCTAATTCATCACAGAAGAATTGAAAACTTCAATTATTCCCAAGGGCTTTTCTTGTCTTGGGCGTTTTGAACAAATGTTTATGAGCTTTTCTCACTGAATTCCTGAACTGAAGAGCTCAAGAAAGAAGAGCCCTGTGGAGAAGTAAAATTCATCAGCAGCCTCCAAGTGGCTGAGGATCCATCCCCATCAGAGCAGCAGTGACCAGCAATGGGCACAGCTTTGTGGCTGCCCCAGCTCTGGGATGGGCCCTGGGCCTGGAGCAGGAGCAGCTCTGGAGGGCCCCAAGGCCGGGCTCTTGTGCTGGCCTGGGCAGATGGGATGGCAGCAAGGGCTGCAGAGCTCTCAGCACCTCAGCCCGAGGGGAGCAGGGCACCCAGGGAGCCTCCTTTGGCCTTGGCCAAGCCCCTTCCCCCATGGCTGGGGCTGAGTCCTGGCTGAGCTGCAGCTGCTGCTGTGCCCTGGCCAGGGGCTGAGGCCGTGGGGCCAGTGGCCAGAGCAGCCTGGGCTGAGCAGAGCTGTGGGGCCAGAGCCGGCTGGGCTGTGCTGGGGAGAGGCCCTTGGTGCTGCACAGAGCTCAGGGCAGCTGGCAGAGCTTGCAGGGAGCTGGGCTGGGCTCAGAGAGCCTGGCACAGAAACCATCAGTGTCCATCCCAGCCTGGCTGAGCGTGCAGGGGCCAAGGAGAGCAGCCCCGGGTCTGCAAGTTCTCTGTGTGGGAGCTGAGCTTGTGAGCCCCTGAGCCCTCCCGAGTGCTGGGGCTGCACCTCCAGCTCCAGAGGAGGTGTGACAGATGGGAGCAGAGACAAATCATTCCTGCTGGATTCTTTCTTGTGTGTGCTTATAGAGGTGACCTGGATCCATATGTAAACGAGCTGTTTTTTGTCAGCAAACCCTGCTAGAGTGAGAAGAATAATGTTTCTTAGCTGAAAATAGTATTTCTTGCATAAGACACAGTGAGAAAGAAAAGATACATATGATCAGAAGAGCATCTGAGTTTTTTAGAGGATGAGAGACTCATTGATGTTCCAGCAGGCAAACCTGCTCAAATACTTTCCTCAGAACTTCCTTGAGATGAGAGGTGACCACCCGAGGACCAGGCCAACCAGAGGTGTCTGTCCTGCCAGCTTTTGTCTGGGAGAACCCTTGCATATAGGGAATTTTTCAGGAGGAGTATCAGTTTTGGCTGTGGGCACCTGGAAAGACGGATGGTTCTTTTCCATAGGAAGGAAAGCACAGAGCTCCAGTTCTCCAGGGACTGATGAGAGGCAGCTCTCAACATTCCAAGTTCAGCTGGACCTGTCAGGTAGCCCCTGGGAGGCCAAGCCCTTGCTTCCATGAGGCCTTTCAGTGTCACAGGGGTCTCCTTGATGCCGCAGTATCACAATGGACCCTTGGTTCCATGGGGACTCCCAGTGTCAGAAGGGTCTCCTTGGTTCCATGAGGCCCTGCAGAGCCCCTTGATTCGACGAGGCCTCAAAGTGTTACAATGGCCTCCAGGGTTCCATGAGGCCCCACAATGTCACAGTGGACCTTTGGTTCCATGGAGTCCTGCGCTGTTCCATGGATCCTTAGTTCCATGGGGCCCTGAAGTGTCACAATGGACTCCTTGGTTCCATGGTGCCACACAGTGTGACAAGTGCCCCTTGGCCTGACAAGACTCCATAGTGTCACAATGGCCCCATGGATCCATGGGGCCTGTAGTGTCACAATGGCTCCTTGGATCCATGGGGCCTGTAGTGTCACAATGGCCTCATGGATCCATGGGGCCTGTAGTGTCACAATGGCCCCTTGGATCCATGGGACCTGTAGTGTCACAATGGCTCCTTGGATCCATGGGGCCTGTAGTGTCACAATGGCTCCTTGGATCCATGGGGCCTGTAGTGTCACAATGGCCCCTTGGATCCATGGGGCCTGTAGTGTCACAATGGCCCCTTGGATCCATGGGGCCTGTAGTGTCACAATGGCCCCTTGGATCCATGGGGCCTGTAGTGTCACAATGGCCCCTTGCATCCATGGGGCCTGTAGTGTCACAATGGCCTCATGGATCCATGGGGCCTGTAGTGTCACAATGGCCCCTTGGATCCATGGGACCTGTAGTGTCACAATGGCTCCTTGGATCCATGGGGCCTGTGGTGTCACAATGGTCTCCACGATGCCATAAGGCCTTGCAGTGTCACAACAGACCACTGGTTTCACTGAGCCCCACAGAGTCAATATGGTCCCCTTGGCTGCACAGGGCTCTGGAGTGCCACAATGACTCTTTGGTGTCACAAGGCCTCCAAGTGTCAAAATGGCCTCCAAGGTTCCATGAGGCCCTGCTGTGTCACAATGGACCTGTGGTTCCATGATGCCCCATAGTGTCACAATGGCATCCTTGGTTCCACGGTGTCAGAATGGCCCCTTCATCCCATGGACACCCACAGTGTTCACTGTAGTCCCCTTGATTCCACGAGGCCCTGCCATGCTCTAATGGCCCCTTGGTTCCAGTGAGTCCAAAGTGTCAGAAGAGTCTCCATTGTTCCATGAGGCCCCGCAATGTCACTGTGCTTCCCTTGGTTCCACAAGACCGTGCAGTTGAACAATGGACTCTTGGTTCCATGAGGTTCCTCAATCACAATGGTCTCCTTGGATTCACAGTGTCACCATGGACCCATGGATCCATGAGGCCTTGCTGTGTCAGAATGGCCCCTTGGTTCCAAGAGGTTTCTCAGTGTCACAATGGTCTCCTCGGATCCGCAGTATCACAATGGACCATTGGTTCAGTGTGGCCCCAATGTGCCAAAATGGATTTTGGTTCCATGGGGTTCTGCTGTGTCACCATGGACCCTTTGTTCCATGAGTTTGCTCAGTGTCACAGCTGACTCCTTGGTTCTGTGAGGCCCTGCTGCCACCAAATCTCTGAAATATCAGAATGAGGCTCCTTAACACTCATTTGCTATTTCAGAGGGTATCGTTTATTCAGGCCTGAGGTCTAACATGGGATAACTCCTAACCTGGCATGGACATGTAATTCTACCAGTGTGTTGCTCATATACAGTCGCTAAATGCCAATCACAATTTACCCATTTCCATAAAACCCACCCCAAGTTCCCAGATTCAGTCTTTGTTTTCTCTATCACTGCACCCTTGAGCCAGATGTCTTCTTCTTCTCTTCCAGCCATCCTTGCTGGGAAAGCAGCCCCTGCATGCCTTGTTCCTGTGCTGGAAGTTCACAGGCACGGTAAAAATGGAATGAACCCTTTGGGTCTCAAGGCCAAGGCTTTGTGTGGCCAGGCAGGGGCAGGCAGGAGGCAGAGCTGTCAGCAAAGGAAGGGGCCAGCGAGGTGGGGCAGCCGGGGGATGACGACAGCCTGCAGGGACAGAGGCCAGGGCAGGGACACCGCAGGACAGCCTGGGCTGCAGAGGGCACAGGGATGTGCAGCAGCTGCAAGGCCCTGACAGAGCCAACCTGTGCAGCACTTTGGCCATGGCTGCTGGCCCTGGGCCTGAGGCCACGAGGGGACAAGTGACCCTTGCAGCCCTGGGGCCTCATGGCCTCCTTGTCCCTGCTCAGCAGCCTGGCAGGGGCCGCCCCATGGTCCTGCCCTTGGCATGGCACATCCCCACATGGCAGTGCCCATCCCGGGAAGAGCCCTGAGCAAGGAGGGAGGGACAGGATCTGCCTTGCCAGGGGCTGGGGCTCAGCCTTGGCCCTTTGCATTCCTGAAACACATCCAGGTTTGCTCAGCACCAGAGACACCTTTGCCTTGTTTGTCCCCACCTGTCATCAGTGCCTCCAGTGCTCTGCTCTGCCTGGGGCCTGGGGACACTTTGATATGAATTGTGTCCTTGAGTGGAACCCATTAACAGTTAAAGAAATTTGGACTTTGAATCTGACTTTGAGTTCTTGAGAAGCTCTTTGAGCACACTCTGAGGGACTGGGTCTGATGCAAACAGCACCAAAGCCCCAGAGGTCATTAAAGTCCTGGTGCTGTGTCTGTGCTGCTGAGCTGGGCTGGGCTCCTGGCCCAGAGGCAGCTCCTGGCAAGGGCAGCGCTGCAGAGAGACAGCTCTGGCCAGGAGCAGCTCCTGTGCACAGCCCAGCAGGGCTGGGGCACTGCCAGGGCACCCCAGGGACACGAGCAGGGCACAGACAGAGCTCACAGGGGCTCAGCACTGGCAGGGGCTGTGGGGTGTCCCAGAGGGGGCTGTGTCACAGCAGCGCCTCTGTGGCTGTGTCACGGAGGTACAGAGCAGCTGTGATGTCAGAGAGGGGCTGTGTGACTGCACAGAGTGGGTTGTGTGAGGTCACAGATTGGGCTATGACATCACAGAGTTTGTTGTGTGAGGTCATCAAGCAGCTATGGCATGATAGAGGGGACTGTGTGACATCACAGAGCAGGCTGTGACATCATGGCATGGCTGTATGACATCATAGAGCAGGCAGTGAGGTCAAAGTGTGTGCTGTGACATTACAGAGTGGCAGTATGACATCACAGGGAAGGTTTTGTGGCATCACTGAGGGGGTTGTGACATCCCAGGGCAGGCTGTGACATCATAGAGAAGGGTATAAGGCAACAGAGCTGATCCTGCCATCATAGAGGGTGGCTCTGTGACGACAGAGAGTGGGTTGTGACATCACCGGGTGGCTGTGTAATGTCATAGAGCAGGCTGTGACACCAAAGAACAAATAGTGACATTGCAGGGTGACATTGTGACATCTCACAGTCTTCTGTGACATCTCACAGTCTTCTGTGACATCACAGAGCAGATGTATGACATCACAGGGTGACATCTCAGAGTTGGCTCTATGAAATCACAGGGGCTGTGTGACATCACAGGGCTGTGTGACATCACAGGGGCTGTGTGAGGTCACTGGGGAGGTCACTCCACCCCAGCCCCCCCTCCCAGTTCCCCCAGAGAAGTCCAACGCTGCTCGTGCACAGAGGGGTCCCCTGTCCCCCCGGGTCCCCCCGCCCCCGGCGCCACAGCCTCCCCCAGAGGATGTTCCACGAGATCGACCCCAGAGCCTGACACGGGGACAGGGGCCGGGGCTGTGGGGGTGGGACAGGGAGACAGGGACCCCCCGGCAGTGTCCCCGTGTCCCCCAGGGCCAGAGCCTGGGCCAGGGCTCCTTCACCCTGTTACCAACGAGGGCTTGAGAGCGCTGAAAAAATCCCCAGCAAGGGATCAGCAAAACCAGATTTAATATTAAGCAACAGCACCACAAAGTTCCTTGGCAAGAGTCACTCTGCTCCTGACTGGACACTGCAGGCACACCAAGGAAACAAAGCTACAACAAAACCAAACAGAATCCAGGCAATCAAACCAGAAATGAGCTGAGACCTGGGGCTTTCATTGCTATGGAAAAGAATTATCCTTCTCGTCCAGGTGCCCATTGGGATTTCACCTCCAACATTGCCTGTTGTGACAGCCTGGAGTAGATTGTTGGCTGGAAACATTTCATGTGTGGGGAGGAAGGGGCAGGTCCAGCCTTGCCCTGCCCTGGAACCCCAGCCCTGCCCTGCCCTGGAACCCCAATCCCCCCAGAGCCTCTATCCCAGCCCAGCAGTGTCTGCCAGTCCCTGGCACAGCACAGGCAATGCTCCACAGCCACCTCTGGAGCCCCCAGCCCAGCTCCTGAGTGACCAAATGACCCCAAGTCCCACCTGGGGAAGGGCCCAGGAACACCAGGGGGTATTTATGATTGAGCACAAGGCAAGCACACATCTTGATCCTACCAACTCTTGGAATTTCTATCTGAACGCCACTGGAATCTAGGAGTTGGTAGCTCTGTGTGTGTTCTTCTCTAAATCTTATTTTTCTCTCTTTCTTGGTCTACTTCTATTTCTGTCCTCTTGCAAATACTGGTTAACTTAAAATTGAACAGGCTTAGAGTTTGTGAAGTGGAATGGGCCAAGTTAATGCTTTGAGAAGTGTTTTTGTGAATTAAATGTTATATTAAACCTTTTGGAAAAGTTTCTCTGGTTTTCTAAAGTTACCAGTAAAGGCTGTTTTGTTGTTTGGAGCTCCTGAGAATCTCTTGTTGGTATTTCCCCAGTGCATCCAACTCAGAGGACACAAAGAATTGTAATTCCCCTTAAATGTCTCCTTGAGAGAGTTGTTTGGGGGATGGGGGTCAGGGCTTGTGTGTCCTGCTTGGCACAGCCCAGGCAGGGCTTTCACAGACACATTCCACACTCCATTTCCCAGCTGGAGCCGCTGGTGCCTCTGAGTTCTGCTGCCCCAGCCCCAGGGACGCTCTCCTTGTCTGCCCATTCCCCCACGGTCTCTGGGCAGGGATGGCCTCAGTGGGGGCTGCTGACATCCTCAGCAATTTGGAGGCTGCTGCTGAATTTTACTGCTCCAGAGGCTTCTTCAGCCTTCAGCTCTTCAGTTCAGCAATTCAGTGTCCCAGAGCTCATTAACATTCAGAACAGATTAACAAGCCAAACCTCTGGGAATAAGGTAAGTGTTCAAATCATTTGTGGTTAATTAGCCCAATTACAGAAGCCTCTTCAAAGTGAATACACTAGATTTAAAAAGACAGTGAGAAAATATTTTTTTAGGTCCTGTTTAATTTTTTCCCCCTGTTAATACATTAATATGTGCACTCTCCAATTGACACTGAATCCAAGTACCTCCTCATGCAGTTGGAATAGATATGAAAATCAAGACCCTTCATGGCTGACAATCAGTCAGACTCTGTCCCTACCCCCACCCCACCATCTCCCCCATCCAAGCCCTGGCACTCAGAGCAGCCTTGTGCAAATCTGAGCTCCCTCCAGCCCAGGCTGCACCTGCAGGTTTCAGCTCCTTGGCTCCAACTCCCCCTGCTTTCCTTGGAGAAGGAGCTTCTTGAGACACGGAGGGATGTTCATTTCTTGTCAGCCAACAAACCCAAGGGAAGGCACAGCTCCACCAAATGCAAAAGTCATTCCTCTGCTGGATATTAACTCCACTGTGCACAACAGACAGTCCCAGAGCAATGGAAAACACCTTCTGTGCCCAGCACAGATCCCAAGGCCCCCCAACCCCTCCCTGCCCTGATTCTGCCCAGATTTGCTCTTTGCACACAGGAGTCACAGGCTGAAGTCAGGAGCTCCCTCCATGCCCAGAGGGAGGAAAAGAGGGAAAGTGGATGAAGAGCTCTCCTGTGCAGAGCCAAGGTCCAAGTGCCCCTGCAGTGGGAACCACAACTCATCAGGTTTGTGTCCTTTGGGCTCAGGGATGGTGACACTCAGAGGCACAGAAAGGTTTCTTGCCAACAAACACAAGTTGAACATTTGAACAGTTTAATAACCATCACAGCTCTTCCCTCAGCTCTCTGTGATGTCCCAGCAGCATCTGACATGTCCCCCATCCCCAAGAGATTTCTGTACAGGAACAGTTTTAGACAAAGACACAAGAAAAGTTAGTTCTGTGATAGATTTAAAAACAATAAGATATAATTCATATTTATTTGAACTTCAAAAAGATTGGGACACTCTCTGATGTGCAAAGCATGAAACCAGTCCATTGAGAGACATTTGAATGACCAGAAAGCATCTGGAGGGGGAAATCTGGGTGCAACGGGAAGTACATAGATCCACCTGGTCTAGTGCAGAGATGTCCTTAGACATGGCCATTTCAACAGGAGAACTGGAAACACCTGAAGGAAGAGGGAGAGGAAAGAATAAACAGAATATTGGTGACTCAAGGAGATGGGAAGATCAGTATTTGTTATCTTTCTGCCATCAGTACATCAGAAAATTGCTGTTTCTTGAAAGTACTGAAGTGACGCAGATACTAAAAATGTGCTTGTATAATATGAAATGAACAAGTATTAACACCTGTGCCCCTTTCCAGGCAGACATCAGCTGTGTGCCCATGACCAGGCAGTGCCACTTGTGCCCTGAGCTGCCGAGCTGGGATTGGATCTCTCAGAGAGGAGCTGAGGGAGAGAAGAGCACCTTGCAAGCTGCAGGTCCCTGCCAGCCCCGCAGGGCTCCTGTGCCATCAACATCTGCTCTGCTCCAGCCTGGAACAGGGCCCAGCATGGTGCTGGGACCATCAGAGAGCTGAGGTGTGTGCTGGAATTCAATGCCCTCCCCATGGCGCAGCAGCCCTGCATTTCCCTGCTCCAGCCTTGGTCTCCAGCACAGCCATGGCGGCTCTTCGGGCTCCTGAGTGTTCCTGCTGTGTCCATGCCCCCAAGGGCACAGAGCAGCCTCCTCTCTCGGGCACTTGCCTGTTTTCCATGCCTTGCACAGGCGCTGGCCCTGCCCCACAAGGCCTGGGCTGAGTCCTGCCCTGCACGCTCAGCCAGGCTGGGATGGACACTGATGGTTTCTGTGCCAGGCTCTCTGAGCCCAGCCCAGCTCCCTGCAAGCTCTGCCAGCTGCCCTGAGCTCTGTGCAGCACCCAGGGCCTCTCCCCAGCACAGCCCAGCCGGCTCTGGCCCCACAGCTCTGCTCAGCCCAGGCTGCTCTGGCCACTGGCCCCACGGCCTCAGCCCCTGGCCAGGGCACAGCAGCAGCTGCAGCTCAGCCAGGACTCAGCCCCAGCCATGGGGGAAGGGGCTTGGCCAAGGCCAAAGGAGGCTCCCTGGGTGCCCTGCTCCCCTCGGGCTGAGGTGCTGACAGCTCTGCAGCCCCTGCTGCCATCCCATCTGCCCAGGCCAGCACAAGAGCCCGGCCTTGGGGCCCTCCAGAGCTGCTCCTGCTCCAGGCCCAGGGCCCATCCCAGAGCTGGGGCAGCCACAAAGCTGTCTTAGGGTGACGTTATGGTGCTTGTATCCCCAGTCATGTGTTCTGTTTATGCCTGATATTATGTTCTGCGCCATCAGGACTGACTCTGAAAATGAAGGATTGTTTTGTCTTTTTATCAGCCGGCTCACCTCCCCCCATGGTCTGTGTATAGGAGAGGCTTGGCTTGCTTGCTTGCTTGCTTTTCGCTTTTCTTTTACTTTTGCTTATTAGTTAGTTTAGCTAGGCTAGGCAGTCCAATTTTTACCCTGGATTGTTTTTTTTCCTCCTTCCCTTTCCCCATTCTGAATATCATCTGAACCTGCTCCAGACCGGGACCTGGGAAACACCAAGAGACACCGAGAGCCTGCACTTTGTGACCTGCAGCAGCCATCCCCTGCGCCAGAGACCGAGAACTGGGCGACCACCCCCAGGAGAGACTTTCCGAATTTGTCATCTCTTCAGAACAGTGAAAGAGTTTTGTCATCTGGTGTTGTTTTTGTACTGGGGAGTGTTTTGCTTGTTAAATAAACAGGTTTTTTTCCACTACTCTCCGAGGGAGTTCTTCCTGAACCAGGTGGGGAAGGGGCCGTGAAGGTTTGCTTTCTGGGGGCTCCTTCCGGAGGTCTTCTCCCAAATTTGCCCTAATCTTGGACAATCTAATCTGTGCCCATTTCTGTTCATTGCTTCTCTGATGGGGATGGAGCCTCAGCCACTTGGAGGTTGCTAATGAATTATACTACTTCACAGGCCTCTTCTTTCTTGAGCTCTTCAATTCAGGAATTCAGTGAGAAAGGCTCATAAAGATTTGTTTAAAACTTCCAAACAAGAAAAGTCCATGGGAATAATTGAAGTTTTCAATTCTTCTGTGATGAATTAGACAGATTTCAGTAGTGTATTTAAAGTGAATATACTGTTTTGAAAACTATGCAGAGAGAACTGTTTTGTCCTGTTTTCTTTTCCAGTTTTTCCTGTTTAGAGTTTGATATCAGCAATGTCCAATTGATATTGACCCCCAGCACCTCCTAATGCAGTCTGAATTAATGTGTAAATCAAGACCCTTCATGGCTGACAATCAATAACACTTTGTCCCTACCCCCTCCCCACCATTTCCCTCATCCAACCCCTGGCACTCAGAGCAGCTGAGGAATGGAGTCACACCCAGGGGTGTCCCCAGGGCTCAGGATGGGGGCCAGGTCAGTGAAATCTCTTGATTGCTGATCTGGGCGAGGCCATCGAGGGCACCCTCAGTCATTTCCAGGTGAGCCCAAGCTGGGTGGGAGTGTGGCTGTGCTGGAGGGCAGAAGCTCTGCAGAGGGATCTGGACAGGCTGGAGCCATGGGCCCAGGACAACTGGATGAGGTTCACCAAGGCCAAGGGCTGGGTCCTGCCCTGGGCTCACAACCACCCCAAATCCCTGGCCGTGCCCTGCCCCTGATCCCCTCAGCCTGTCCTGTTTCCTTCATCCCTGCATTGCCAGGGACTTTCTGGGACAAGGGAGCTCTGCTCTGGGGATGGAGGGAGGTCCAAGCGCCACCAATGGAGTGGGAACCACAACTCATCAGGTTTGTGTCCTTTGGGGGTCAGGAACTGGTGAGACTCAGAGGCACAGAAAGTTTCTCTTCATGGCCAACAGACCATGGTTGAACAGGACACAATTTAATAACAATCACACTCTTCCCTGAGCAACGTGCAACGTCCCAGCAGTGTCTGATTAGTCCAGCATCCACAAGTGATTTCCATATAAAAACAGATTTTAGACAAAGTTGGTCTTGTGATAGATAATAAACACAATTAAGTTCTTGCATCAGGATGCTCATCCTGCAGTGGTGCAAAACAGCTCAAACAATTCCTGATTTGCGAAGCTGTCAATGGTGGATGGTGAAGAGATGTCACAGAGCCCTTTTCTATGATGGCAGAGTCTTCTCTGTGGCCTCACAGCCCATTCTGTGATGTCACACAGACAGCCTGTAATGTCACAGCCGACTTTGTGACATCACAACCTCCTCTGTGATGTCACAGCCTGCTCTGTGATGTCACAGCCTCCTCTGTGATGGCAGAACTCACTAAACAGCGCAGCACCTCTGTGGGCTCACAGACCCACGCTGTGATGTCACAACACCTTCAGTGATGGAACACAGCCACCCTATAATGGCACAGCACACTCTTTGACCTCAAAGCTTGCTCTGCTCTGAGATGTCATACAGGCATGCTCTGATGTCACAGCCTGCTCTGTGATGTCACATAATAAACCAGTGACGTCACAGCCTGGTTGACGTCAGACATATGACATCACAGACATATGATGTCACAACCTGACCTGTGATGTCACACAATCACAGAATCACAGAATTGCTGGGTTGGAAGAGACCTTCAAGATCATCAAGTCCACCCCATGCCCTAACACCACCTCAGCTAAACCATGGCACTGAGTGCCACATCCAGTCTTTTTTTAAACACATCCCATGATGGTGACTCCACCACCTCCCTGGACAGACAATTCCAGTACTTTATCACCCTTTCCATAAAAAAAAAAAATTTCCTAATATCCAACCTAAATTTCCCTTGGTGCAGCCTAAGACACTGTCCTCTGGTCCTGTCAGTTGCTGTGAGGAGAAAGAGACCGACCCCCACCTGACTGCAACCACCTTTCAGGGAGTGTGGAGAGTGATAAGGTCACCTCTGAGTCTTCTCCAAGATAGACAACTCCAGCTCCCTCAGTCATTCCTCACAGGACTTGTGTTCCAGACCCCTCACCAGCCTTGTTGCCCTTCTCTGGACACACTCCAGCCCCTCCATGTCCTTCCTAAATTGGAGGGCCCAGAACAGGACACAGCACTCAAGGAACGGTGCGAGTACAGGGGAAGAATGCCAAGTACACGAGTGCCAAGTACAGGGGAAGAATGACCTCCCTGCTCCTGCTGGCCACACCATTCCTGATCCAGGCCAGGAGCCATTGGCCTTCTTGGCCACCTGGGCACACTGCTGGCTCATGTACACCCTGCTGTCGACCAGTGCCCCCGGTCCCTTTCTGCCTGGGCACTGTCCAGCCACACCGTCCCCAGCCTAGAGCATTGCAGGGGGTTGTTGTGGCCAAAATGTGGGTCTGGGCACTTGGAATTGTTAAACTTCATCTTATTGAACTCTGACATCTACCCAGCTGTTCCAGGTGTTCCTGCAGAGCCCTCCTACCTTCCAACAGATGGACACATGCTCCAAGTTTAGTGTCAACTGCAGATTTACTAATGAAAGCCTCAATCCCCTCATCCATGTTGTCAATAAAAATATTGAACAGAGCTGGCCCAGCACAGAGCCCTGAGGGACAGCACTGGTGACTGTCCCCAGCTGGATGCAGCACCGCTCACCACCACTCTCTGGGCCGGCCATCCAGCCAGTTCTGAACCCAGCACAGAGTGCTCCTGGCCCAGCCGTGGGCTGCAGCTTTTCCAGGAGTGTGCTGTGGGAGACAGTGTCAAAGGCCTTGCTGGGGTCCAAATAGACACATCCACAGCCTTTCCTGCATCCACCAGGAAGGTCACCTGGTCATAGAAGGAGACTCGGTTGCTCAAACACGACCTAGCCCTCCTAAACCCCTGCTGGCTGGGTCTGACACCCTGGCCATCCTGGAAGTGCTGTGTGATGGCACTCAGTGTGAACTGTTCCTTGACCTTACTGGGTACTGAGGTCAGGCTGACTGGCCTGGAATTACCAGGATCCTCCTTCCCACCCTTCTTCTGAATGGGCGTCACATAGGGCAGTTTCCAGTCATCTGGAACCTCACCAGTGAGCCAGGACTGCTGGTAAATGATGGAGAGCAGCTTGGCAAGCTCATCTGCCAGCTCCCTCATCACCCTGGGGTGGATCCCATCTCGTCCCATGGATTTATGAACATCCAAGCAGCTCAGCAGTTCTCTGACTGCCTCTCTTGGATAACAGTGGTCCACTCTGCTCCCTGACACCATCTACCAGCCCAGGAGGACAATTGTCCTGAAGGCAAATCATCTTCTCACTAAAAACTGAGGCAAAAAATGGCGTTAAGCACCTCTGCCTTCTCCTGATCTACAGTTATTAAATTCCCTTCCACATCTAATCAAGAACAAAGGTTGGTCTTACCCTTCCTTTTACCATTGATATATTTGTAAAAGCATTTTTCATTATCCTTTACAGAAGCTGCCATTTTAAGTTCAAACTGAGCTTTGGCTTCCTAATTTTTTTCCTATATACCCTAGCAACTCCCTTAAATACTTCCTGAGAGACCTGACTCTCCTTCCAAAGATGATACATCCTCTTTTTATTCCTACATTCCTTCAAAATCTCCTTTCCCATCCAGGCTAGATGTTTGCATCGTCGACTCGTCTTTCAGCACACAGGGACAGTGTGTTCCTGTACCCTGGAGATCTCTGTTTTGAAGCTTCCCACCTTTCCTGAACTCCTTTGTTTTCAAGGGCTGCTTCCCAAGGAACTCTCTGAATAAGTCTCCTAAGAAGGCCAAAGTCTGCCCTCCGAAGTCAAATGTAAAAGTCTTATTGGTGTTCCTCCTGACTTCACCAAATATTGAGAATTCTATAATTTCATGATCACTGTGCCCCAAGTGACCTCAAACCACCACATCTCCCACCAGCTCATCTCTATTTACAAACAACAGATCTAACATAGTCCCTCTCCTGGTGGGCTCACTCACCAACTACGACAAAAAATTGTCCTCCACAAACTCTAAAAATTTCCTAGACTGCCTTTTTTCAGCTGTATTGAGTTCCCAGCAGATGTCCAGCAGGTTGAAGTCACCTACAAGAACAAGGGCTGATGATCTAGAAACATTCTCTAGCTGCTTGAAAAATAACCTGTCCATCTCTTCTTCCTGGCTGGGTGGACGATAACAGACTCCCAGTAGGATGTCAGCCTTGTTGCCCTTCCCTCTAAGTCTCACCCATAGACTTTCAACTCCATCATCATTAGTTTCAACATCTGTAGCATCAAAAGCTTCCCTAATATAAAGGGGCCACCCCTCCACCTCTTCTCCCTTTCCTGTCTCTCCTGAAGAGCTTGCAGCCATCCAGTGCAGCGCTCCAGCCATGTGAGTCATCCCACCCTGTTTCTGTGATGGCAATTACATCATAGCTCTGCTGCTGCACCATGGCCTCCAGCTCTTCTTGTTTGTCACCCATGCTGTGTGCATTGGTGTACATGCACCTCAGCTGGGCTGCTGATTTTACCCCTAACTCAGGCTTACCACCCACGAGCCTGCTTCCAGACAACCCAGCTGCACCCCCTTCCCCTTCAGACCTAGTTTAAAGCCCTCTCAACAAGTTCTGACAGTTCATGAGCTAAAATTCTTCTGCCCTTCACAGAAAGATGGAGCCCGTCTGGTCCAAGCAGGTCGGGTGCTGTAAAAGTTGCCCCATGATTAAAGAAACCCAAATTTTGACGATGACACCAACCCTTGAGCCACTCGTTGATAATGTGAGCTCTCCTATTGCTTTCAGCGTTTTTCTCAGACTCCAAAGGGACTGAGGAAAAGACTGTCTGTGCCCCTGTCCTATTAACCACCTGACCCAATGCCCTAAAGTCCCTTTTAATTGCCCTGACACTCCTCTTTTCAATCTCATCACTGCCAGCCTGGGGTACCAGCAGTGGGCAATAATCAGAGGGCTGAATCAGCCCAGGCAGTGTGTCAGTGATATCCCGTACCCAGGCCCCAGGGAGGCAGCAGACCTCTCTGTGGGGTGGCTGTGGTCGACATATGGGGTCCTCTGTTCCCCTCAGGAGGGACTCACCCACCACGATTACCCTTCTTTCCTTTTTGATGTTAGAGGTGCTGATCTGTCTCACAGATGAATCATAATTGGGAGGCTCACTGGGCAGATAATTTTCTTCTAAACCATCTGGCTGACTCTCCAGATCCAGGGGATCATACAGAATCTGAAGTGGCACCTGGCTTGGGAGAGGGGGTTGGGAGGGATTTTTATTATTACCTCCTCGAGTAGGTACCCACTCCCACTCCCCTTCATCGGCCAGGTGTCCTTCTATAGCCTGACAGTGGGAGGTGTAGGAGACAGCGGGAACCAAGGAGAGCATTGCTGCCCTGCCAGACCTCATGGAACCAAGGATCCATTGGGACACTGCAGGGCCCTGGGGCACCACGGTGCCATTGTGACACTGCAGGGCCCAAGGATCCAAGGGACTTTGTGACACCAGAGGGACATTGTGACACTGGGAGGCCTCATGGAATCATGGAGACCATTGGGACACTCTGGGGCCTCATGGAACCGTGGTGACACCAAGTTGTCTGGGAGTGTGGATCTGCTGGAGGGAAGTAGAAATCTGCACAGGGCCCTGGACAGGCTGGATCCATGGCCCAAATCCAACAAGGTGAGGTTTAACAAGACCAATTGCCAAGTCCTGCACCTTGGCCACAACAACCCCTGCAGCACTACAGGCTGGGGACAGAGTGGCTGGACCGCAGCCAGGCAGAAAGGGACCTGCAGGGACTGATGGACAGCAGGCTGGACATGAGCCAGCAGTGTGCCCAGGTGGCCAAGAAGGCCAATGGCTCCTGGGCTGGATCAGGAATGGTGTGGCCAGCCAGACCAGAGCAGTGATTCTTCCCCTGTGCTCAGCACTGGTTGGGCAGCACCTCGAGTGCTGTGTCCTGTTCTGGGCCCCCCAATTTAGGAAGTACATGGAGGGGCTGGAGCATGTCCAGAGAAGGGCAACAAGGCTGGTGAGGGGTCTGGAGCACAAGTCCTGTGAGGAGCGGCTGAGGGAGCTGGGGTTGTTGATCCTGGAGAAGAGGAGGATCAGGGGACACAAGGCGGTGTCAGGGCACAGGTTGGACTTGATGATCTCCAAGGTCTTTTCCAGCCTTGCTGATTCTGTGATTCTCTGAAACCACCCTTAGAGCAGTTGCAGGAGGAGCCCTGGGCCTCCTCTTCAGAAGCTCCAGCAGCCCAGGTCCCTCAGCTCCTCCTCACAGCCCCAAAGCCCATCCTGTCAGTCCTGCAGAGCCTCTGCAGCCCCTCCTCACTGCCCAGAACAGGCAGCCCCACAGCCAGACACAGCAGCCCAGATGTGCCCCCCTGGCCTGGGCTGCCTCTGGCAAGGGAGCAGCACCAGGCACTGCAGGAGCCTGCAGACAATTCCTGCAGCACTTGTGGGATGATCCTGCTCCCCAAGGGCCGTTCCCATGGTGCCAAGTCAGGAAATGGAATGGGGAGTGGGGCCAGACAGGAAAGGGCAAACAGGGATGGGCTGTTTGCAGGGGAGGGAACAGGGATGGGCAATGGGAAGAAATATGTACAAGGGAAGAGTAAAGAAAGCAAAGGTGAAGCCAAGGAAATGCTCAGGGCAGTCTGGGGGTGGCTTCCAGGCAGCCCTGGCTCTGAGCAGCAGCGTCTGCAGTGGGACAGGAAACTCCCAGCTGATGGGAACAAACTTTCTGGCTGGCTGCAGAGGCCAGGACAAAGCTGAGTGGTTTCCCTGGCGTCCCCCAGCCCTTCCTGGCCCCAGGGGCTGATGGCATTTGTGCTCCCTCAGGTTCATGTCCCCACAGCAGCAGCATGGGGGTGCTCCCGCCTGCTGTGTGCAATACAAACAGGGGCTCCTGAGCCAGCGCTGCCGTGGCTGTGCCTGCAAGGATGCGGCACCTGTGTGAGCTGGGGGAGAGGCCAGGGCTGCAGAGGGGGGATGTTGTTGGCAGCTCCATCAGGACGCTCTGGGACGCTGCCCTGGGCTGTCCAGCGCACTGGGGATGGATCAGCCCCTGCTCTGCTGCTCCTTCCCGTCTCCCCCAGGGCCCTTGCAGAGCACCAGCCATGCTGTTTGCCCCCAGCCTTCCCACGGCCAGCCTGGGGCTGCTCACGGGGGTTTTCTGTGCTGAGCATTGGCCTGGCCGTGTTCTTGAGAGAGCCTGGGCAAGGAGCCTGGAGCCCCCAGGCCCTGGCCTGAGGCGTCAGCGCTGCCCCAGCAGTGCCCATGGGCTGTCCCTGCTGCAGCCCCGGCACTGCCACCCCCAGGACTGTGCCCGGCCCCGAGAGCACTCAGGCCCTGCAGCAACACCAGGGCCACCAGGGCAGCGGGGCAGGGCCACGGGAGCAGCACTGGCAACACCAAGTGCTGCTGCTGCTGGGCACAGCTGCTGTGCCAGCACTGATCTGCCCCCAGCTCTGCACACAGACATTGCTGCTGCAGCTCCAGAGAAGGCAACAAAAGGGCATCTCTGCAGAAAACTTTGCTGGGAGGTCCTTGAGTTCCTTTAAAGCCATCGAGAGCGCAGCCCCTCATTGACACAGTCTGTGGCCACAGGGAAGGTGGAGAGAAACAAAAGGAGAAATGGCACAGAGTGTATTTTTAATTGTGGAGAGTATGAAAAAAAAAATACAAAATATGAACCTCCAAAATGAAACCAACAAGATGTATCAAAGATGACTTTTATTACAAGTGACTGGCAGAAATTGGCCAGCAGTTTAATGTTTCTGAAACCATCCAGTCATTAGTCTCCACACTGCAGCCTTGAGCTCCTGGTTCCTCAGGCTGTAGATGAGGGGGTTCAGGGCTGGAGGCACCACCGAGTACAGAACTGACAGGGCCAGATCCAGGGATGGGGAGGAGAGGGAAGAGGGCTTCAGGTGAGCAAACACTGCAGCTCTGACAAACAGGGAGACCACAACCAGGTGAGGGAGGCAGGTGGAAAAGGCTTTGTGCCGTCCCTGCTCAGAGGGGATCCTCAGCACGGCCCTGAAGATCTGCACATAGGAGAAAACAATGAACACAAAACAACCAAATACCAAACAGGCACTAACAGCAATGAGCCCAAGTTCCCTGAGATAGCATTTGGAGCAGGAGAGCTTGAGGATCTGTGGGATTTCACAGAAGAACTGGCCCAGGGCATTGCCATGGCACAGGGGCAGGGAAAATGTATTGGCCGTGAGCAGCAGTGAATAGAGAAAGGCACTGGCCCAGGCAGCTGCTGCCATGTGGGCACAAGCTCTGCTGCCCAGGAGGGTCCCGTAGTGCAGGGGTTTGCAGATGGACACGTAGCGGTCATAGCACATGATGGTCAGGAGGGAATACTCTGCTGAGATGAAGAACACAAAGAAAAAGAGCTGAGCAACACAGCCTGAGTAGGAGATGGTCCTGGTGTCCCAGAGGGAATTGTGCATGGCTTTGGGGACAGTGGTGCAGATGGAGCCCAGGTCGCTGAGGGCCAGGTTGAGCAGGAAGAAGAACATGGGCGTGTGCAGGTGGTGGCCGCAGGCTACGGCGCTGATGATGAGGCCGTTGCCCAGGAGGGCAGCCAGGGAGATGCCCAGGAAGAGGCAGAAGTGCAGGAGCTGCAGCTGCCGCGTGTCTGCCAGTGCCAGCAGGAGGAAGTGGCTGATGGAGCTGCTGTTGGACATTGGCTGTGGCTGGCCATGTGGATCTGTAATAAAAGTGATCATGGAATAGTTGGGTTTGGAGGGGACTTTAAATATCCCAGCACAGCTTGGGGACACTTTCCACCCTCTGCCTGCCCAGGGTTCTGCTTCCTGGTGTTGTCCCTGCCAGCAGCTGCTTCCCTGTGCCCAGGGCTGGACCCTGCCAGTGCTGCCAGAGCCCAGCCCAGTTCTGGGGGCTCAGCTCCGCCCTGCAGAACCCTCCCAGCTCTGGCACTGCCCAGGGGCAGCTCTGGCTCTGCAGGCTCTGGTGGCAACACCAAAGCAACCCTGAGGAGGCTGGAGAAGTGACACTGACGCTGCCTCTAATAGACCTTGTGCTGATTCCTGTAACTGCCTGGTTTAATCACATACGAGACAATTTTTTTTATTTTGCTCAACGTGAACTGAGAGATTAATATCTATGTGCAATTTCCCATACAGGCAACACAGATCAGTAGACTAAAACTGAAGGATTTTCCGTTTTTTGCAGCCCATGACTTGCTGTGCTCCATGTATAATCTGCTTGGAAATGTTCTGCAGTTAAATGCCATGCTGGAAGCAGTTCTGATCAATGCAGCATCCTCACCACACATGGAGAACACGTCCAAGCCCTACCAGCTCTCTCCTTTCAACCACATCTTGTCCCCCAGCGCTGGGAGCAGCTCCCTGCTGAGAGGGAGCCGGCTCAGAGAGCTGTCCCTGGCAGGCAGCAGAGTCCCTGGCCCAGCACAGCGCCCTGGGCTGCAGGACCCTGCTCTGCAGGACAGCCCTGGGCACCCCTGGCTGCTCTGCACAAGAGATGATCAGAGAATGTACTCACAGGGTCTGTGGGCATTGGGATGTTCCAGCTGTAGGAGATCACTCCCGGAGCTGCAGCTGCATTGTCCTGCAGCCAGAGGTTCCTGTGCCAAGGGCTGCCAGTGATTCTGCCCCAGGCACTTCTCAGCACCTTCCCAGCCCTGACTGATGGAAGCTCTCTGTGCCTCTGTGCTGTGCCCGGGCTGGCTGCAGGCAGTGCCCCAGCCCTGCTGGGCTGGGAGAAGAGCTGCTCATCCAGAGAAATGTGCTTTTGAAGCTCTCCTTGGTTACCAGGATCACCCTCTGTGCCAGGAGCCCGGCCCAGCTCAGCAGCACAGACACAGCACAAGGACTTTAATGACCCTCTGGGGCTTTGTGCTCAGGCCCTGAACATCAGGCCCTGAGAGGGAGCTGCAGAAACCTCTCCAGAGCTCCAAGTCAGAATCCAACTCCAAAGTTTCTTTGACTTTTAATGGGTCCCACTGAGGGACACGACTGAGAAAGTGTCCCCAGGCCCCAGGCAGAGCAGAGAACTGGAGGCACTGATGACAGGTGGGGACAAAGAGAAGCCAAGTCTTGGTGCCCTGGGGCACAGCAGGCTCTGTGCCACCAAGGGCTGTCAGGAGACACCTTGTCCTGAGGCACTGGGGCCTCCTGGCACAGCCCCAGCCAGGCTGGGCACTGTCAGCCCCTTGTCCTGCCCTCAGCATCCCCCCCTAGCCCACATCCCAGTGGCCTCAAAGATCTGCTGGAAGGAGTCCCTGGGGAGCCTTGCTCAGGGATGGCCCTGGGGGCTCCTTCATGATCCCAGGGACTGCAGGTTTTTCAAAGCACTTTGGCTTTGGCTTTTGCCAAAGCTTTGTGCTTTGGCAAGCTGAGAGCTTTGTGCAATCATGGCCTCCAATTATCTGCTGTAATTAGTCCCTGGAGAGGCTTTGTCAGGAACAACACTCAGTGGGGCTCATTAATGCTTCAAGGTACTTCAGTTCTTTTAAGGTACTTGGTGTTTCCCTTTTGATCCAGACTCTGTGAGAGGTTTGTGCAATCATGGCCCCAATTATCTGCTTTAACGAGTCCCTTGGGAGCTTTGCAATGACACTCAGTGGGGCTCATTAATGCTTTGAGATACTCAACTTTTGTAAAGTACTTTGGATTTTCCTTTCCACACTGGGAGGCTTTTGTGCCATTTTGAGACTCTCTGAGAGGTTTTTGTGCAATCCTGGCCTCCAGTTCTCTCCTCCAAGGAGTCCATGAGAAGCCTGTATTGGGGATGGACCTCAGTGGGTCCCATTTATGCTTTGAGACACTTTGGGGTTTTCTTCTGACTTAGACTCCTGGAAAGGTTTGTGCAATCTCGTCTCAGAGTCTGAGGTTCCAGGTCTCAGCTCCAAATGCACCACATGGCTCACTCCTGGCTGAGACAGGGGCTGGGCCGGCCTGGTCACCTCTTTGCTGGCCAGAAGGGAAACAGACCCAGCCAGGGTTTCTCATCTTTAACTTGTGTCTTCACAGAGGCGTGTGCAGCTTCCTTAGTGGTTTAACAGATTGTCAGCTCTCAAAGCTAATTACTGATTGTTTTTTTGTCAGACACAGAGGGAACTGCTAGCAGCTTCTCTTAGATCATCACTTCCGTGATGCAAAACCACCACAAGAGCACAGAGCACAGAGCTCCTTTGTCCATATGTAGTGGTCATGTGCCCGAGGCCCCAAAACCCCACCTTGGGAGATCTCTGGGCCCTCTCTAAGGTGTTTTCAAATGAAAACATTCAGCTCATAATCTAAGAAAATCACCAGAGGACAGGGCCAGCCTGACCTGTCTGTCCTGGCTACTTTTGTCTGGGAGTGATCCTTGGATATATGGAATTTGGGAGGCCAAATTCTAATTTTTGCCATCGTCCTTGGCATGAAGGCTGGGTTTTTTTCCATAGGAAGGAAGGAACAGAGCCCTCTGTTTCAGGGGCAGATGAGAGGTGACCACCAGAGGCCAAGGCCAACCAGAGCTAGCAGGTTTTTCTGAGACATACCTTTGCATAGAGGAAATTTTAAGGGAGCTTACCAATTTGGGCAATGGGCATCTGAAAAGAGGGACAGTTCTTTCCCATAGCAAGGAAAGCACCGAGCCCCAGTGCTCCAGGAGCTGATGAGAGGCACCCCTTGGCATTCCAAGATCAGCCAGACCTGTCAGGTGGCCCATGGCAGGCCAAGCCAGCCAGACCTGTTCCATGTTCCCTCGGTTCCATGGGGCCCCACAGTGTCCCAATGGTCCCTTGCTTCCATGAGGCCCTGAGGTGTCACAATGCCCCCTTGGTGACACGAGGCCCTGAAGGGTCAGAATGGCCTCCATGGTTCCATCAGGCCCCACAGAGTCATAATGGTCTCTGGGTCCATGAAGCCCCGCTGTGTCACCATGGCCCCTTGGTTCCATGGGCTCCAGTGGTGCCACAATGATCCCCTTGCTTCCATGAGGTCCCCACAGTGTCACAGTGATCTCCATGGGAAGGAAAGAACCGAGCCCCAGTGTGGCAGGGGCAGCCACCAGAGGCCAAGGCCAGCCAGACTTGACGGTACTGGCAGATTTTGGCTGGGAACAACCTTTGGATATAGGGAATTTTAGAAGTGGAATCCCAATTTCAGACATGGACACCCGGAGGACAAGCACAATTCTTTTCCATACAAAGAGAAGCACAGAACACCGGTGATTCAGGGGCAGATGAAAGGTGGCCACCAGAGGCCTAGGCCAGCCAGAATGGATGGTACTGGCAGATTTTTTCTGAAAGCAACCCTTGGATATAGGGAATTTGGGAGGTTGAGCCCCAATTTTGGCCATTTCTGCATAGATAAGAAGGACGGTTCTTTTCCACAGGAAGGAAAGCACAGAGCCCAAGTGTTTCAAAGGCAGAAGAGGAGAGAGGTGGCTCCTGGGAGGCCAAGCCAGCCAGACCTGTTTGTCCTGGCAGCTTTTGTCATGAAGGGATCCTTGGATGTATGGAATTTGGGAGGAGGAATCTCAATTTTGACCATGGACACCTTGAGAAGAAGGACGACTCTTTTCCACAGGAAGGAAAGCATCGAGCCCCAGTGTTTTGAGGCAGGTGAGAGGCAGCTCCCAAGAGGCCAAGGGCACCCAGACCTGTCTCTCCTGGCAGCTTTCACTTGGAAGCAATCCTTGGATGTACGGAGTTTTGGAGGTGGGATCCTAATTTTGGCCATGGGCGCCTGGTCAGGATGGCTGTTTTTTCCTATAGGAAAGAAAAGCACAAAATCCAAGTGTTCTGGAAGAAGATGAGAGGTGGCCACCTTTAGGCCAAGCCAGCCAGACCTGTCTGTCCTGGCACCTTTCCTCTAGGGGCTATCCTTGGACACAGGGCATTTTGGAAGTGGAATCTCAGTTTTGGCTGTGTGTGCCTGGAAAGGAAGAGGCGTTCTTTTCATTAGGAAGGAAAGCACAGAGCCCCAGTGTTTCAGAGGCACATGAGTGGCAGCCCTCAGGAAGCCAAGGCCAGCCAGACTTGTCTCCCCTGGCAGCTTTGGTCTGGGAGCTATCCTTGGATATAGGGAATTCTGGAGGCAGATCCCCAATGTTGGCCATGGGTGCCTAGTTGAGAGGGATGTTTTTTCCCATAAGAAAGAAAAGCACATGGTCTCAGTGTTTCAAAGGCAGATGAGAGGTGGCCCCTGGGTGGCCAGGGCAGCCAGATCTGTCTCTCCTGGCAGATTTCATCTGAAAACAATCCTTGCATATAAGGAAATTTGGAGGAGGAATCCTGGTTTTGGCCCTGGGTCCCTGGAGGAGAAGGACAGTTCTCTCCCATAGGAAGGAAAGCCCAGAGCCCCAGTGCTTCAGGGCAGGTGAGAAGCAGCCATCGACATGCCAAGGTCAGCTGGACCTCTCAGGTGGTCCCCAGGAGGCCCAGCCAGCCAGACCTGTTCCGTGTTCCCTTGGTTTCGTGTGTCCCCACAGTGTCACAATGGTCTGCTTGGTTCCATGAGGCCCTGGAGTGTCACAATGTTCCCCTTGCTTCTGCAGTGTCACAATGGCCCTGTGCTTCCACGGGGCCTTGCAATGTCACAATGGCTTCGTGGTTCCACAAAGCCTGATGTGTCACAACGGCTCCTCTGTGACACTGCAGGCTCCACAAGGTCACCATGGACCCTTGGTTCCTTGGGACCCCCGTGTTCACAATGGTCTCCTTGATTCCATGGGGCAGCACAGTGTCACAACTGACCCATGGCTCCATGAGGTTCTGTAGTGTCACCGTGGTCACTGTCAGAGGCTGGATGAGATCGATGTCCCCAGACACCTTGGGATGCTCGGAATGGCCGTGTGGGGCCAGGAGCGGGTCAGGCCTTGGTTTGTGGTGGGACAGAGCCCCGCCCCCAGCCCTGGCCTGGCACAGCTGTCAATCACATGGAAGGGGCGGTGTTAACCCAGCTCTGATTGGCTGAGCTGTCAGTCAATCACACAGCAGGCAGGGATAACCCAGCTCTGATTGGCCCAGCTGTCAGTCAATCACACAGCAGGCAGATCTGATTGGCCCAGCTGTCAATCACACACCAGAAGCTCGTGCCTTCCCTGACTCTGATTGGACAAGCAACTGGCAGTCCCACCCCAGGGGCGGGCCCATGAAGGCCCAGGGGTTTAAAAGCCGGAGCACGAGGCCAGCCCATGGTCTGGATCCTGCCTTCTCCTGGGGTTCCTCTGTTAATGATGCTAGAACCTGAGCAGTTTGTATCTATGTGTGTGTCTTCCTATAGATCTTCTGTCTTTCTGTTGTTCTCTATTTCTTCTTCTTCTAATCCTGCTTACCTGGAACATTTTTTGGTAACTTATCATCATAAGGGTTAAAGGTTTTTAGGTAAAGTGGGCTAAGTTAACAAAGTAATGCTATGGTAAGAGTTTTATGCTGCAGTGGATGTTGTATGAAACCCTTTGCTCAAGTTCCTTGATTGTCTATATTTTGTCAGTAAAATTGTGTGTTATTTTGATCTCTTAGCTCCATTGGTTAGAGCATGGTGCTGGTATCACCGAGGTTGTGGGTTCCATCCCTGTGTGGGCCATTCACTAAAGAGCTGAGTCCCTTCCTACCAAGAATATCCTTTGCATCTGGCCATGGTGAGAATATCTGGTTGGTGTTTCTCCTGTGCACCAAACTAAAGTAAAGAAACCTTTGGTGACCCCCAGCATTTCAGTGTTCTGGGGTGTTACAGCCCTGCAGGCTCACAATGGCCTCTTGTTTCCATGAGGCCCCACAGTGTCAGACTGGCCCCTTGGTTCCATGGGCCCCAACAGTGCCACAGTGATCCCCTTGGTTCCACAACTTCCCACAGTGTCACACCGGCCCCCTGGTTCCATGAGGATCTGGAGTGTCACACAGGTTTGTGACATTTGTCCTTGCTGCCCCTCAAATCCCACTGTTGAGAGCTGGCATGAAAAGTGCTGCATGCACAGCGGAGAGTCCTGGAAGGTGCTGGCAAGAGCGTCCTGCGGGAACAGGGCTCTGGGCTCTGGCTGGAACAGCCTGGTTTTGCTGCAGTGACCACAGGCAGGAGTTGAGGCAGGTGAAGAGGCAGCAGGCAGCTTGTGTTTGTAGAGGGCCTGGGGCTGCCCCTCTGAACCTCCACCTGGAAACACACTTGGGAGAATATGAGCTACAGCTGGAATGCCTGTCCTGAAAGGACCTGAAGTCATTCAGCCTTGCCAGCTTTTCTTAAGAGTGTGTTGGTGTTCCCCAGGACAGCTACACATTTGGGGAAATGCCTTTGGAGGAAAGGGGCTTGCTTCTCAAGGAAAGTGCTTCCCAGGGAGCGCCCAGCAAGGCAGGTGCAAGGGTCCCCCTTTGGCTCTCTGTGGTCCTTTCACTGCCTGAGGCCCGTTGCACTTGGCAGAGGGGCAGGGCAAGGGAGAAGGCTGTGAAGAGCGGGTTTGGCATCCGCCTGGACCTGTGGAGACCAACCCAAGCACCTGCAGCAGGGTGTGTTCCCCCCTTTGGACAGAGGCGTGAGCAGGAGCATCTCTGTCCAGCCGTGAGCCCCAGAGCTCTCTCTGAGAGCTGTGAATTAAAAGGCCTTTACACACACACTTTTCACCTCTTCCCTGTCTGCTGTGTTTCAATTCTTGGCAATGTGCATGTGGCTCTTGCTTGGTGGAAGCTGCTGTGGCCCAGGGCCAGCACAGAGCTGGGCTGGGTGGGCCAGGCAGCGTGGAGAGTCTTGGCTGATCTTGGTGTGTCCCTGGCCTCAGAAAAGGCTGGGAAGGTTTGCCTCCCAAGGCGTCCTGCTCATTGGCTCTCCCTGTGCACCCTGGAGAGAACAAGGTAGGCATTTCTGGCAGCTGGGCATCAGCAGACCTGAAAATGGGGGTGTGCTGTGGAGCGAGCCCAGCTGAGATACCCTGAGAGGAGCCCAGTGCTCCTTGCTCCCCTGTGCTGACACGTGAGTGTTTGTCTGGTTTCGGGATGGCCCTGGCTGTGTGAGGGGTGCTACGTGGACACGAGACAGCTGGTCCTGTCCCGCTGGGTCCCAGCAGTGCCTCACAGCAGTCCTGCATCCACGTCAGGATGCTGGCCAAGAGAGGTCCTGGAAGCTGAGGCAGCTGATTTTAAGCTTGTGCAGGTGCCTACAGGCCAAGGCCAACGGTGTTCCCTCAGGATACAGCAGTCCTGAGGGGTCTCCCTCATTCAAAGAAATCGGCAGACAAATGCATTGTCAGCCAAAAGCCCTTTTACTGACCTGGCAGGATGGCTGGGGTCTGCACCCCACTAAAGTGTTCCTCTGCCACATATAAATTTCAGTGGGTTGATGTAGGCCTTGTATCAAAATCACCATCCATCTTTACACTGCTGAGGTGATTCCATAGGCAGGCGGTTGGAAATACATTGTGTCAGATTCCCATACTTGAAGCTGATGTCCAGGCCCTGGCCAGGAGCGGTCTCGATGCCCCAAAGCAGCACAAAGTCTTCCTCACGGCTTCCCTGCACAGGGCTGATTCCACACTTGCCCTTAGTTCTTCTGGTAGACTGTGTCTAAAGCTTTTTGTCAGGTCACTCTCATGTCAAGTTAGGCCACCAGGTTTTTGTTATGCTAACTGCTGCTAAGTACTTAGGCATGTCTGTGCTAATTACTTGTTTACTCATGTGAATTGCTTGTGCTTACTCATGTCAAACAAAGGCCTTGTTCCATCCCCAAAGGTGCCTGAGGCCACCCGCTCCTTGTGGCACCAGTTGCTTTCCTGTGGAATGTTCTCCCTCCCCAGGGTAAAGAGGGAGCTGCAGAAAGAGCTTGCCAGGCTGCTCTCCATCCTTTCCCAGCACTCCTGGTGAAGTGGAGAAGTCCGAGCTGAGCGGAAAGGTGCAAATGGAACAGCCGTGCATAGGAAGGCTCAGTGGGAAGGATGATCCAGGATCCATAGGCCTGGCAGCCTGAGCGTGCTCCAGGGGAAGGCCTTGGAGCAGATCCTCCTGAGTGCCATCCCACGGCACCTGCAGGGAACCAGGGCGTGTGCTGGAGGGTGGGAAAGCTCTGCGGAGGGACGGGGACAGCTGGGGCTCCTGGCGGGGTGTTGAGGGCTTCTGTGCGGGAGTTTGGGGGGCTTGGTGCTGGTGGGGTGTTGGAGAAGGAGTTGTGTGGAAGGTGAGAGGTCTAGGCTGGAATTTGAGTCAGTTTGAAGGCAGCATCTGTGCTTTGGCACAGCTTTGGTTATGGAGGCCAGAAGGAATATCTGTGACTTTTCCTCTTCATGGTCCTGATTGTCCTGCAGGGAACAAGAGGGGAGAGCTGTACTTTACTGGCCACTCAGATCTCTGTACCAGGGGGAGGATTAGCCCTTTTGCCATCTACTCATTTGTTTGGGATACTTTTGTAACATTGAGTGGACTTTCATTTCCTGAGAGTGTTTATTCCTTAAGAGAATTAGGATATTATCATCCGTTCATAGAAAACCAAAGAATGGCCCTTGTTTTTGCCCTTTTTTTGTGTAGTGTTATGTTCTGTAAAGTGACCCTCAGTGGATGAGGTTAAGGCAAATGAGTTGCTGCTTTGAGATTGGAAGCAAAATTCCAACTCTTCACCTCCTCAGGCCATCCCAATTAATTTGGGAAGTTTGCAACTTTCTGGAACTACTTGAGTTGAACAATGGGAAGTAAAGCTTTCCTGAATTGAGGATTCTTACTTGCCAGATTCTTCTGTGCCTTGGCCGCTAAGGGGTTTTTGTGCTGAAGGCAATAACTTCAATGAGAAAATAATTTCATCATGGAGTAAGAGCTTCTGACAGAGGACCAAGTGTTGCCAGCAGTTGCTCCAGGTGCTCCTGCCAACAGCCCCTGCAGGTAGGAGCGCAGCCCCCAATGCACGAGGGCTTTGGCTCCCTCTGGCACAGGAGCCCCCCACGGGCACAGGTCTCTGGGGCAGGAGACGGGCACCGGTGCTGCCAGGGCTCAGGGGGTGGCAGGTCTGCTTGGGCAGGGACTGTGCCACACCTGCTGATGTCAGCGCTCCCCGGGCTCCAGGGGTCAGAGCAGCATTCCTGCCCTGGCCCACACGTTCCTTGTCTGTGTCACACCCGCGGGTTTAGGATGGCCACCATGTGGGATGTGTCCCAAGGAGGCCGTGCCAGCTTCTGTGGAAGGCCCCGTGCCCTTCCCAGCACGGCTGCGTCGGCAGCCCTGAGGGCTCCTTCTGCTGCCCTGAGCCCGCAGAGCAGGGCAGCGTTTGCTGATAGTTTCAGCTATTCCTAAAGATCCTGTCGGGCTGTCTTAGACACTTGGGGTGAGGGATTCCTTCCAACCTGAGCCACTTTGGGTGAGCTGGGGGCGGCCCCAGGGCAGGGGGCAGTGTGTGCAGGGGACCTTTGTGACACGGTGCAGCATGGTCACCGTGGCATGGAACGGGACAGCGTGTCCAAGGGCCCTTTGTGACACAGGGTGACATAGGAGCTGGCGGTGACAAGACCACGCCACAGTGCTCGGAGCACGCGACGGGACAGGACGGGACAGAGCGGTGCCGTGAGGAGCCCCCGCACAGCGCACTCCTTTGTGTCTGACCTGGAGCTTTTCTGAGGTGTTATTCCTGCGGCTGACCTCGAGGCCAGACCACAGGACTTGGTGACCCATGGCCTTTCCGAGGCTTCTCTCCTGCAGGTGTCCTTGAGGGCAGACCTTGGGACTTGGTGCCCTGGAGGCATCTCCCATCCCTGCCACCGGTGCCCTCGAGGCCAGACCACAATCCTTGACAGGAGTCTCCTGTCCTTGTGGCAGGAGCCCTCGAGACCAGAGTGCAGGACTTGCTGTCCTGTAGCCTTCCTGAGGCTTCTCTCTTGAAGGTGCCTTCCAGGCACGACTGCAGGCCTTGCTGACTCAGAGCTTTTCCGAGGCATCTCTCCTGCAAGTAGCCACAAATCCAGTCACTGACATGGAGCAGAGACCCCACAAGAGTGCCCAAGCTGGCCTGGGTGGAGGAAGAGGAAGAAGGCCCTGGAGCTGGCCCAGCACAGGAGACTGAAGAGGTGGTGCAGTTCAAGCCTCAGCAGGAGGGTGAGTGGCAGAGCTGGGCTGCTGGGCTGCTTGGCCACATCCCATCCCATGGCATTCCATCCCATCCCATCCCATCCCATGGCATCCCATGGCATCCCATCCCATCCCATCCCATCCCATCCCATCCCATCCCATCCCATCCCATCCCATCCCATCCCATCCCCTGGGCACTTGCCCATGGACAGGACGGAATAGGGGCCAGGGCAGACACCCCATAGCCGTGCTCCATCCCCTTGGGCATCGCGGGGCTGTCCCTGCCTGGGGAGCGCAGGGCTGGGCTGTGTTCTCCGGCCTCTCCCGCAGCCCCTCAGCTCAGGCTGCGCTCGCTCTTTGCCAGGTGCAGCCGTGCAGCACACACAAGAGCAGGATCCCGCCCATGGCCTCTTCCACAGAACAGCGCAGGTACCTGCAGCCATCCCCAGCTGGGCTGGGCCTGCTGTCACCGCTCAGCTGAGCACCGTGCTTGGAGCATTCCGTGGAACATCCCTAGCTTCCTGCCCTTCTCCTACAGCTGGTTTGCAAATTCATCAAGAGGATTCGGGAGGAAGAGACCAGCACCATGGGCACAGGGCTCAGAGCATATTCGCACATCTTCAAAACCAAGACCTGTGCTGCCCTGCTGGATATGCTCGTAGAGGAGGTGTTTTCCAGTCCAAAGCATGTAAGCAGCCTGTGGCCAGGATTTCATCCACCCCTGCTGTGCTGGGGTCCCTCCCTGAGACACTTCTCCATGAACTTCTCCAAGGTGAGTTCATCTCAGGGACAGCAGTTCTTCACAGACTGCTGCAGCGTGGCTCGCTCTTCCATGGGCTCACAAGTCCTAGCAGGACCCTGCTCCAGCGTGGGCTCCTCTCTCCAGGGGTTTGCAGGTCCCTGCCAGGTCCCTGCTCCAGCACAGGTTTCTTGTGGGGTCACAGCTCCGCTCAGGCATCCCCCTGCTCCGGCACGGGCTCCTCCAGGCGCTGCAGGTGCATCTCTGCTCTCCGTGCCCTCCATGGGCTGCAGGGGCCCAGCTGCCTCACCAGGGACTGCACCAGGGAATCTCAGGGCCATCAGCTCCAGCACCTGGAGCAGCTCCTGCCCCTCCTCCTGCCCTGCCCTGGGGTGTGCAGAACTGTTCCTCTCACATGTTCTCACCCTGCTCTTCCCTGCTCACAGTTACAACTACACGATCACCCATTTTCTTTTTCTTGAATCTCTTATCCCAAAGGCGTTACCACCATTTCTAACTGGGCCAGCCTTGGCTGGTGGCCGGTCCATCCTGGAGCCGGCTG
The DNA here is from genome assembly GCF_031753505.1 of Anomalospiza imberbis. NCBI lineage: Eukaryota > Metazoa > Chordata > Aves > Passeriformes > Viduidae > Anomalospiza > Anomalospiza imberbis. The sequence continues at coordinate 1,614,106 of NC_089712.1, read as the reverse complement.
GAATTGACTCTGTGGGACATGGAGGAGCAGCTGCTCTCACAGAAGGTGCTCCTAGAGCCCCTCCCTTACCAAAACCTGGCCATGCAAACCAAGTAAAAGTATGGTAGGGTTTTTATTACCATTATTATGTCAATGATCTCTATTTTTGCTATTAATGGTACAGTTGTTATTACTAGTATTTTTAGTCTTTTTGACTCTATATTAATAGTAGAAACAGGTTCTTCATTGCAAGTAGAAGTTAAATTTTTGTCAGCCTCTTGCCCTGCCCTGTTCTGTGTCATTGCTGCGTGTGAAGCCGCTGCTGCCAGGGCTCCCCATTTCCCTGGTTTGGGAAATTCCATGGCATTGCTCACATGTCAGAAAGAGAGGGCTCATTCCATTCAAATGGATTGCCCGAGCTCTTCTAGTCCCAGTGCTGGAAGCTTGTTTTCTAACATTGTTGACTTTCTCAGCTTCTGTTAACATTTGTGATTTTATAACAAAATGTTCTCGGATGTGATTTTCAAAGATTCTCTAATCAGCTTTCAGTTTGCTCTTGGATTTCTTAATGGTGTGTCCGAACCGAAGGCAGCATTTTGGGTGGGAAGGCTTCAGTCGGAGCTGGGATTGCCTCAGCAGCAGCTGGTTTTGCACATGTCAGCAGAGCTAACAGAGATTCCGGGAGCTGAATATTCTGCCTCGTTCGGAAGCCGCAGTGCCCGGCTCGGGGGAGCTGCGCTGGGAGCTGCAGGTTGTGCCGGGGCCGGGCAATGGCCGGAGCCCCCGGCAAGGGCCGGCGATGGACACCGACCCTTTGCTGGGCAGGGGCTCGGGGCCCTGCGGCGCCGGGCGGTCGGTGCCCGGTCACGGCGGGCGTTCCAAGTGCCTCCTTCGGGGCAGGAATTTGTCCCGGTGCGGGGGAATTCCCGCGGGCTGGGGCCGCTGCCGAGCGCCGCCGCCTTTCCCGGGAGCCCCCGGGCAGAGCTCTCTGCTCGGGCTGCGAAAAACACGCTCACTCTCCTGTGAAAATTTAAACATTTTAATACAGGACGATAGGAGACAAGGACCATAGAGCAAAGGTTGTTACGGCCGGGTGCATCTTGGCACTGAACCAGGAGCACACTTATCTCCGGAGATGTCCATTAAATACCTTTTCCCTTCCATCAGCCTGTTGCATATTCATAGACCCTTATGCATAGTAAACTTTTTTCCCAAACTAGTTTACATATTCCAAGAACTGTTTAGAGTGGCTCCCCTTCCTCGGTTCCACCCTTTTAGAGCATGCGTATCCCTTGGTTGTGGTTTTAGTCCTTTTTTATCATCATCATCTTCAGTTTTGGCCCCGGCCCTCACTGCCTTCAGACGGTGAGTGCTGATCGTTGGCAGATCTGTACAGGTGTCCTCATCCTGTGTTCATTGCCATCCAAGCAGGCACTTTAACACAAGCATACTTGTTAGAAACATTCCCGGTACGAAAAGTGATTTCAGCATTTAATGTAATAAAAGAAGAAAGGCCTAAAGCATGGAGGCCCGCGGGCTGAGCAGGAGCGTTCCCCTCAAGGATGCTGCAGCGCCGGCGCTGGGTCTTCTGAGCAGCGACGTCCCCGACGTTCCAGGTGGAGCAGCACAGGTTCCGTGGGTCAGAAACCCCCTTTTTATCCAGTTTTTTGTCCCTTTGGATCGGTTTCTTTTTGGATCCCTCATTTGCATGAAGGTTTAGGCGCTCGATTGGCCCGCGGCAGTTCAGTCCAGGCTGGCTCCTTTCCCTTGGGGGGCTGCACTTTACTTAGGTGTAATACGGTACGTGGAGTACCGTATTTCTTCTAACTACCCTTCAAACCCCTTTTACCATAACCAAACCAACAGTACACGCTCAACAGCTATCAACTATTTTACAATAGTTTCTGACCTAGTTTAACAATTCCCCCTCTAACGATTTGATCAGTCTTCTAGCCTGCATCAACCTTTTAAAGTCCAATTTCTAATTTTCTCAGTTTCTCATACTGTTCAAGCATATCTCTGGCATTCTGATCACTCTGTTCTTTTATTAGCATTACTTTTTTGCCATTTTTCCCTTCTACGTTACCTTGCAGCATGATGCTGCCTTGGCCAATGCTGGGTACTATCAGGACTAGACATGGAATTGCACATGGTAGAAATATTACACTTACTAGTGCACACACTACAAAGAACACAAATTTCTTCCACCATTTACCGTTCCAGGTGAACAAGTTGTCCCGCCAATCGGGGTCTCCAAAAAGGGGGTCCATTTTTGCGTTCCAGCATAGGTTAGTTTCCTAATATTTTGAGTAATGTTTTTAATTACATGACTGTGGTCATCGATCTCTAGGCAGCATTCTGAAATGTTAAATTCCCCACAGATCCCTCCTTCCTCTGCGAGGAGGTAGTCCACTGCCAATCGAATTTGGTAAATTACTGATCATGTTTGTGGTTGCTGCTGGCTCAAGAGATCAATGGTCAGAGTTGTTTGATTGGACATTATTTCAAGTACTGCTTGTAAACGGATGATTCGATTTAGCATGTATACTGGGCTTCTGTACCCCCAGGATCCACCCTGGGCCCAGGCAGCCGGCCCATAAGTATTGATAATCTTTTGTGGGGTCCAAATTTCATTGTTCCAATTTTGGGTTCTGCCAAGTAAACTCCTTTTCTTTCTGGCCAGATCATCATATACTGGGACTCCCAAGTTTGATTTCACATCCTTAAGCAGTAAGAAAAAGGATGGTTTTACTGCTCCAATTGTGCAACTCCCGGTCCACCCTCCCGGTAACTTCACATATGCCGTGTTACCACAGATCCAAAAAAAAACTTTTAGGTGCATCCCAGATATTAGAATCTTGATTTGCTGTATGTTTCCAATATTTGGATAGGGTTTCTATTGCCCAGAATGGGTTAATATAATCTCCTAAACATTCAAACAGTTTTTCCCTGTATGCACATCTACTTTCAGTTTTTTCTATTGACCAATATGAATGGGGGGTTTCTGGGATCCACCTGGGGTGTGTGTGTCATTTGCTGCTAGATATCTTTCACATGGTGTTTCTCCTGCTTCTATAGTATACATTTTCCCTTTTCTTGATAAACACTCTTCCCCCATTATTGTGGATTTTAGCTTCCACTCTCCTTCCCTTCTTTTGGGTACTACCATACTTTTTTTCATGTAATCCATTTTAAAATGTCTAGGGGACCCAAACTGATACCATCCTATGGACAAATTTTAAGTGTGTCCCCTTGCACACCCAACAATCAGTGAAATTAAATTCTTTTGTAATCTTTTCCACCATATCGATAAAAAGATTCTTACCATTTATTTGTCCCTCCCTATCCCTTTGTCCTTTCAATTGCACTTCTTTCTCCTTGAATGTATCCTCTAAGTTGGTTTTACTTTCTTGTTCAAAACATACCCATCTTTCTTTCATGGGGCACTCTCCTGAGATCCTCTGACTTGGGTTTGCAATAGTTTTAGCCAGCCAATATATTTCATTATCCTCTTTACAGGTTGTTAACTGGGAGTGGTCGATACATTTGGGATTCATGTTGGTGTGCACTCTGATGAATGCACTTACTGTATCTCCTCTACACAAGGGATAGTAACACTTCTCACAAGTGTTTCCTCCACTTCCTCCAAAGTGGATGAGTAGCAGCATTGCTACCAGTGGGAGTCTGGTACGGGCTGGCCTCCTCACCTCTCGATCCACAGGGCTTTTCTCGGTGCCCTGAGAGTCTTTCCCAGAGGTAGTTCCTGATCCAGTCTTGCCTCCCACCTCTGGTTTTCCCTCCTTCTGGAGACATACTGCCATGACCCTTATCTCACCAACTCCCTTCCCTCAATTTGGTCCCAATGAGGGTTGCAAGGGGAGTGCTCTATGGAGCAGTACTGGAAACTGAGATGTTATTCTGATTGTCAATTCTTAGCTAAACAAAACTTAAATTTATCCTATAACTATAACAAACATTAGCAAACTTTAATGATACACGGATAACAATGTAGAGGTTTCCTGTGGGGGGGTTGTGTTCAGGGTTGCACTTCTTTTGGTGCTTTCCTCAGGACCAGTTTCAAGTCTTTATCGTCTCTGCTGGCTATAGTCCATTCGCTTGCCTCAGCTGGGGGTTGTACTGGACCCTTCACTCGACTTGCATGAGTCCAGCCCCGCTCCTTTGTTCTCACTGTGGTGTTTGCTGCAAGCAGTGCCTGGAAGGGGCCTTCAAAGCGAGCAGTTAGTGGAGGGTTTTTCCATGATTTCATCAACACCCAGTCTCCTGGGTTAGTACCATGTATTTTACAGTCCAGTGGGGAAGTTTGAGGAAGGTAGCCCTTTTTCCTTAGTTCTTCCAGGGTTGTTGTTAGTGTTTCTATATATTTTTGCATGGTCATCCCCCCCTCTTGATGTTCCCCAGTACTGTATGGGGTAAGCAAGAAAGGCAGCCCAAACAACATTTCACAAGGAGAGACCCCTAGATCTGTTCTGGGTCTCGTTCTTATTCATCATAGGGCTAGTGGTAAACATTTGACCCAATTCCATTGGCTTTCTAAGACCAATTTTGTTAAAATATTCTTTAAGGTTTGATTTACCCTCTCAACCCTCCCAGAACTCTGAGGGTGCCAAGGGGTGTGTAACTCCCACTTCATTCTCAGGGCCCCGAGGACTTGTTGCAGAACACTGGATGTAGAGTGGGGGCCACGGTCTGAATCAATAATATTTACTAGCCCGTATCTCGGAATAAGTTCTTCTAAGAGAACTTTTGTCACAGTTTGGGCTGTCTCCCTTCTCGTGGGGAATGCCTCAAACTAGTGGGTTAGATGGTGAATCTCCTCTGGGGAGAAGAGGATGTTCCTAATAGGATGCAGCTCTTCCCAGGTGTGTATATTGGGACCCAGGAACTGATCTGTTTGCTGTGCGGTGCCAGTTGGATCTTCTATTAAACCAACTAGCTCTTTCTTATATATTCTTGCTTCAGAAGCTGTCAGGGGTACATTTATAGCACCTATTCCTCCTACCCCCACACCTAGTGGAACTTCCCTCAGGGGAAGCAGCCTGTCAGGATCTAACTCTGGCCTTACACCACTTTTTGATCTGGTATTACTGTAAGGGCCAGCATCTGAAGGCTTATTTGACTGGTTCACTAATTCTTTGTTATCACTTTGGGAGGGCTCAGTTGTTAGGTTGGAGGATATATCCAGAGGTTTTTTCTTAGGGAAAGGTGTTGTATTCTGACTTACAGGTGAAGCAAGTTGTGTGTTAGTGGGGGTAGGAGGCAACGGGGAAAAAGCACCAAGGGGTGGATATATATGGGGGAGTGGGGTTGTTGGAGGGGGTAAAAATGGCACGGAGATTCCCTGAGGAGATAGAGAAGGGGCAGGGATCATTGGAGGGGGTAAAGGTAGGTTTTGAGAAGCAGGAGGCTGGGTGTTAAGTGGGGGGGTGGCTTCATAGTGTGAAAAAAGCCAATCACTTGGGTTTTTTTTAGTTTTAAAACTTTATTAGTAATAAAATAGTTGTAAAAATAGCAATAAAATTCGAGTAATAAAAATTTGGACAATGAGGATTAGGACAATTACAAGACAATAAAAAGTAAAGAATTATGGATGTCCGGATGTTTTTGGGCACTAAGCTGCCAAAAACATGCCTTGTGAACAAAGGAATTACCCTTAACAGCAACAGCCTGTTGCATATTCATGTATCTCATACATGATGCATAAATTCCTTGCAAATTAAGAACTTTTCTGGTTGTTGTCAACTTCTTCCCCTTAATCCTAGAGGTTCCATAAAGATGGAGAGAAGGTGGAAGAATGTTTGTCTTTTCTGATAAGGAGGCAGTAACTCTTTATGTGTCTTGTCACTGTTATTTCTGTGCAAAGAGTTTCTTGATTATCTTATCCCTTTTCTTGAGCTAGTAAAAATATCTGAGATCACAGAGTTTCTATTTTAACATTGTGTTATAACCTAGAACTATATTTAACACACTACTTAAGAGAATTAATACAGCATAACTTTCTATCATTGCACATATAATATTTGTTTTAATATTTGTGAAAAAAGCCAATCATAAAATATGCATTTTTCACACCTTGCCCTCATTGTCCTTTTGACACACACACACACACACACACACACACACACGGACAGTTCTTGGTTCATTTCAGGTTTGATTGCCTGGATTTTGTTTGGTTTTGTTGTTGCTTTGTTTCCTTGGTGTGCCTGCAGTGTCCAGTCAGGAGCAGAGTGACTCTTGCCAAGGAACTTTGTGGTGCTGTCACTTAATATTAAATCTGGTTTTGCTGATCCCTTGCCGGGGATTTTTTCAGCACTCTCAAGCCCTCATTGGTAACAGGGTGAAGGAGCCCTAGGCCAGGCTCTGGCCCTGGGGGACACGGGGACGCTGCTGGGGGGTCCCTGTCCCCCTGTCCCACCCCCCACAGCCCCAGCCCCCGTCCCCGTGTCAGGCTCTGGGGTCGATCTCGTGGAACATCCTCTAGGAGAGGCTGCGGCGCCGGGGGCGGGGGGACCCAGGGGGACAGGGGACCCCGCTGTGCACGAGCAGCGTTGGACTTCTCTGGGGGAACTGTGAGGGGGGGGCTGGGGTGGAGTGACCTCCCCAGTGACCTCACACAGCCCCTGTGATGTCACACACACCCCTGTGATGTCACACAGCCCACTCTGAGATGTAACAGGCCACCTGTGATTTCATACAGGTGTCCTGTGATGTCACAGCCTGCTCTTTGAGGTCCCAGTCTGCTCTGTGATATCACAAAATCTGCCCTGTGATGTCACAGCCCAGCCTGTGATGTCACAGACACCCTGTGATGTCATAGCCAGCTCTATGATGTCACAGCCACCTTTGTGATGTTATGCAGCCTCGCTGTGATGTCACAGCCTGCTCTGTGGTTTCGCAGTCAGCTCTGTGATGTCACAACCCACTCTGTATTGTCTCAGCCTTCTCTGTGCCATCACACAGCTGCTCTGTGATGTCACAGAGCCCTTTCCTATGATGGCAGTCTTCTCTGTGGCCTCACAGCCCGTTCTGTGATGTCACACAGCCAGCCTGTAATGTCACAGCCGACTTTGTGACATCACAACCTCCTCTGTGATGTCACAGCCTGCTCTGTGATGGCAGAACTAACTTAACTTGTCACACAGCACCTCTGTGGGCTCACAGACCCACCCTGTGATGTCACAACACCTTCAGTGATGGAACACAGCCACCCTATAATGTCACAGCACACTCTTTGACCTCACAGCTTGCTCTGCTCTCTGATGTCATACAGGCATGCTCTGATGTCACAGCCTGCTCTGTGATGTCACATAATAAACCAGGGATGTCACAGCCAACTATATGATGTCACAACCTGTTCTGTGATGTCACACAATCACACACTCACAGAATTGCTGGGTTGGGAGAGACCTTCGAGATCATCGAGTCCAACCCATGCCCTAACCCCACCTCAGCTAAACCATGGCACTGAGTGCCACATCCAGTCTTTTTTTAAACACATCCCAGGATGGTGACTCCACCACCTCCCTGGACAGACAGTTCCAGCACTTTATCACCCTTTCCATAAGATACTTTTTTCCTAATATCCAACCTAAATTTCCCTTGGTGCAGCTTAAGACACTGTCCTCTGGTCCTGTCAGTTGTTGTGAGGAGAGAGACTGACCCCCACCTGACTGCAACCACCTTTCAGGGAGTGTAGAGAGTGATAAGGTCACCTCTGAGTCTTCTCCAGGATAAACAACTCCAGCTCCCTCAGTCATTCCTCACAGGACTTGTGTTCCAGACCCCTTGTAATAGATAAGAGAAGTCTCTTTGTTCATCATTAAACAGGAACTCAGACAAAGGAAGAGGTTTTTTTGAATAACAGGAAACCCGAGGATACGCTGACTCCTTAAGTTGATGGTACAACTAGGGTCGGGAGGTGTGTAACCATCTATGGAAAGATTGTTACAGGGTCATAAACCCCCAGTGAGGAAGAGGAGGAGAGCCTTCATCCAGATGACCACCAGAGAGCAGGCGGCGACCCCCTAGCAACTGGAGGCGCACGCGCAGAGTACTCCCGGAAAAGCCACACTCGCGGACGAAGGGGGAGAATAAAGGACCGTGGGAAAAGGGAAGCGGTGTGAGCCTTGGCGGAGCACTGACTCCCCGGCTGCACCCAGCGCTGTTTGCTTGTCATTGCTTGCTGTAATCAATAAAATTCTTTTTATCAATCCCTAAAGGATCAGACAAATTATTTACTTTAACTTAGAACACCCGTTCCCTGCTCTGGCTGCTGCCCCATCTTCAAAGCCTCTCCCTCGGGCTCTTCCTCCCGTGCAGAGCAGCTCTCCTGGACAGGGACGGCAGATGGCACAGCTGGGAAGCAAAGGGAGCACGGAGTCAGTATGGGGACGTTTTCCTTGGCAGCAGCTGCACTTCCATCAGGGAAGGGAAGATCTCAGAGCCTCCCCAGGAGGGTTAGAAAGAAAAAGCAGCCGAGCGGGCCAGGCTGTGGTGAGCGCAGTCGCGGCGGGACTGTCCCGCAGCCCCGGCAGCCCGGCACAGCCGGCACAGCTCCCAGGCCCTGCCGGCACAGCTGCCTTGCCCAAGGACAGCCCCTGTGCCGGCCGGGGCAGCTGCGCTGAGCAGCCCCAGCACGGGCAGGGCCCGCTGCTGCCCCGCCGGGCAGTGCCCACGGCCACAGCCCACGCCACCCTCAGCCCCACCCTGCCTCCCCGGCCCTGGGGCCTCACCCGGGCTCTCTCCAGCGTGGCAGCAGCAGGTCCCCGTTCCCTGCTCTAGCTGCTGGCCTTCAGCTTCTCCCTGCTGGCTCCCGTCAGTCTCCGGCTGTCCTCAAGGTCTCCACTGCAGCTGTGGCAAAAGCGGAGGCTCTGCAACTGGTTCCAAGGCCTGGCAGAGCTGCAGTCCCGGAGCCCTCTGTGCTCCCTGCTGGCCCCCTCCATCCCCTCAGCCCCGCCATGCTCTCGGCAAAGCCCCAGCCCCCTTCAGTTTCTTCAGCCCCTCACAGTCCTCTCAGCCCCTCAGTCCCTTCTGACCCATCCCGTCCCCCTAGACCCGCCACCCCTCGGCCTGTGCCACTTCCCTGTCACCTCAGTGCCACCATCGCCCTCGGCTGCCCCACAGCCCTCAGCCCCAGCAGCACCTCAGGGTCACCGTCCCTTCAGCGTCACCGCCCCCTCAGCCCCCTCAGTCTCACCGTCCTTCAGCAGCTCCTCAGGGGACACTGCCTGGGGCCACCGGCAGCTCCCACCGCTCCAGGGACACCCGGGGCTGGAACTGCTGCTCCGCCCGGCCCGGCCGCCAGCTCGGACCCAGCACAGGGAGAGGGGACACAGGGGGCACGGGGGAAAAGCAAGAGGTGAGGGAGGAAGCAGAGCAGGGGAGGAGGTTAAAAAGAGGCCTACAACTATACAGATATCAATCTATGTAACTAAACCCCCATATATCAATATAAATATGCCTATCTACAAATATAACTATATATATATGTAAATGTAACTATACACATGTATAAATGCAACTATGGGCATCTACAACTATAACTGCATATCTAAAAGTATAAATATATACACCTAAAACTAAAAATAAATTAACTAGACAAATCTCTATCTGTGTAGATAGATAAATATAACTACATAAACCTATAAAGACAACTACATATATCAATAAATAGAACTATACACATCTAGAAATATAACTACAGACAGAGGAATTCTACCTGCCCAATGTAGAATTGGGTCACAGGCTCTCCCTCTGTCTCTTCCTGGCACACAGGGCAGCCCTCCTGGACACGTTGATCACACGGGATCTGGGAAGCAAAGGGAACACTGAGACAACACTGGCCCTTGTGCAAGTGTCCCTTGAGCACCAATTGTCCTTCTATCAGGGACATTAAAAGATGGCCTGAAAGGCAGACTCTCACTTGGCAATTTGAAGCCTGCTCTATAAAGAACAGGGATCCTTCCAATTTGTCAAGACGGAACTGTGTAAAGTATTTAAGTATCCTAATAAAGTCTCAGCACCCACAGTGCAAATGGCACCCACGAGAGCTTGAAACACAGACAGTCCCAGTGACAGAGAGACCACAGTCCTCACTGAAATGGCTGAAGGCTGCTGGGGGCTGAGGTATGAACCAGACTGGGACACCCAGCTTGGTGGCACAACTCCCACAAGGTCAGGTTTATTCCCTGCTCTCTTGCCACAGCAGAGGACTCAGTGCCCAAGCCTCTGGCGAAGCGTGGAGGGCAGAGCTCGGGCAGGTTGTGCATGTGCCTTTAAACTAAAGGCACCAGGAAGCACCAACCCTGCAGACAAGAACTCAACTCTTCTCGTCTCCCTTCCTGCCAGAGGCAGGCTCAGAGCAGCCGCCTCACACCTCTCTAAACCAACGGGGGCTCTGTCCTTACCAGGCTCCTCGGGCTCTGGGGAACTGTTCTCGCAGCTCTCGGTGCCAGATGAAGTTTCCTCTGCTGCAGCCCGGTTCACAGGCTCCCCTCCTGAAGACTCAGGGGCAGCATTCATATTGCCCTTGAAAGAACAAGAGAAAAAAAAAAAAGAAAACTAAAGTTCATTCAGTATTTTGCTGGAATCACATCAAGTATACAGTTACTCTCCTCCATGTAACAGCGTTCAAAAGCTCTCAGCCCAGCCTCTTCCATTCCCCTCCAATGGGTTACCTGAGCAGAGGGAGACCTTTCAGGCAGGGATCTCCTGATCTCCTGGATCATTTGCTCGACGGCAAAGCCAAGATCCACTGGTGGCAATTGCTCTTCACCAGGTGCATTCCAGGCTGAGCCGGAGGCCGTCGATGCTACACAACCTGCACTGCCAGGTGGAGCGCTGGGGGCTGAAGTGCCTGAGGTGGCTGCAAGAATCCAAAGACATTGGTCACACTCCACAACGTGGCTCTGGGACACAGATCTCTGTTGCTGCCTTGGATCAACCATCACAGGAAGCAGGCAGGAAAACCAGGCAGAGAATCTTTTGCCTTTCTAGGTGCCCCTTCTAAATAAGCTTGAGAATTTTGGGCCGAGAATGGCAGAGCCTTGTGGAAAAATACTTCAAACAGTCACTTTTCATGACCTTTTGGAAAAGCAAGGCTACAACTCTTTTCCTACCTCGCGGGCCGTGGGCTGGGGGCTGCTGCTCCCTGTGGAGCTGCTGGAAGCTGCAGGGCTGGATCCTGAGCACCTCCCGGTCGATCGGAGGCAGCTGCCCCCCGTAGAGCTGCTGGAAGCAGCTGCGAGGCCCCTCCCGCCCGAGCAGCAGCAGCGGCTCCCCGTAGAAACCGAAGAAGCCGCAGGGCGGGATCCGCAGCAGCTCCCGCTCGGCGGGCGGCGGCCGCTCCCCATAGAGCTCCTGGAAGCGGCTCGGCCCCTCCCGCTGGGCCGGCACCGGCCGCTCCCTGTGCAGCAGGTGGAAGCCGCAGGGCGGGCGCCGGGCGAGCAGCGGCCGCTGCCCGGGGGGCGGCTGGAAGCGGCCAGGCCGGGGGCTGCGCAGCTCCCGCCCGTCCGGCAGCGTCCGCTCCCTGTGCAGCAGCAGGAAGCCGCTGGGCGGGCGCCCGGGCGGCAGCGGCGGCCGCTCCCTGGAGAGCGGCTGGAAGCGGCTGCGCCCGTCCCGCCCGTGCGGCAGCGGCCGCGCCCCGGGGAGCTGCTGGGAGCCGCGGGGCGGGCGCCTGCGGCCCTCCCGCCCCGCCGCCGGCCGCTGCCTGTTGGCCGCGCTCCGGCGCCTGATGCGGAGCAGGAGGTCGGGGCGGTCGCGGCGAAAGCAGGGGTTGCTGTAGTGGAGCCAAGCCCCGGCATCGCCCGGCGCAGCTGAGCCAACCCGGCCCGGCACCCTGCGGAAGCCGTAGCGGTAGAGCTGGCGCACGAAGCTGCGGAACTGCGTGGCCCTGAAGGTGTGCGGGGCCGGGCCCCGGGCGTCGCCCGGGCTGAGCAGCTCCCGCTCGAAGAGGGAGCGGTGGATGAGCAGCCCCCGGGCCCGGCTGTCCCAGCGCACGGAGCGGACGCGGGGGCTGTTCGCCAGGCGCCACAGCTTGGCGGGGAAGGCGCTGGCTCTGAGCCCGGCGGGCAGCGGCAGCTCCGCCATGGCGCCGCTCGCCGGCTGTCGCCACAACGGCCCCGGCGCAACGGCCGCGTGGGGATACCATAGGGACAGAGCCAACGCGGGGATTTGGAGCCTGGGGGTGCTGGCACCAAAGTCCTGCTCTTGAGAGGGGTGCAGGGACACAGGGGCTGTCAGAGGACAATGAGAGACAGGGGACATGAGGCCATAAGGGGCCAGGCAAGATCCTGCCCAGCGTGGCAGCAAAGACATTTCCTCCCCGTGGCCTTGGCACTCCAGGGCACCCCAAAAAGGGCCGAGGAGTCCTGTGTGTAACCAGGAGGGATGACTGACATCACTGTGGGTCCCAGCATTCCCCAGTCCCTTGCTGGCCATTCAGTGCACACTGGGGCCGCTGGGCATGTGTGGAACATGGGGATGGGGTGCACAAAAGTAAAGGGGGACCCCAAAGTGGAAGGAGTGGAAGCCAAAATCGGTGGGTGGAGACCCCCAAAACGGAGGTGTGAGATCCCAAAATGGAGGGAGGAACCCACAAAATTGGGGCAACGCCCCAAAAACCCACATGAAGCTGTTCTCTCCCTCCATTGTTTACCAGCAAGAGTTCCATCTACCAACTCTAATTTCAACAAATAATTCCAAGTGTTTTAGCTGAAACTCATTCTGAGCAAACTTTGTAGAAGTGATCACAGAATCACAGAATGTTCTGTGTTGGAAGGGATCCACCGAGTCCAATTCTGAAGGGAATGGCTTGCTGGCAGGGTCAGCACCAAAGACACCCACCCCAGCTTAAGGAAGAAGTGTCATTGACTGTAGGGCAAAGCAGCACAGAAGTACAAAAGGATAAGCTAAGCAATGCACCTGATTACTACTAGAAAAGATTGCCTGTAGGGATTCAGAAAGATACATCACCAGTTACCCTAATACTTGACCATTGTCCTGACACACACGTCAGCTGGGGATGCCCTGTCACACCAAGGGATTGGAGAAGCACTCCCAGTAACTGGGAATTCCTATGTGGTTCGCCCACCCTCAGGCGAGGCCACCAACTTTTCTGTGAGAGGGCCCAGATTTTATACTGTTGAATAAACAAGCTACCACAACTTCTAGTGCGGGAACATCTGGTTTCATCCTCCTCTTGGCCAGGGCTCAGGGAGGAACTAAGGGAGTTTGCTTTGAGCCTACACCTTCAAACAAAGCCAGATAGAGATGTGATAAATGAATATGATTTGTGCCAATAATTGTAACTATATCGATATTTTAGAAAATATTTGTTAAAAAGTAATTGGGGAAAGTGATATGTAATTAGCATCACAAAACAGCTGTTCGCAGATGTTCATAAGATCCAGGATGGAGTATTGAGATATTTTAGCACAAACGGCCTTGGGAAGGACAAAGCTGGGAAAAACTCTAAGAGTGGAATTGACATTGAGACGAATGAAAGTCCAGGCAACTTCTTCTCTAGGCAAGAATGGCCTTGAAGACAATTAAGCTGCCCATATGGCCCTGGGTGCAAGGCTGGTGCCCCACAGGACATGGGTGCCACCCACGGTGGGGCACAAGGGGAAGGCTGAGGAAGCAGAGCCCAGAGACTGTGTGGGGGAAATAACAACAATTTATTTATTTTTCTAAAAATAAGGAGTTGAAGAGCCTTGCTAGTTCTGCTGGCAGGGGGGTCTCTTGCAGGGGTGAGGAGAGTTCGAGGCCTTTCTCTTTAGGGACCGCCGGGGCCACCCAGGCAAGCAGTGCCTGCCTTGGGTGGGACCAGAGGGTCTGAGGCTGGTGCTCTGGACAGATGGATCAGAGGGACCTGCCTCATCCTGGGGCTAGTCCTGCTCTGGGGACACCAGCACAACTGGCGGATGGCTTTGATCCCTGCTGGGGGTGGCCTCCGTTGTGGCAGCTTCCTCTTCTTCCTCTGTGGGGACTTGAGGGCTGCTGGGTAGAGTCCAAGAGCTCGGTCTGGGGCTGTTAGGGCGGGAGGAGTTGGGGTTGTTTGGGCTGGAGAAGCTGGGGGAACTGTGGCTGTTGGGTCTGGAGAGGCTGGGGGAGCTGGAGAAGATGGAACTGGAGCTGCTGGAGCAGCTGCTGGCTGCTGGGCTGTCATCCTCATCTGCGGCAGCGTGGGAGTGCAGCAGACTCTGGGCCCCTGAGCTGCAGTGTCTCACAGTGATGTCGATGGTGCCCTGGACCAGTGGCACTGTGTGTTCCTCCAGGAAGCCCTGCAGACTCTGGATCATGTCCTCCTGGTCTGCCCCACGCACACAGAGAACATACAGGATGGCACTCTGTGCTCCTTGCCATCCACCCCTGCTCCCTTTGGATGGCCTCCATCCTCTGGTTCAGCCAAGTCCACACAGGGTCCAGAAGTTCCCGTCGTCGACAGAAAAGTCCTGCCCAGACCTTGGGCAGGACACCGCCGACAGCTCTGGCTGGTGTCTCCTGAGGAGAAGAGGGATGGGCCAGCACAGGGCCATGGGGGCTGATCTCGTCCTGGCCGCCGGGAGCTCGCTCTGATGAGCTCGTGGCTGCTGGCAGCTGCTCAGGGGCTGTGATGACAATCTCTAGAGAGTCACCAGCATCATCAGAAAACCTGACAGTCTCTACTACTCCTCTGCACAGTGGGCATGATGGATTTGTCTGTGCCCACCGCAGGATGGAGCTCCGGCAGAACTGGTGGCCACAGGGCAGAGTAGAAGCCACGTCATCCCAGGTGTCCTGGCAGATGGCACAGTTGCCATCTGTCTCTGTGGCCATATTTGGCTGCTGCAGCACGTTGGGGAGGGCTGAGGATCAGGAGCTGCTCTCTGTTGCCGGTGTCACAGCCTGCAGGAGAGGGGAGGAAGGAGAAGGACACCCTCCCACCTCCCTCAAGCCCTGTCACCTGCCCACGTCTGACCAGGGGACGTTTCCTGTCAGTGCTGCAGGTACGCTCTGCCCCAGCCAGGCAGGGCTGGGGAAACCCTGCTGGTTGCTCTGGGACTGGCACTGGGACCTGCCAAGAACAGGCACCACTCAGCACCAGAGAAACCTGGCTTGACCCTCCACACCTCGCAGTCAGGCTCGGTAGGAGTTCAGGCCAGAGCCAGACTGGCACCGGCTCTGCCCATATCTGTATTTAAGCAGCGAGGGGGGACATGTCACAATCCTGCGCTCAGTGATGTCACCCTCCATCAGGAGGCCATGTCCACGCCAGTGCATGTTGATAGGAGAAAGAAGAAAACTTCTGCACTTCCATATTGCTCTGCCTTGGCCACCTGTGTCATGTGTCCATGGCCATGTCTCATCCCTGCTCCTGACACCTTGCCAAGGTTTTCTGTGAGGAGCGGAGTGGTGGGAGCTGCCAGCATGAACGGCCTGTGGCTCGATGATGTCTCCTCCTGTCACTGCCTTTCTGTGGCATTGCTGGGATTTGGAGAACCTGGGTGCTGGTGGCCAGCCCGGGGTGAGAGTGTCCCCCACCGTGGGACAGGGTTGTGTCCCTGCTTCAGGGAGAAGCAGGAAGGAATGTTTTGTTCCAGCCCCATCCACTCCCACTGGAACTTGCCCACAGTGCCAGGTCCCTCTCCACTTCCCAAGTTTCTGTGTTTCTGGAGTTCAGTGCCTTTGTGCTCCTTTCCAGAGCCTCAGGAAGGACCTGGAGTTGCTGTCCCAGCAGAGTGGGGTACAAGGGCCAGAGGAGCCCTGTCGTGACTCTGGAGAGCCCAGGACCCATCACCGCGTGGGCCATGCTGTGCCATCATCCCTTCCTGCCTCTGGCTGTTGTCATCCCTGAGAGTCATCAGCCCAAGCAGTTCTTTTTTCACTTGGAACTAACTGCTCCTGGTTTGAGGCTTGGCTGGTGTGAGGCAAGGATGCTGTGTGCAACCACCATGTGGCTCTGCCTCAGGGTGCAGAGATCTCTCTTCAAACCTGTGCAAATGGAGGATGTCCATTGCCATACTTTGGTGCTTAACAATACACATGGAAAAAGACGGAAGTTTGTTCATCAGGACTTCTTTGTGTTGTTATGGGGAGGGTGTTTCTCCTTGCTTGAGAAAGTGCCTCTTAAAATATGCAGTTATATTCAATTTCATTTGGAATTGGACTTTTAACTGTCTAAATGTGCAGGCAGCAGCTGGAATTTCAGAGTACCAAAATATTCCCTTTTTCCTGGGGTAACTAATGCACCCTAGGAGGTGCATTTCATGCTTTAAGAGGAGTCTTGGCCAAGGTGCTGGTTTGATCTTGAGTTCCTTGCGCATCTGTGGCCCAGAATATCCCCCCATTAACTTGCTACCATGATCCCATTTCATTTCTTTTTCTCTCCTGTCCCGTAGGCCCTGAAATGATGAAATGACAGAAAGGGTGGGGATGGAAGGGACCTTTAGAGATCACCTAGTCCAAGCCCCCCGCTATGCTCAGGGCCACTCTTCACTAGACCTCGCTCCTCAGACCCTCATCCAACCTGACCCTCAACACTCCCAATGAGGGGACATCCACAACAGCCATGGGCATCCTGTTCCTGGCTTTCCCTCGAGCAGAGGGGCAGAACTCCCTCCCTTGACCTGGTGGACATCCCTCTTTAGACACAGCCACAGAGGGCTTTCAGGGCTGCAAGCACACAGCTCACAGCCAATGTTTCCTTCTCAAGGATCTCCCAGTCCTTCCCCACAGGGCTGCTTTCAATCCATGCATCACCCCTGCTGTTCTGCTAAGTTCTGGAATATGCCTTTCTAAAGAGGAGGCATTTCACACACTGGGAAAAAACGTTGTAGGTCTAAGGAAAGGAGGCTGAGCCAAGGGGTGGCATTGAAATACAGGTGAGGTAGACATTCCTCTTTGATGAGAGGAATGGTTTGCAGGTTTGGGGTGCAAAATGTAACATTTGGGGAAGGAGAAAAAGGCACAGAAATTCAGGCTTTCAGCAGCTGAGAGGTGGCAGTATTAGAACACGCAGCAGCTGGTGAAAGCCATCTCTCTCCTTCAGGTTCCTGCTGGGTGGGAAGGTGCTGGGAGTTGTGGTGGCTGCACTCACCCTTTGCTGGGAGGATGATCTGTACCAGGGGAGAGCAGAAAGCTGCCATGGTGAGCAGAACATGCGCAGAGCATTACAGTTCAGAGAATGATACTGATCCTGAAGTGCAAAAAGCTTGAAAGCATCTCATTCTGTGTAGCACTGTTTTACAAAGTTTCTCTTCTAGAACATGCCCCATTTCGTATTCTGCAGATGAATTATCTGGTTTTTATTGAATACATGGGGTTTTTTTCTTAAGGTTTTTGGGAGAACTCTCAAGTTTATTTTTATTTGCAATTTGCATCCAGCATTTATACAGGTTTTTAAGTTGTTCTTTTGTAAATACTTGTGGAACAAATTCCCAACCATTTTTTATTCCTTTGGGATATTGTGATTAGTAGTCTTAGAAAGAAAACTTGCTGAACAAGTGTGATAACACAGAGAGCAGGAAAACAGATATAAAGGAATGAAGATTTTAAAATTGTGCTGTGCAGAAGAGAGCCACAGACAACCACTGTAAACACAGCTGAGAGATTCAGCTTGGAGTAGAGTGGAACTCATTCACTGAAGATCTCTGGTGCACAGGAATGCAAAGACTGAGGAGAAAAGGAGAAAGTCATTCGTCATTTAGACTCCTGGAAGCATTGTCTAGAGATCTAAAAAGCTATTACATTACAAACCTAAAACACCCCCAAATGGATTGATAAGTGTGATGTGCACATCTCTGCTGTTTTCAGAGTCAATGAAACTGACAATTAGGAATGGGAACCCAGATTTTTATCTCCATTACTCTAACAACACCTTAACAAGGCACTTTGGGAGCTGAGCACTAACATTCTCACCCTGCTGTATTTCCTTTACATTTGAATACAGGCTGGTAAGAGAAGAGATCTGGCTCTAATTTCTCCCCAAGTTAGCTGTTGCACTTTCAGGTTAGGAGTACATGTAAAATTCAGCTAATCACTCTCTCTATCCATGAATATTCCACTACTGAACTGACATACAGAAACATCCTTTTTCTCTTTGTACCTTCCTAAGTGGTGCCCTAATTAACAGGAGATTTGTGTAACTCACACAGGGAATCACCAAAGTTGCTGAAATTGACTCTCAATTTCATTAAAAAGGCTTCTGAGAAAAGGCTTGGCAGGATCACTAAACAAACTGAAACTTGGAAGAGAAACATGCATTTTAGCACTGATCAAGAGAAAATAAGAATAAATCCTATCAAAACTGCAAGTAGGAGATAAGGAGAAAGACAGGAAGCACAGGGAGAAAAAGGCCCTGTCAGATGACCTGTGGAAGGTAACTTTGTGCCCCAGCACTGTTGAGGACGTTCCCTGCCATTGGTGCAAGCAGCTGGAGACATAAATACTGATGGATTTGGGGGCCACAATCTTGGTAGTGCAGTGTCGCCGTAGAGCAGGACGGGAACGAAAATGACTCCAAATCAAAGGCAAAGAGAATGAACTCTGATTTATTTCAAATGCACCACTCTATTTATAGAGAACATCGTGTGGACTAATTTCATTGGTCCTGGAGTAAAAACATCTCACACCATTGGTGTGCAGTGAATGACGCACGGTGGCAGAACCTATCTATAAACAATGTGAACAACAAGAGAGATTAGAGAATTATTTACATTCTCTCACAACTGTCTCCCAGGCTCTCGCCTGGTTAGAAAACCTTCTCTTTTTCTCTCTGACTGAACTGAGAATATCCACAGAGGACATGGTTTGGGACCAGCTTTTCTTCCAGCGGGGGATGGCGTCAGGTGGGTCCCGTCTGCTTGGCATGGTGGGATCAGAGCTTTGGGGAGATGGCAGCGAGCACAGGAGCATCCTGCTCTGGGCAGCTGCTGAGGGCTGGATGTGCCGAGGCTGGCTGCAGGCTGGGCGCATGTCCTGCCCTCCTGCTCTGCTCCCAAAGGCAGCAGGGATGGGCAGCTCTGGGCACAGCTCTGGGCACGGCCAGCATGGCCTGGGCACCGCGGGCGGCTGGGACAAGGGGACAGGAGCCTTCAGCTGACGGGTGCTTTCTGGTTTCTCTCCTTGCAGCTGGGCTCTGCGGGTGCTGAGGCTGCTCTGGGCTCTGCCAGGGCTCTGCTGGAGCTCAGCAGCGGGCCGCAATCAGCCAAAGAAGAAATGGGGTGACCTGCAGCACAGACCTGCTTGAGCATTTCAGCAACACAGCTCAAGTGTGCAGAGTGTACACCTCCCAGGGAAAACATGACACCACCCCAAAATAAACTTGTTCAATAGCTTCTGAAATGAAATCAATCTGGGATGACCCCAGATGACATTTTGCAGCCTGCTCAAGCTGTAGCTCAATCTTTCTCTGAACAGTTCTCTCCTCCACCTGCCTTTTACTTCCCAACTGCTCCCTCTTTTCCCCCAGTGAGTTCCCAGCCCATGGCAGTCTCCACCACACTGTTGCCTTCCTTGATGCCCCTCACCACGAGGAAGGCTGAGCCCCAGGCTTAGGGACTCATCCTGTCACTGGCTGAGGAGCAGCAATGTCTCAGAGGTCCAGTGAGATTTTAGTGTCATTCAGAGCTGCTCTCCAGCCCTCAGCTCTCCTCACTGCTGAGTTCCCACTCCCATTTTTCTTGCCCTTGCAGCAGGATGAGCTCTGTGAATCCCCTTGAGCCTCCCCACTCTTCCCAGCCCACGCACCCACCTCAGTTAGGCTGAAGCTGCAGCTTCCCAGTCTCCTCTGGCACACCAGTCCAGTCCCCTGTGCAGGGAGCCCCAGCCCCAGAGCACAGCACTCAGCAGTGCAGTCTGGGCTGGAGCAGCTGCCCTGCAGCCCTGGCTTGGCTGTTTGTGGCAAGGGAATGCTCGCTGTTTGCAGCTGTCCCTGCAGGATGGCCCCAGGGCAGAGCCCAGCCAGGCTCCCACTGCAGCCCCTGAAGCTTGGGGCAGACAGTGGTCCCAGAGCTGAGGTTCATGGGGAGCACCCAGAGCTGTGGCTTGCAGTCAGTGCTGGCAAATGTTGTGTTCTCATCTCCTGCAGCCTGTGGGGAAAGCCACCTGTGCTGCCAGGCCTGTGTGTGCCAGGCCTGTGTGTGCCAGGGGCTCTTGGATGTCTCTGTACCCATGGACAGAAGGCTCTGTGTGTGCCAGGGGCTCTTGGATGTCTCTGTACCCATGGACAGAAGGCTCTGTGTGTGCCAGGGGCTCTTGGATGTCTCTGTATCCATGGACAGAAGGCCCTGTCTGTGCCAGGGTTTCCATAGTGTCTCTGTGCCCATGGGTATGGAATAGCATGGACACTGAAAGTGTCAGTCCTGTTGCTTGCACGCTCCTTCCTTTGTATACAAGACGCATCCATGCACACCCCCATGTACAGATACATTAAAACGTCAGGGAGGGACAGAGATTTCCCACAGAGCTCTAACTTGGGCATAACTCACCTTTTAGCCGGTGGCCAGGGGATTTTTTCCCAGCTCTGTGTGAGAAGGTGTCCAGGAGCTGAAGGAGCAGCATTTAGAAGCAGTTTCAGGATTTCTAGGCAGGAAGTGGAGCTAACAACCATCCACGTAACTCGCCGTATTCATCAGGATGTGCTGCTGGTTCTTTGGGAATATGGCCCAATGGAGACACGAGCCTTGGAAAAATCCCAGCTCTCTGTAGGTTTGTGCAAAGGGGGAGCAGCAGAAACACTTTGTGTCTGCTTTGGGGACACAAGGCCCAAGGAGCTGCGGTGGCAGAGGGTGACCTGGGCTGGTGGCAGGTGAAGTCCTGGTTCATGACATCCCAGAGTGGCACAGGACAAAGCTCCGAGCACTCCCAACCCCACTGATGAAGTCTTTGTGATGCTGCACATCCTATAGGAAAAGCTGCTGTCACACAATGCACTGGGATTTGTAAGTTTCATTTTCAATACTTTAGGTCCAAGTTTCAAACTGCAATATTTTTGTACTCAAGACACAGTCGTGCACAATCCATCTCTCATCCTCCTATTGCTCCAACTCCAATTAAAAAAAAATCTTAATATTGGAAACAAAACCCAAAATCTTTAAAATGGATGCTGATGTCAGTCCGTAAGATGGATCCAGGCATCAGAACATGCACAAATTAAATGAGTTCTCCTTTTAAAAAGATCAGTTACCTCTTAATCCAAAGTTCAAGAAGATTTCACTCCACATTTGTTTCTTTTTTTTTCTCTTTAATATTTTTCTCGGTTTTTTTTTCTTTTTTCTTTTTCTTTTTTAAGAAGATAACACATTCTGAAAAAGAAATGTACAGAAAAATGAGATGCATTTCTGATAAACAATGAAAATATTTACTCCTCTGTTTACTTTTCTCTGGATACACTGATGTAAAAAATCTAGCAGATATGAGAAGAGGTGTAAAGTGTTTGCTTTGGACTAAGCTGGAGTTCAGCACTGCTGACATCCTGCTCCAGCCAAGAGTTGCAGAATTCTTTTGCACATCTCGAGCCATGTGTTTGCAGGCACAGCACCTGCAGTGCTGACACACCAGTGCACGTGAATAACTCTGTTACTCCCTCACAGAATTTGGGCTCTGCCCCAGAACGAGGTGCTCCAGCCCTTGGCTCCTGGTTCCCGTGGGGAGCAGCTCCCTTCCCTCTGGCTGAGCTGCTCAGGCAGAGCCCGGCAGCTCCTGGCCCTGCAGGGCTGAGGCTTTTCCCCGTGGCTGGGCACAGACGGATGGAGCAGCACTGCTGGACACAGGGGCACACAGAGGGACCAGCAGCAGCTGCCTTTGGCCACCTGAGGCTCCAAGGCCCAAACTCTGAGCAGACAGGGCTGGAAGAGACTCGCAGGCTCCCTGCTGGCTCTGCTGCCCCACTTGTGCCCACCTGGGAGCCCCCAGTGCCAGCAGGGACTTGAGATGGCAGCCCTGGGCTCCTGGAGCTTGTGCAAGGAACAGAGCTGGGGACTCCCTGTCCATGGGGAGCTTCCAGATGGAAAAGGCAGCTGTGCCCAGGCAGCTCCAAGGGCAGAGAAAGGAGAGTCTCGACCCCTGGATCTGTGCCAGTCCCACAGTCCTGGGCAGCAGCCACCGAGCCCTGGGGGAGCAGAGGGCACAGCAAGAGGGACAAAAGCAGGCAAGGTCAGAGACTGGAGAGAGCCAGACCCGGCAGCAGGAGCCGCTGCTCCATTGCACTCTTGGAGAAAGCTCTTGGCTGGTTCAAAGCTCTGAAAGGCGTGCAGGGCAGAGAGGAGGCCACCCCAAACACTGCTCCTGTTTCCACAGCCTCCCCTCTCTGTGTCCCAGAAGGAATTGGATGGACTGTGTTCTTCTCCCCGAGTCGTCCGGTTCAGCACGAGCAGCTGAGCACCAGGAGCTGAAGGAGCTGAAGCCTCAGGCCTCAAGACCTGGGCCTGAGGAGACTTTGTGAGCAAATGAATGCTGCTAACATGGACCTGGCTGAATGCAGCAGATGGAATCATGGAATTGTTATGTGTATTTTAGATAATTCGTTCTTGTGAGAAATAGATGTATGAAATACGTTATATTGGTAAGAAATATTCTGTAAGTTTTTTTAAGCACCCCACCAAGGACGGGAAGGTTGCTTCACAGTATTTCAAACCCGCAGCTGGCAGCAGGGAGAAAAGGACCTAATTTGCAAACGAATGGACGTGGCCAGCTCGGAGATGGGTGCTTTTCAGCACTGGTGGGTTCCTTTGTCTCCCTGGTGCTACACTGCAGCTCCTGGCATGTAGATGTTAGCAAAAAGGATTCTCTTTGAGGAAAGATCTAATACTCAGATCCTTTGGCATTCATCATTTTTCAAGTATCTTATGTTACATTTTACATATTTGTCGTGGTTTGACATGGAAATGAATTTTTTCAGGAAGTTGGGTCAAACCAATCAGTGGTCAGGTTTGGATATTGGCACGCTATTTTGAATTCTTCTGATGAAAAGCACCTACTTGGCTGCAGGCTCTTTACTGCCAAGCTCTCAGCAGGGTGTCTGGCTGGAGGTTTGCTTTGTCCCTCATCAGCTTCAAGGAGAAACCATCTCACCACCACAGTGACTGCTCAATGTCCCAGTGCAGAATTTTTAAAACACCGGGCTTCTGTTCCCCTCCTATTCTCCAGCATTAGCCAAGGTATTTCAGAATGTTTGTACCGATTTGCTGAATCCCTCTGAACATTTTGAAAGTAAAACATTACTGAACTGCTTTGCTGGCTGCTTTTGTTTTATTGGTAGCTGCACATTTGAGCTGGTAAAACGGTTTGCTGTTGCTATTCCAAAATTTGTTCACTAACCTACCATGCTATTCTATATGCTAATCTTTTTGTTTCTCTCTTCATTCTCTTTCCCTCACGCATCTCCATTCTCGTCTTTTTCTCATTTTATGAGCCAATTCCCTTTCTCTAATTCCCTTTTTCTGCGTCAAATCCCATATATACCAAAGTGTCCGAGATTTTACTCTGCAAGTTGTTGTATGTAATAAACTTCTGTATATCTTATCCAGCTGAACACAATGGCACCACTTACATGCCCTAAGTGACATGTGCATGTTTGGAACGCCCAACGAGAAACACGCTATAAGTAGTTGAGAGTGAGATAACCAGAACCATCAGGGAGATACATCTGAATACCGAACTCCAGGAGCACGATCGATCGGACGGGTTCTGTTCAACTTGCCACAGTGAAGGAACTCCACATGAATAGGTGCAGCCCAGAAAAGAAGAAAGAGACTTTGCCTCAGGCAAGAAAAACCATATATAAATCACTTGGACAGAACAGTCGGGGTGAACATAGGGGACCCTATGCTGTAGTGGTCAAACTTGTGTCTCACGCAGCGCCGATCCCGGGCTCGGCACTGCCCTTTTTTGATAGTGGCTTTTCGTTGTTATTCTCTAAATTTATATTTGGACAATTTAATAATTTTTCTTTAATTAATAAATTAGAGCATTCATTTATAACAATCTTGAATCCATCTATAACATACTAAAAATCCTAAAGCTTAAATTTCTTACCCATGTGACATACTAAACTCCTCTCTACAATCTATTTCACACTTTTGTGGTTTCTAGTTTACCTTGAGGCTTTGGAAGTTTTCTCCATGAATGAGGGTCAAAGTCAGTGCTCCCCTGGGGGTCAGGACACCCAACAGCAGACAGAGAAATCGTCCCGGTGTCCTGGGTTTCCACAACATCCCTTCCTCCTTTATTCATTTTGCAAAATTCACAAAGTTCTATTGTGACATTTGGGTCTTGGCCAGTCCTTTTCTGTAGGGTATTCAGTGTCACAGTGAGCAGCCAAAGGTGACATATTAGCATTGTCAGCCTTATTTCACATTATCAATGTTATAAACGCCAATCACTTGGTTTTCAAAATTTTAAAAGTTTAATAATAATAAAATGGTTATAAAAATAGTAATACAATTAGAGTAATGAAAATTTAGGACAATTACAAGACAATAAAAAGCAAAGAATTACAGACGTCCGGATGCTCTCGGGCACTTAAGCCCAATAAGCATGCCTTGTGAACAAAGGAATAATCTTTAAAATCACTAGCCTGTTGCATATTCATACATCTCATACATGATGCATAAATTCCTTGCAAATTAAGAACTTTTCTGGTTTTTGTCAACTTCTTCCCCTTAATCCTGGTGGTTCCATAAAGACAGAGAGAAGGTGGAAGAATGTTTGTCTTTTCCGATAAGGAGGCAGTAATTCTTTATGGGCCCCCATCATTGTCATCTCTGTGTGAAGAGTTTCTTCATTATCTCATCTCTTGCTTGAGTTAGTAAAAAAAACCCCACATACATAGGCTCTATTTTAACTACAAAACTACATTTACCATACTATTAAAATGTTAATACAGCACTTCTAATCAATATAACATAATACATATAGTATTCAATTTAATATTTGCGAAAAGCCAATCATAAAATATGCATTTTTCACAATCAAATTTAATTCTATCTGAAAAAAAAATGTATAATCATGTTCTATTTTTATATAACTGTTATTAATGATGATAATAATATTATTTTTCACTTGCACAAATGAACCTGAGCTCAAGTTTTAACCTTCCTCTGTCCCTCCATGTGGGAGCATTCTAAAAGCAATTCTTCCTTCTGTTGGTGCTGTTTCCAATGTGCCATTTACAAACTTCACCCACATATTCCCAAACCCACAATTCTTTTCCTTCTTCCACATGCAATTTTTGGATGCATTTGAAGACAACCAGGGGTTCAGCCTCTTTTAACAGAGTGCCCCACTGCTGACACCAGTGCTCTGACCCCAGCCCACTCCAGAGCCAGGGAACTCCAGGGAAGGGCTTCCCATCTGGGAATTTCTGATGGCACTGATTCCTCACATTTACATTTAAAAAGTGACATTTTGTTGTGATCTGGCCAGACTGTGCCAGTTTTGTCTCACCAGTGGGCAGGGTCAGCACCAAAGACACAGACACCAACTGAAGGACTCAATGTCATTGACTGTAGCTCAAAGCAGCAAAGAATCACAAAAGGAGCAGCTCGGCAATGCACCCAGCCAGCAGCACCAGAGATTGCAGCAGTGATTAAGAAAGATCCAGCAGCAGTTACCCTCAGGCTTTACCATGCCCCAGATCCACACAGCAGCTGGGGAAGCTGTCACAGCCAAGGGCTGCAGAGCCACTCCTGGACACTGGGAATTCCTGCAGGTGCCTCCAGCCACAGGTGAGGCTCCAGCCTCGCTGGGAGAGGGCCCAGCTCTGACAGTCCTGAATGAACAAACTGACAGCGCTGCTGGTGCGGGAACATCTGGTTTCATCCTCCTCCTGGGTTCCTCCCAAAGCCTGGCCAGGGCCCAAGAGGAACCAAGGGAGGTGACTTTGCCCATTCAGCCCCAGACAAGGCCAGATGTCAGATTTCATGGCCTTGTCTGGATTCTAAACACAGAAAGGTCAATCCATGTTTCACTAACGAGTGGATACATCTATCACAGTGCTAATGACCATGCACATTTCATTAGTGAGCAGATACAAAGATAACCTTTGGTTGGAAGGTTCATCCAGAGGCCACCTTTGGCTCAGGGCCTCACTCAGGGCTGTTGTCCAGGCCTTGGCACTTCAGGGACGTGGTTTAGTGCTGGGCTCGACACTGCTGGGTGACCGGCTGGACTGGATGAGCTCAGAGGTCTTTCCCAACAGAAAGGATTCTGTGATTCCATGATTCCATCTGCTGCATTCAGCCAGGTCCATGTTAGCAGCATTCATTTGCTCACAAAGTCTCCTCAGGCCCAGGTCTTGAGGCCTGAGGCTTCAGCTCCTTCAGCTCCTGGTGCTCAGCTGCTCGTGCTGAACAGGACGACTCGGGGAGAAGAACACAGTCCATCCAATTCCTTCTGGGACACGGAGAGGGGAGGCTGTGGAAACAGGAGCAGTGTTTGGGGTGGCCTCCTCTCTGCCCTGCACGCCTTTCAGCGCTTTGAACCAGCCAAGAGCTTTCTCCAAGAGTGCAATGGAGCAGCTGTTCCTGCTGCCGGGTCTGGCTCTCTCCAGTCTCTGACCTTGCCTGCTTTTGTCCCTCTTGCTGTGCCCTCTGCTCCCCCAGGGCTCGGTGGCTGCTGCCCAGGACTGTGGGACTGGCACAGATCCAGGGGTCGAGACCCTCCTTTCTCTGCCCTTGGAGCTGCCTGGGCACAGCTGCCTTTTCCATCTGGAAGCTCCCCATGGACAGGGAGTCCCCAGCTCCGTTCCTTGCACAACCTCCAGGAGCCCAGGGCTGCCATCTCAAGTCCCTGCTGGCCCTGGGGGCTCCCAGGTGGGCACAAGTGGGGCAGCAGAGCCAGCAGGGAGCCTGCGAGTCTCTTCCAGCCCTGTCTGCTCAGAGTTTGGGCCTTGGAGCCTCAGGTGGCCAAAGGCAGCTGCTGCTGGTCCCTCTGTGTGCCCCCGTGTCCAGCAGTGCTGCTCCATCAGTCTGTGCCCAGCCATGGGGAAAAGCCTCAGCCCCGCAGGGCCAGGAGCTGCCGGGCTCTGCCTGAGCAGCTCAGCCAGAGGGAAGGGAGCTGCTCCCCACGGGAACCAGGAGCCAAGGGCTGGAGCACCTCGTTCTGGGGCAGAGCCCAAATTCTGTGAGGGAGTAACAGAGTTATTCACGTGCACTGGTGTGTCAGCTCTGCAGGTGCTGTGCCTGCAAACACATGGCTCGAGATGTGCAAAAGAATTCTGCAACTCTTGGCTGGAGCAGGATGTCAGCAGTGCTGAACTCCAGCTTAGTCCAAAGCAAACACTTGACACCTCTTCTCATATCTGCTAGATTTTTTACATCAGGGTATCCAGAGAAAAGTAAACAGAGGAGTAAATATTTTCATGGTTTATCAGAAATGCATCTCATTTTGCTGAACATTTCCTTATTCAGAATGTGTTATCTTCTTAAAAAAGAAAAAGAAAAAAGAAAAAAAAAACCGAGAAAAATATTAAAGAGAAAAAAAAAGAAACAAATGTGGAGTGAAATCTTCTTGAACTTTGGATTAAGAGGTAACTGATCTTTTTAAAAGGAGAACTCATTTAATTTGTGCATCTTCTGATGCCTGGATCCATCTTACGGACTGACATCAGCATCCATTTTAAAGACTTTGGGTTTTGTTTCCAATATTAAGATTTTTTTTTTAATTGGAGTTGAAGCAATAGGAGGATGAGAGATGGATTGTGCACAACTGTTTCTTGAGGGCAAAAATATTGCAGTTTGAAACTTGGACCTAAAGTATTGAAAATGAAACTTACAAATCCCAGTGCATTGTGTGACAGCAGCTTTTCCTATAGGATGTGCAGCATCACAAAGACTTCATCAGTGGGGTTGGGAGGGCTTGGAGCTTTGTCCTGTGCCACTCTGGGATGTCATGAACCAGGACTTCACCTGCCACCAGCCCAGGTCACCCTCTGCCACCGCAGCTCCTTGGGCCTTGTGTCCCCAAAGCAGACACAAAGTGTTTCTGCTGCTCCCCCGTTGCACAAACCCACAGAGAGCTGGGATTTTTCCAAGGCTCGTGTCTCCATTGGGCCATATTCCCAAAGAACCAGCAGCACATCCTGATGAATACGGCGAGTTACGTGGATGGTTGTTAGCTCCACTTCCTGCCTAGAAATCCTGAAATTGCTTCTAAATGCTGCTCCTTCAGCTCCTGGACACCTTCTCACACAGAGCTGGGAAAAAAATCCCCTGGCCACCGGCTAAAAGGTGAGTTATGCCCAAGTTAGAGCTCTGTGGGAAATCTCTGTCCCTCCCTGACGTTTTAATGTATCTGTACATGGGGGTGTGCATGGATGCGTCTTGTATACAAAGGAAGGAGCGTGCAAGCAACAGGACTGACACTTTCAGGGCCCATGCTATTCCATACCCATGGGTACAGAGACATTATGGAAAGCCCGGCACAGACAGGGCCTTCTGTCCATGGGTACAGAGACATCCAAGAGCCCCTGGCACACTCAGAGCCTTCTGTCCATGGATACAGAGACATCCAAGAGCCCCTGGCACACACAGAGCCTTCTGTCCATGGGTACAGAGATATCCAAGAGCCCCTGGCACACACAGAGCCTTCTGTCCATGGGTACAGAGACATCCAAGAGCCCCTGGCACACACAGAGCCTTCTGTCCATGGGTACAGAGACATCCAAGAGCCCCTGGCACACACAGGCTTGGCACACACAGGCCTGGCAGCACAGGTGGCTTTCCCCACAGGCTGCAGGAGATGAGAACACAACATTTGCCAACACTGACTGCAAGCCACAGCTCTGGGTGCTCCCCGTGAACTTCAGCTCTGGAACCACTGTCTGCCCCAAGCTTCAGGGGCTGCAGTTGGAGCCTGGCTGGGCTCTGCCCTGGGGCCATCCTGCAGGGACAGCTGCAAACAGGGAGCATTCCCTTGCCACAAACAGCCAAGCCAGGGCTGCAGGGCAGCTGCTCCAGCCCAGACTGCACTGCTGAGTGCTGTGCTCTGGGGCTGGGGCTCCCTGCACAGGGGACTGGACTGGTGTGCCAGAGGAGACAGAGAAGCTGCAGCTTCAGCCTAACTGAGGTGGGTGCGTGGGCTGGGAAGAGTGGGGAGGCTCAAGGAGATTCACAGAGCTCATCCTGCTGCAAGGACGAGGAAAAGGGAGTGGGAACGCAGCAGTGAGGAGAGCTGAGGGCTGGAGAGCAGCTCTGAATGACACTAAAATCCCACTGGACCTCTGAGACATTGCTGCTCCTCAGCCCGTGACAGGATGAGTCCCTAAGCCTGGGGCTCAGCCTTCCTCGTGGTGAGGGGCATCAAGGAAGGCAACAGTGTGATGGAGACTGCCATGGGCTGGGAACTCACTGGGGGAAAAGAGGGAGCTGTTGGGAAGTAAAAGGCAGGTGGGGGAGAGAACAGTTCAAAGAAGGGCTGAGCTACACCTTGAGCAAGCTGCAAAATGTCATTTGGGGTCATCCCAGATTGATTTCATTTCAGAAGCTATTGAACAAGTTTATTTTGGGGTGGTGTCATGTTTTCCCTGGGAGGTGTACACTCTGCACACTTGAGCTGTGTTGCTGAAATGCTCCAGCAGGTCTGTGCTGCAGGTCACCCCATTTCTTCTTTGGCTGATTGCGGCCCGGTGCTGAGCTCCAGCAGAGCCCTGGCAGAGCCCAGAGCAGCCTCAGCACCCGCAGAGCCCGGCTGCAAGGAGAGAAACCAGAAAGCGCCCGTCAGCTGAAGGCTCCTGTCCCCTTGTCCCAGCCGCCCGCGGTGCCCAGGCCATGCTGGCCGTGCCCAGAGCTGTGCCCAGAGCTGTCCATCCCTGCTGCCTTTGGGAGCAGAGCAGGAGGGCAGGACATGTGCCCAGCCTGCAGCCGGCCACGGCACATCCAGCCCTCAGCAGCTGCTCAGAGCAGGATGCTCCTGTGCTCACTGCCATCTCCCCAAAGCTCTGATCCCACCATGCCAAGCAGACGGGACCCACCTGACGCCATCCCCCGCTGGAAGAAAAGCTGGTCCCAAACGATGTCCTCAGCCTTCTCCAAGGGCACGGCCCATCCACACCACAGCTGCTCCCAAGCACTTCCCCATCCAGACTGGACCACATCTAGAACGCTTCCTCTAGAAAAACACACAACAAATTATTGAAAATAGATTACAGACAAAAAGGGGAACAAGAAAAAAGGTCAAAAATCATATTACTGTCAGGGACTTGAGGAAGGCCCAACCCCTGCATGCCAGGGAAAAACCCACCCACAGGTGAGGGAAGCCCAGGCTTTATCCCTTCCCCCCTGCACTGCCCCCCAAAATAACGGTGATCCCAAAGCAAACAGGGGCAGTGGAGCAGCCCAAGCCC
Source organism: Anomalospiza imberbis (assembly GCF_031753505.1). Lineage (NCBI taxonomy): Eukaryota > Metazoa > Chordata > Aves > Passeriformes > Viduidae > Anomalospiza > Anomalospiza imberbis. The sequence goes on along the minus strand of NC_089712.1, from coordinate 1,583,787 downwards.
TTCCTTGCCTGCAGAGCAAAGCAGCCCCTGCACAGGTTCTGGAGTCCCACCTCTGCTCCCACCATGGGGGTTTGTTTGTGTCGGGATGGCTGCCCCAGCCCCAGCCCGGGGCACGGTGGGTGCTGGGGCTGTTGGCAGGGCCAGGAGCCCACTCCCATTTCATCACCACCCCAGCCCATCCCCCAGCCCTGCCAAAAGCAGCCTGGCAGCCGACTGAAGGATCAGCTGCATCTGCCCCAGCAAAGGGGGAACCTTTGGTTCCTGGCCAGGCTGTGCAATGCCCAAATCTGGGAGCATCCCCCTGCGTGTGGACTCACCTGCAAATTCCCTGTGGAGCCTGGCTTTGGAGAAGGTGCCAGAATCGAAGTCCATCATCCTCAGCTGCCGGTGACCAGGTGGAGGAAGAGGTTGTCATCCTTGATGTCGTCCTTGCTGTCCCCAGCAGCAGCAGCCCCACCTGGTACAGCTCCTCCAGGGGCTCCTTCTCCTTCCCTGGGGGTGAGCCCAGGCTGTCAGGGTTCTGCCCAGGGCCCAGAGCTGTCAGGGAACCAGGACAAGCAAAACCAGCTCAGATGGTGGCCACCACTGCTGGGCAGAGCAGCTCAGCTCCAGCACAAGGGCTGCGTGTCCCCATCTGATGACCCCTGGGCAGTGACACAGGCAGGACAAAATGTCTGGGTTCCTTTGCTTCTGATTGCCAAGGCATGTGTGGAGCTGCAACTTACCAGGGCCTTGCATCAAAGTGTGCCTGTGGCTCTCTCCCTTCTTCTAGGGCCGATCAATATTCTGCAGCCAGGGATCACAGAACAGCTCTTCTAACGAGGGCCTGTCCGAGTCCAGCATGGATAAACACCGCCTGATCACATCTTGGCACTCTGGGCAGAGAAACCAGAACCAGCCGGTCAGCTGGAGAAGGCTCCTGTTGGCTTTGCCCCACTATTCCCGTGCCCAGGCCATGCTGGATGTGCTCAGAGCTGGGCCTAAACTTCCTCATCAATTCCCTGTTTTGGAGGAGAGCAGGAGAGCAGGACATGTGCCACCTCCTCAGCAGCTGCCAGAGCGGGATGCTCACGAGCTGCTGCTGTCTCCCAGCACTGGCATTGCCCCCGTGGCCAGAGATGAGGATCCACCTTGAGAGAGCCGTTTTGGCAGCGAGAGCTGATGGTCCCAGCTGATGTTCTGGCACCTCCTGAAAGGGTGCTCCCCGCAGACCATCTGGTGCAGCAGGATGCCCAGGGACCAGATGGTAGCTGGCTTGCCGTAGTAAAATCCAAAGTGGATCCATTCCGGGGGGCTGTATGACGGTGTTCCTGTGGAATACAGATGGGGTTCATCAGGGGAATGCTGCTGCTCCCAGAGCCTGGCCCCAGCATCCCTGGGCGTGTGGGGGCTGCCCCAGTGGCACACGGGGTGACCGCCGCCCTCTCGCCAGCACCTGGGACTTGTGTACAGACTCGGGGTTGGAAAAGAAGCCACTGGGGTTGGAAGAGGGCAGCAGAAGTCCCGGCAAGGCCCGACCATAAGGAGGAAAAACCCACCCAGTTCTTGGGAAAACCATGCCTTCATCCTCCCTGCCTGCACTGCCCAAAAACATCATGAATCGAAAACAAACCAGGTGAGTGGAGCAGTCCAAGCCCTTTGTCACCTGCACACCAAACCGGCTGGGATACAGGTTACGGCCCCCCTCTCTGCTACCCCCACCCACGGGTGTTTTTGTTGGGCCCCAGCCCCAGCCCCAGACCCAGTCCTGGGCAGAGTGGTGGGCAAAGGCTGCCAGCAGGGCTGGAAGCTGGCTCCCCACCCAGCCCTGCTCAAATGCAACTCAGCTGAAATCTCAGTGCCATGAAGGGCAGCAAAAGGGAGAATCCCCGCTGCCACAGCCAGCTTGGGCTGTGAGATGTTGGGCCATGAGATGCCAGGACCGAGAGCACACCCCTGCGTGGGCTCACCTGCAAAGCGAGTGTAGGCTGTGTCTTGCAGGTAGGTGCCACAGCCAAAGTCAATCAATTTGGCCTGCCCGGTGGCCAGGTCAACCAGGATGTTCTGTGGTTTGATGTCCCTGTGCAGGACCCCACAGCTGGTGCAGTGCTGCACGGCCTCCAGCACCTGGCGGAACAGATCCCGCGCCTCCTCCTCGGACAGGAACCCCCGTGCCCGAATGAAATGATGCAGGTCCTGAGACCGCTTCGGGCGTTCCAGCACCATCAAGATGTAGTTGGGGAGCTCAAGCCACTCCAGCAGCTGGATGACACCGGGGAAGCCAGTGGACACCTTCTCCAGCAGCACGATCTCCAGGGGTGCGCTGGTGCCGTTGGCCTGCGGGAGGAGCACGATGCCGTCAGTGGGGCTGATGCCGTGCCAGGGGTCAGGAACCCCTCACCCAGCACGGGATGCTCTGCGCCCTGCGCTGGCCCCACGCCCGCTCTCCCTCGAGGCGTCCTGGTGGCTCCCACCCTGCCGGGCCTCGGCTCATCCCCGCCCGGCACGGCCCAGCTTCTGCCGCTGGCCCCGCTCACTCACCAGCTCGCCCCAGTGCCGGACGCGGTTCCTTGGCACCCTTTTGATGGCCACCTGCAAGCCAAGAGCAGCAGCGGGCTGAGCTCGCCGCCCGCCATGCCCAGCCTCAGCCCCAGCCCCAGCTCCAGCCCCATCCTCCTCCTCCTCCTCCTCCTCCTCCTCCCCCCTCTCCCCCTCTCCCTTCTCCTTTTCCTTCTATCCCTCCTCCTCCCCCTCCTCCCGTTCCCCTCCTCCTCCTCCTCCGCCCGCCGCCGGCCCCGCCGCTCACCGGGGCGCCGTCCGAGAGCCGCGTGGCCGCGAAGACGCTGCCGAAGCCGCCGCTGCCCAGCAGCGAACCCAGCCGGTACCGCTCCTGCAGGCCCTGCTGCGCCTTCCCTGCGGGCGGGACGCGGCTGTCAGCGCTCGGCCCGGGGCCAGGAGCGGCCCCCGAGCGCCCCCCGACCGCCCCGGGCCGGCCCTCCCCAGGCGTTCGCTCCCGGCAACGGGACAGCGGCGGCTCGGGGGCGGCGGCCGCGCTGCCGAGCGGCGGAGCTCGGGCCGGGGAAGCCGCAGCGGAGGCGGCGGCAGCGGCCGCGCCGCGTGTGTCCTCCGCGGGGCCCGGGAGGAGCCGGGGCCGGGGCCAGGCTCGGGCCAGGCGGAGCCAGAGGGAGGCGATGCCGCCCCAGGCGCAGGCACCGATGCCCGCCCAGAAGCGCCACCGCCAGCACGGCCAGAGCCGGGCGGAGGCGAGACCCCGGCGGGACGGCCGGGGGCGGGGATGGGGCAGCCCCGCCCGGAGCCGGGGGCGGGCCGGGGGCATGGCCCGGCCGGGAATGGGGAGAGGGAGACTGGGAGAGGAGGGGACAGCGGGAAAGGGAGAGCGGGAAACGGTGCGGGACAGCGGGAGACGGTGCGGGACAGCGGGAGAAGGAGAGGGAGAGGAGTAAGAATCGGAAGTCAACAAAATCACTGCTGCCGCTGCTGCTGCTGCTGCCGCCGCCGCTGCTGCTGCTGCAACTGAAGCTCCGGGGCCGTTTGTCCCCGTGTCCGTTTTTCCGTTGCCCGCTCACCCCCACGCCCAGCCCCCCGCTCCCCGGGGGCAGCCCCTGAGCCTGTCCAAACACGGGAACTTTGCAGTGTTCAGCCCAGACCCAGAGTCTGGACTCCTGCACGGGGGCAGAGGTATCTCCTCGGTCGCTGCTGTGTATTGTCCCTGCTGAGGATCAAACCCTGTCGGGGCACATTTCCTGGCTGAAGGATTCCCTGGTCCTGGCCCTGCACTTATGGCTCCAGCGTTGCTTTCCAGTGAATACTGGAAGGCAAACTGTGTGGCTCATGGTACTTTAGAGTGTCTAGAACTCGCTAAGTCACTGATCTTAGAGGTGAGATGCATTTGGAATTAATGGGATGGAGAAGTAGTGCAAGATGGAGAAAGGGAGCAGAGAAATAAATAGAGGAAAACATCTTGGACTGTTTCTTTCAATTTTCATTTCACTTCTGGAAAGCTGTTTCAGTTTTCCAGGAATCTTCTCCACAGTCCTGTTTGCTCTTCTCAAGAACCTTTCCTGGAGAACCAGGTTGAGCTCCTGTCACAAGATGTGCCACCACCTGCAGCTTCTCTTGGCTTTCCACAGCGGGAGTGCAGCAGGACTTGCAGCAGAGCAGGACAAAGGTTTGGAGAACTTGACAGCTTGTCCTTTCTTTTCATGGTGAGCTGGGGAGTTGTGCCATTGGTGAGGTTTTCATTGTGACTGTTCCAGCCTTGGGAAACAGGAGGTGGAACCAGGACTTGTTAGGGAATACAAGCCTGACTGAATGCAGAGAAGGAATCTCCAGAGCCTGCAGCCAGAAATGGAGAGTTGTGTGATAATCATTCCCACATCTCCATGGACACCTGGAAAGTGATCTAGAACATGAAAATGGGACAGAGGGAGTTTGTTTCTGTGTTCAGTTTGGGTGATTCTACATCTCCAGAGCTGGTATAAATCAAGAGCACAGTCAGTTCATGATAAGCACCAGAACAGGCTGGACCTCTGAGAGTAGGTGACGGAAAGAATTTGAAAAGGAGAAATGCAGGGAATGACTTGGTGGACTTTGTCTGGAAGAAGGGTAGTTTCTTCTAATTATTTCTAGTCCATTGCTTCTGCTTTTGTCCTTCTTACAAGGCCATTTGCATCCCAGATTCCTCATGAAATGAGATCCCTGAGCTTCTGGAACTGCCTGAAATATGCCCAGTTCTTGCAGGGACACTCAGGCTGAAACAGGAAGCAATTTTGAAGCAATTGTATTAAACAAAAACCAGTTCTTAAGCAGAGATTGATGTCACTGCCCCCGACCAACCACCATGGGCAAATCTCTGGCTCAGCCTGGAGCAGTGACCTTGAGGGGTGTCCCCACTGCAGGGAGGAATCTCCACAGCCCCCAAGAAGGGAAATGCCAGGAGACGCTGCCATTAAAATTTGGATGGGGCTTTTCTAGTCTGAAGTGCTGCCCTGTCAGTCAGATGTGCCCAGGCTGGGCCAGCTCAGCAGCTCTGCAGGAGCTCTCAGTGGTGTCACTTGGTTGTTCCTTTCTCTGGGGATTTTTCCAGCCCTGCCACAGCTTCATCTCCCTCTGGGGATGTAGAACTTTGGGATGGAGGAGTCAGGCTGGTTTCAGCATTATTCACCCCAACGGCAGCGTGACGCCCCTCCTTCATTTCCCACTGGGGTTTTGCAAACAGGGCCTTGTGGGACTGGTTTGAGCCCATTGCAGGCAGAGCCTCCTGCTCCAGCAGGAACTGCCTTTCCTGTGCCAGGAGCAGGGCAGGTCCTGCTGCAGGAAAAGCCCCAGGCCAGCCCCAGCACAGGGAAGGCCTCGGGAACAAGGGCAGAGTGCCGTGCTGGGAGCTGTGCCAGGGAGAGCCTGAGGCACCAAAGGCGCCTTGGCAGCAGCAGCTGCTTGCAGGGCATGGCCAGAAGCCTCCCTTGGCAAGCCGGCCTGGTGGCCAGCACTGCAGAGCTGCTGCCTCAGGGCTCATTTCTGGCTGGGCTCTGCCCCAGCCCACAGAGTGTGACCTCAGCCCTGACTCTGCCACGGCCCTTGTGCCTGAGCCCTGCAAAGCCCAAAGGTCACCTGTGCCCCCCTGGCTGTGCCAGCCCCTGGGGCAGGGGGAGGAAAGGCAGAGAAGGGGCTGGGTTTGGCTGTGGGATGTGGGGTCCAGCAGAGACCATGAGGAGTCAAGGCAGTGGATGGAGTGCACTGAGCAGCCCCTTCTGCCCATGCAGTCCTGGAATGGTTTGGATGGGAAGAGCTCTGCAGTGCTCATCTCATCCAAACCCCGCCATGAGCAGGGACATCTTTCACCAGATCAGGTTGTTCAGAGCCCTGTCCCAACTGGACTTGAATGTTTCCAGGGATGGGGCACTGACCACCTCCCTGGGAACCTGTCCTGGTGTATCACCACCCTCATCATCAAACATTTCCTCCTTATCTGTTCTTATCTGAACCTCCCTTCCTTTAGTTTAAAACCACCCCCCTTTGTCCCGTTGTGCCAGGCCCTACTAAAACCTTTGTCCACCCTTGTATTCCCAATGAGCCGGGTTTCCATGGCAACTGCCAGGACAGGTGACCCAGGTGTCACCCCCAGTGAGGGCTGCCATGGAAACAGTGCCCAGCACTGCCCCTTTCTGTCGGACTGACCTGGCCTTTGGCCCTGGCCCTGGCGTTTGCTGCTGGTTCCGCGGCGCCTGACCGGCCAGCGCGGCACAGGGCAGGTGGCCATGGCACAAGCCCCCAGCAAGGGATCCCCTCTGGCTCTGGGCAGCGACAGCAGCCCTGAGCAAGGGGCCAGGGTAGGTTTCCATGGCACCAACCATCACAACGGCTCCAGGCCTCGGTTGCCGTGGCACCAAACTAAGTAACGGTCCCCGTGGCCATTGCCATGGCACCTGGCGGCACCAACGAGTGTCCCTGCAATTGGACCTGGAACAGCCCCGGCACCGCTTTGTCCTGAGGGCTGCCATGGCAGCCGAGGGCAGCAACAGCTCTGCAGGCAAGTGGCCATGGAACCTGGCTGCAGAAATGGCTCCTTGGGGTGGTTCCCAAGGAAACCTGAACTGATGAGGGATGCCATGGCACCCAAACCCAGCAGTGGGGTCAGTGCAGTGTCCGTGCCAAGAGCCCCTTGCAATGGCCCAGTGCAAGTTGGAATGATGATCCACCCTCACAGCTGGCTCAGGGCAGGTCTGCAGTGGCCTTGGAAGCACCTTGGGCTTGGCACACACTTGAGAAGGGTGTCTGAATTCAACAGAGAGACTCAGGACTTTAGAGTGCTTCAGAAATAAAAGAAGGAAAATCTCTCTTGGGCTGATTGCAGCCAGCTCTTGATGGGTCTCACTCCCTGATTGGGATGGCCCAGAAAGGTGGAAAAGTCTCTCCTCCAACCCGTGCCTCCAAAGAAAGGCTCAGTAGTCTTCAGTCGTCAGTTCTCAAGGTAGTTTATTGTATGTTACCTAAAAGATTTCTCCCTGAGCTGCTGCGTTCCGTTCAGCAGTCAGGCAAGGGCACACTTTGACGCCCAGGGAGCTGGTGCCTTCTTTTATATCACATATTACGTGTTAAATGTTTATGGTTTTTCCCCAATGCCCATCACCTATATTGAACAGTGACTTTCTACTGTAAACCAATCTGTGAGTGCCAACATCACCAAGAGCATGGAGGTTAGGAAGAAGAAGGAAAAAGGACAGGACACACCCAAGTCCCTCCATCTTATAACTTCTGTCCCCCATGTACAAAACTCAGACCCCTCTGTACAAGGCCTAAAACCCCCCTGTACAGCACTCAAAAAATCTTCCTTTCAATTTCTGACTACTTCTACTATACTATCTAAACTTTTGTGATTTCTTGTTCTTCCTGCAAGGTTGGTAAATTGTTCCATGGATCAGGTCCAAAGCCACAGGGGTCTGTGGCTGCATTCCAGGGTCTCAAATGCTTTTGACCTGGGCCTGGAACATGCAAGAGTGTCCAAGGGACATTCTGGGTTCTGACAAGTTCTCTGGGCAAAGCAGATCCCAGGTGAGTGAGGAGAGACCAGATGAAGCTGGGGATTGTGGAGCAAGGTTGTCCACACTGGGTCAGAGCTCAAGGCACAGCTTCTCTGACCTGGGCAGACAAACTCAGGAGAGTCCCTGGGTCAGTGTCAGTGAATACTGCAATCAAATCTTGTGTAATAAAAACAGTAGGAAAATACCCCCTTTAAAATAGGAATACATATTTCCTATAAACTCTTTGAAATATTTCTTTATAACTGCAGTAGGAAACCTTCCTAATGAAATGCACTAAAGCAGAGGGAAATCAAGGCAGACCCATGGTTTTTCAGGACTTGCTTTGTCCTAATGAGCCCCGTGGTGCATTTGGAGCTGAGCCCTGGAACCTCAGGCCCTGAGAAGAGATGGCACAAACCTTTCCAGGAGTCAAAGCCAGAAGAAAACCCCAAAGTTGTTGGAGTCACAAACCATAAATGGGACTGCCTGAGGTCCATGCCCAACACCGGCTCCTCAGGCAGTCCTTGGTGGAGAGAATTGGAGGCCAGGATTGCACAAAAACCTCTCAGAGACTCAAAATGGCACAAAAACCTCTCAGCGTGGAAAGGAAAACCCAAAGTACCTTAAACTCCTTGAGTATCTCAAAGCATCAATGAGCCCCACTGAGTGTCAGCACGAAGCTCTCAAGGGACTCGTTAAAGCAGATAATTGGGGCCATGATTGCACAAACCTCTCACAGAGTATGGATCAAAAGGGAAACACCAAGTACCTTAAAAGAACTGAAGTACCTTGAAGCATTAATGAGCCCCACTGAGTGTTGTTCCTGACAAAGCCTCTCCAGGGACTAATTACAGCAGATAATTGGAGGCCAGGATTGCACAAAGCTCTCAGAGACTCCAAGGCAAAAGCCAAAGCCAAAGTGCTTTGAAAAACCTGCAGTCCCTGGGAGCATGAAGGAGCCCCCAGGGCCATTCCTGAGCAAGGCTCCCCAGAAAATCCTTCCAGCAGATCCTTGAGGCCACTGGGATGTGGGCTAGGGGGGGATGTGAGGGCAGGACAAGGGGCTGACAGTGCCCAGCCTGGCTGGGGCTGTGCCAGGAGGCCCCAGTGCCTCAGGACAAGGTGTCTCCTGGCAGCCCTTGGTGGCACAGACCCTGCTGTGCCCCAGGGCACCCGGACTTGGCTTCTCTTTGTCCCCACCTGTCATCAGTGCCTCCAGTTCTCTGCTCTGCCTGGGGCCTGGGGACACTTTCTCAGTCGTGTCCCTCAGTGGGACCCATTAAAAGTCAAAGAAACTTTGGAGTTGGATTCTGACTTGGAGATCTGGAGAGGTTTCTGCAGCTCCCTCTCAGGGCCTGATGTTCAGGGCCTGAGCACAAAGCCCCAGAGGGTCATTAAAGTCCTTGTGCTGTGTCTGTGCTGCTGAGCTGGGCCGGGCTCCTGGCACAGAGGGTGATCCTGGTAACCAAGGAGAGCTTCAAAAGCACATTTCTCTGGATGAGCAGCTCTTCTCCCAGCCCAGCAGGGCTGGGGCACTGCCTACAGCCAGCCCGGGCACAGCACAGAGGCACAGAGAGCTTCCATCAGTCAGGGCTGGGAAGGTGCTGAGAAGTGCCTGGGGCAGAATCACTGGCAGCCCTTGGCACAGGAACCTCTGGCTGCAGGACAATGCAGCTGCAGCTCCTGGAGTGATCTCCTACAGCTGGAACATCCCAATGCCCACAGACCCTGTGAGTACATTCTCTGATCATCTCTTGTGCAGAGCAGCCAGGGGTGCCCAGGGCTGTCCTGCAGAGCAGGGTCCTGCAGCCCAGGGCGCTGTGCTGGGCCAGGGACTCTGCTGCCTGCCAGGGACAGCTCTCAGCCGGCCCGGGGACCTGCTCCCAGCACTGGGGGACAAGATGTGGGTGGAAGGAGACAGCTGGTAGGGCTTGGAATTGTTCTCCGTGTGTGGTGAGATTGCTACATTGTTCAGGACTGCTCTCAGCATGGCATTTAACTGCAGAACATTTCCAAGTATATTATATGGGAGCACAGCAAGGCAGGGGCAGCATAAAAGGGAAAATCCTGCTTTTTTAATCTACTGATCTGTGTGGATTGGATGGGAAATTGCACATAGATATTCATCACTCAGTTCAGGCTGAGAGAAAAATAAAAATGTTTTCTCTCAGGAGTTAATAAACCAGGCAGTGACAGAAATCAGCACAGAGCCCCTCACAGGCAGCATCAGTGTCGCTTTTCCAGCCTTCTCAGGGTTGCTCTGGCATTGCCATCAGAGCCTGCAGAGCTAAAGCTGCCCCTGGGCAGTGCCTGAGCTGGGAAGGGTCTGCAGGGCAGAGCGGAGCCCCCAGGGCTGGGCTGGGTTCTGGCAGCACTGGCAGGGCCCAGCCCTGGGCACAGGGAAGCAGCTGCTGGCAGGGACAGCTCCAGGCAGCAGAACCCTGGGCAGGCAGAGAGGGAAAGAGCCCCCAAGCTGGGCTGGGATATTTAAAGTCCTCTCCAAACCCAACTGTTCCATGATTACTTTTCTTACAGATCCCTATGTGCAGCCACAGCCAATGTCCAACAGCAGCTCCATCAGCCACTTCCTCCTGCTGGCACTGGCAGACACGCGGCAGCTGCAGCTCCTGCACTTCTGCCTCTTCCTGGGCATCTCCCTGGCTGCCCTCCTGGGCAACGGCCTCATCATCAGCGCCGTAGCCTGCGGCCACCACCTGCACATGCCCATGTTCTTCTTCCTGCTCAACCTGGCCCTCAGCGACCTGGGCTCCATCTGCACCACTGTCCCCAAAGCCATGCACAATTCCCTCTGGGACACCAGCACCATCTCCTACACAGGATGTGCTACACAGCTCTTTTTCTTTCTGTTCTTCATGTCAGCAGAGTTTTATCTCCTGACCATCATGTGCTACGACCGCTACGTGTCCATCTGCAAACCCCTGCACTACGGGACCCTCCTGGGCAGCAGAGCTTGTGCCCACATGGCAGCAGCTGCCTGGGCCAGTGCCTTTCTCAATGCTCTGCTGCACACGGCCAATACATTTTCCCTGCCCCTGTGCCATGGCAATGCCCTAGGCCAGTTCTTCTGTGAAATCCCACATATCCTCAAGCTCTCCTGCTCCAAATCCTACCTCAGAGAACTTGGGCTCATTGCTATTAGTGCCTGTTTAGGACTAGGTTGTTTTGTGTTCATTGTTTTCTCCTATGTGCAGATCTTCAGGGCCGTGCTGAGGATCCCCTCTGAGCAGGGACGGCACAAAGCCTTTTCCACCTGCCTCCCTCACCTGGCCGTGGTCTCTCTGTTTGTCTGCACTGGCATACTTGCAAACCTGAAGCCCCCCTCCATGTCCTCCCCATCCCTGGATCTGTCACTGTCAGTTCTGTACTCAGTGGTGCCTCCAGCCCTGAACCCCCTCATCTACAGCCTGAGGAACCAGGAGCTCAAGGCTGCAGTGAGGACACTGATGACTGGATGCATTCAGGGACATTAAACTGCTGGCCAATTTCTGCAAATCACTTTTAATAAAAGTCATCTCGGTAACTTCTTGTTGGTTTCATTTTGGAGGTTCATATTTTTACTTTTTTGATATTGTCCACAAATAAAAAATACAGTCTGTGCCATTTCTCACTTTGTTTCTCTCCACCTTCCCTGTGGCTACAGACTGTGTCAATGAGGGTCTGCCCTCTTGGTGGCTTTAAAGGAACTCAAGGATGTCCCAGCAGAGTTTTCTGCAGAGATGCCCTTTTGTTGCCTTCTCTGGAGCTGCAGCAGCAATGTCTGTGTGCAGAGCTGGGGGCAGATCAGTGCTGGCACAGCAGCTGTGCCCAGCAGCAGCAGCACTTGGTGTTGCCAGTGCTGCTCCCGTGGCCCTGCCCCGCTGCCCTGGTGGCCCTGGTGTTGCTGCAGGGCCTGAGTGCTCTCGGGGCCGGGCACAGTCCTGGGGGTGGCAGTGCCGGGGCTGCAGCAGGGACAGCCCATGGGCACTGCTGGGGCAGCGCTGACGCCTCAGGCCAGGGCCTGGGGGCTCCAGGCTCCTTGCCCAGGCTCTCTCAAGAACACGGCCAGGCCAATGCTCGGCACAGAAAACCCCCGTGAGCAGCCCCAGGCTGGCCGTGGGCAGGCTGGGGGCAAACAGCATGGCTGGTGCTCTGCAGGGGCCCTGGGGGAGACGGGAAGGAGCAGCAGAGCAGGGGCTGATCCATCCCCAGTGCGCTGGACAGCCCAGGGCAGCGTCCCAGAGCATCCTCATGGAGCTGCCAACAACATCCCCCCTCTGCAGCCCTGGCCTCTCCCCCAGCTCACACAGGTGCCACATCCTTGCAGGCACAGCCACGGCAGCACTGGCTCAGAAGCCCCTGTTTGCACTGCACACAGCAGGCGGGAGCACCCCCATGCTGCTGCTGTGGGGACATGAACCTGAGGGAGCACAAATGCCATCAGCCCCTGGGGCCAGGAAGGGCTGGGGGATGCCAGGGAAACCACTCAGCTTTGTCCTGGCCTCTGCAGCCAGCCAGAAAGTTTGTTCCCATCAGCTGGGAGTTTCCTGTCCCACTGCAGACGCTGTTGCTCAGAGCCAGGGCTGCCTGGCAGCCACCCCCAGACTGCCCTGAGCATTTCCTTGGCTTCACTTTTGCTTTCTTTACTCTTCCCTTGTACATATTTCTTCCTGTTGCCCAGCCCTGTTCCCTCCCCTGCAAACAGCCCATCCCTGTTTGCCCTTTCCTCTCTGGCCCCACTCCCCATTCCAGTTCCTGACTTGGCACCATGGGATCGTCCCTTGGGGAGCGGGATCATCCCACAAGTGCTGCAGGAATTGTCTGCAGGCTCCTGCAGTGCCTCGTGCTGCTCCCTTGCCAGAGGCAGCCCAGGCCAGGGGGGCACATCTGGGCTGCGGTGTCTGGCTGTGGGGCTGCCTGTTCTGGGCAGTGAGGAGGGGCTGCAGAGGCTCTGCAGGACTGACAGGATGGGCTTTGGGGCTGTGAGGAGAAGCTGAGGGACCTGGGCTGCTGGAGCTTCTGAAGAGGAGGCCCAGGGCTCCTCCTGCAACTGCTCCAAGGGTGGTTTCAGAGAATCCCAGAATCAGCAAGGCTGGAAAAGACCTTGGAGATCATCAAGTCCAACCTGTGCCCTGACACCGCCTTGTCTCCCCTGAGCCTCCTCTTCTCCAGGATCAACAACCCCAGCTCCCTCAGCCGCTCCTCACAGGACTTGTGCTCCAGACCCCTCACCAGCCTTGTTGCCCTTCTCTGGACATGCTCCAGCCCCTCCATGTACTTCCTAAATTGGGGGGCCCAGAACAGGACACAGCACTGGAGGTGCTGCCCAACCAGTGCTGAGCACAGGGGAAGAATCACTGCTCTGGTCCGGCTGGCCACACCATTCCTGATCCAGGCCAGGAGCCATTGGCCTTCTTGGCCACCTGGGCACACTGCTGACTCATGTCCAGCCTGCTGTCCATCAGTCCCTGCAGGTCCCTTTCTGCCTGGCTGCGGTCCAGCCACTCTGTCCCCAGCCTGTAGTGCTGCAGGGGTTGTTGTGGCCAAGGTGCAGGACCCGGCACTTGGACTTGTTAAACCTCACCTTGTTGGATTTGGGCCATGGATCCAGCCTGTCCAGGGCCCTCTGCAGAGCCCTCCTGCCTTCCAGCAGATCAACACCCCCAGACAACTTGGTGTCACCACGGTTCCATGAGGCCCCAGAGTGTCCCAATGGTCTCCATGATTCCATGAGGCCTCCCAGTGTCACAATGTCCCTCTGGTGTCACAAAGTCCCTTGGATCCTTGGGCCCTGCAGTGTCACAATGGCACCGTGGTGCCCCAGGGCCCTGCAGTGTCCCAATGGATCCTTGGTTCCATGAGGTCTGGCAGGGCAGCAATGCTCTCCTTGGTTCCCGCTGTCTCCCACTCCTCCCACTGTCAGGATATAGAAGGACACCTGGCCGATGAAGGGGAGTGGGAGTGGGTACCTACTCGAGGAGATAATAATAAAAATCCCTCCCAACCCCCTCTCCCAAGCCAGGTGCCACTTCAGATTCGGTATGATCCCCTGGATCTGGAGAGTCAGTCAGATGGTTTAGAAGAAAATTATCTGTCCAGTGAGGCTCCCAGTTATGATTCATCTGTGAGACAGATCAGCACCTCTAACATCAAAAAGGAAAGAAGGGTAATCGTGGTGGGTGACTCCCTCCTGAGGGGAACAGAGGACCCCATATGTCGACCAGACCCACCCCACAGAGAGGTCTGCTGCCTCCCTGGGGCCCGGGTACGGGATATCACTGACACACTGCCTGGGCTGATTCAGCCCTCTGATTATTACCCACTGCTGATACCCCAGGCTGGCAGCGTTGAGATTGAAAAGAGGAGTGTCAGGGCAATTAAAAGGGACTTTAGGGCATTGGGTCAGGTGGTTAATAGGACAGGGGCACAGACAGTCTTTTCCTCAGTCCCTTTGGAGTCTGAGAAAAACGCTGAAAGCAATAGGAGAGCTCACATTACCAACGAGTGGCTCGAGGGTTGGTGTCATCGACAAAATTTCAGATTCTTTAATCATGGGGCAGCTTTTACGGCACCCGGCCTGCTTGGACCAGACGGGCTCCATCTTTCTGTGAAGGGCAGAAGAATTTTAGCTCATGAATTGGCAGAACTTGTTGAGAGGGCTTTAAACTAGGTCTGAAGGGGAAGCAGCTGGTTTGTCTGGAGAATGCTTGTGGGTGGTAAGCCTGAGCTAGGGGTGAAATCAGCAGCCCAGCTGAGGTGCATGTACACTAATGCACACAGCATGGGTAACAAACAAGAAGAGCTGGAGGCCACGGTGCAGCAGCAGAGCTATGATGTAATTGCCACCACAGAAACAGGGTGGGACGACTCACATGGCTGGAGCGCTGCACTGGATGGCTGCAAGCTCTTCAGGAGAGACAGGAAAGGGAGAAGAGGTGGAGGGGTGGCCCTTTACATTGGGGAAGGGTTTTGATGCTGTGGGTGTTGAAACTAATGATGATGGAGTTGAATGTCTATGGGTGAGACTTAGGGGGAAGGCCAACAAGGCTGACATCCTACTGGGAGTCTGTTATCGTCCACCCAGCTGGGAAGAAGAGGTGGACAACTCATTCTAAAAGCAGCTAGAGAATGTTTCTGGATCATCAGCCCTTGTTCTTGTAGGTGACTTCAACCTGCTGGACATCTGCTGGGGACTCAATACAGCAGAAAAGAGGCAGTCTAGGAAATTTTTAGAGTTTGTGGAGGGCAATTTTTTGTTGCAGCTGGTGAGTGAGCCCACCAGGAGAGGGACTATGTTAGATCTGTTGTTTGTAAATAGAGATGGGCTGGTAGGAGATGTGGTGGGTGGGGGTCACTTGGGGCACAGTGATCATGAAATTATAGAATTCTCATGGTGAAGTCAGGTGGAACATTAATAGGACTTTTAGATTGGACTTCGGAGGGATGACTTTGGCCTATTTAGGAAACTTATTCAGAGAGTTCCTTGGGAAGCAGCCCTTGAAAACAAAGGAGTTCAGGAAAGGTGGGAAGCTTCAAAACAGAGATCTCGAGGGCACAGGAACAGACTGTCCCTGTGTGCCAAAAGAAGAGTCGACAAGGCAAACATCTAGCCTGGATGGGCAAGGAGGTTTTGGAGGAAGATAGGAATAAAAAGAGGATGTATCATCTTTGGAAGGAGGGTCAGGTCTCTCAGGAAGTATTTAAGGGGCTTGCTAGGGTATATAGGAAAGAAATTAGGGAAGCCAAAGTTCAGTTTGAACTTAAAATGGCAGCTTTTGTAAAGGATAATGAAAAATGCTTTTACAAATATATTAGCAGTAAAAGGAAGGGTAAGACCAACCATTGTTCTTTATTAGATGTGGAAGGGAATTTAATAACTGCAGATGAGGAGAAGGCAGAAGTGCTTAACGCCTTCTTTGCCTCAGTTTTTAGTGAGAAGATAATTTGCCTTCAGGACAACTGTCCTCCTGGGCTGGTTGATGGTGTCAGGGAGCAGAGTGGACCACTGTTATCCAAGAGGAGGCAGGCAGAGAACTGCTGAGCTGCTTGGATGTTCATAAATCCATGGGACCAGATGGGATCCACCCCAGGGTGATAGGGAACTGGCAGATGAGCTGGCCAAGCCACTCTCCATCATTTACCAGCAGTCCTGGCTCACTGGTGAGGTTCCAGATGACTGGAAGCTGCCCAATGTGATGCCCATTCACAGCAAGGGTGGGAAGGATGATCCTGGTAATTCCAGCCCAGTCAGCCTGACCCCAGTACGTGGTAAGGTCATGGAACAGTTCACACTGAGTGCCATCACACAGCACTTCCAGGACGGCCAGGGTGTCAGACCCAGCCAGCAGGGGTTTAGGAGGGCTAGGTCGTGTTTGACCAAGCTGGTCTCCTTTCATGACCAGGTGACCCTCCTGGTGGATGCAGGAAAGGCTGTGGATGTGTCTATTTGGACTCCAGCCAGGCCTTTGGCACTGTCTCCCACAGCACACTCCTGGAAAAGCTGCAGCCCATGGCTGGGACAGGAGCACTCTGTGCTGGGTTCAGAACTGGCTGGATGGCCGGCCCAGAGAGTGGTGGTGAGCGGTGCTGCATCCAGCTGGGGACAGTCACCAGTGCTGTCCCTCAGGGCTCTGTGCTGGGCCAGCTCTGTTCAATATTTTTATTGACCACATGGATGAGGGGATTGAGCTTTTCATTAGTAAATCTGCAGATGACACTAAACTTGGAGCATGTGTCCATCTGTTGGAAGGTAGGAGGGCTCTGCAGGAACACCTGGAATAGCTGGATAGATGGAAGAGTCCAATAAGATGAAGTTTAATCAGTCCTAGTGCCAAGTCCTGCATTTTGGCCACAATAACCCCCTGCACAGCTCTAGGCTGGGGGCGGTGTGGCTGGACAGTGCCCAGGCAGAAAGGGACCTGGGGGCACTGGTCGACAGCAGGCTGGACATGAGCCAGCAGTGTGCCCAGGTGGCCAAGAAGGCCAATGGCTCCTGGCCTGGATCAGGAATGGTGTGGCCAGCAGGAGCAGGGAGGTCATTCTTCCCCTGTACTTGGCACTGGTGTGCTTGGCATTCTTTCCCTGTACTGGCACCGTTCCTCGAGTGCTGTGTCCAGTTCTGGGCCCTCCCACTTAGGAAGGACATGGAGGAGCAGGAGCATGTCCAGAGAAGGACAACAAGGCTGGTGAGGGGTCTGGAACACAAGTCCTGTGAGGAATGACTGAGGGAGATGGGGTTGTTTATCCTGGAGAAGACTCAGAGGTGACCTTATCACTCTCTACGCTCCCTGAAAGGTGGTTGCAGTCAGGTGGGGGTCGGTCTCTTTCTCCTCACAACAACTGACAGGACCAGAGGACAGTGTCTTAAGCTGCACCAAGGGAAATTTAGGTTGGATATTAGGAAAAAAGTTTTTTGTGGAAAGGGTGATAAAGTACTGGAATTGTCTGTCCAGGGAGGTGGTGGAGTCACCATCATGGGATGTGTTTAAAAAAGACTGGATGTGGCACTCAGTGCCATGGTTTAGCTGAGGTGGTGTTAGGGCATGGGTTGGACATGATGACCTTAAAGGTCTCTTCCAACCCAGCAATTCTGTGATTCTGTGATTGTGTGACATCACAGACCAGGTTGTGACATCATACAGTTGGCTGTGACATCACTGGTTTATTATGTGACATGACATAGCAGGATGTGACATCACAGAGGAGGTTGTGATGTCACAAAGTCGGCTGTGACATTACAGGCTGGCTGTGTGACATCACAGAATGGGCTGTGAGGCCACAGAGAAGACTCTGCCATCATAGAAAAGGGCTCTGTGACATCACAGAGCAGCTGTGTGATGGCACAGAGAAGGCTGAGAAAATACAGAGTGGGTTGTGACATTACAGAGCTGACTGTGAAATCACAGAGCAGGCTGTGACATGACAACGAGACTGCATAACATCACAAAGGTGGCTGTGACCTCATAGTGCTGGCTATGACATCACAGGGTGTCTATGACATCACAGGCTGGGCTGTGACCTCACAGGGCAGATTTTCTGATATCACAGAGCAGACTGGGACCTCAAAGAGCAGGCTGTGACATCACAGGACACCTGTATGAAATCACAGGTGGCCTGTTACATCTCAGACTGGGCTGTGTGACATCACAGGGGCTGTGTGACATCACAGGGGCTGTGTGAGGTCACTGGGGAGGTCATTCCACCCCAGCCCCCCCTCCCAGTTCCCCCCAGAGAAGTCCAACGCTGCTCGTGCACAGAGGGGTCCCCTGTCCCCCCGGGTCCACCCGCCCCCGGCACCGCAGCCTCCCCCAGAGGATGTTCCACGAGATCGACCCCAGAGCCTGACACGGGGACAGGGGCTGGGGCTGTGGGGGGTGGGACAGGGGGACAGGGACCCTCCGGCAGCGTCCCCGTGTCCCCCAGGGCCAGAGCCTGGGCCAGGGCTTCTTCACCCTGTTACCAACGAGGGCTTGAGAGCGCTGAAAAAATCCCCAGCAAGGGATCAGCAAAAACCAGATTTAATATTAAGTGACAGCACCACAAAGTTCCTTGGCAAGAGTCACTCTGCTCCTGGAGCCGTTGTGATGGTTGGTGCCATGGAAACCTGCCCTGGCCCCTTGCTCAGGGCTGCTGTCACTGCCCAGAGCCAGAGGGGATCCCTTGCTGGGGGCTTGTGCCATGGCCACCTGCCCTGTGCCGCGCTGGCCGGTCAGGCGCCGCGGAACCAGCAGCAAACGCCAGGGCCAGGGCCAAAGGCCAGGTCAGTCCGACAGAAAGGGGCAGTGCTGGGCACTGTTTCCATGGCAGCCCTCACTGGGGGTGACACCTGGGTCACCTGTCCTGGCAGTTGCCATGGAAACCCGGCTCATTGGGAATACAAGGGTGGACAAAGGTTTTAGTAGGGCCTGGCACAACGGGACAAAGGGGGGTGGTTTTAAACTAAAGGAAGGGAGGTTCAGATAAGAACAGATAAGGAGGAAATGTTTGATGATGAGGGTGGTGATACACCAGGACAGGTTCCCAGGGAGGTGGTCAGTGCCCCATCCCTGGAAACATTCAAGTCCAGCTGGGACAGGGCTCTGAACAACCTGATCTGGTGAAAGATGTCCCTGCTCATGGCGGGGTTTGGATGAGATGAGCACTGCAGAGCTCTTCCCATCCAAACCATTCCAGGACTGCATGGGCAGAAGGGGCTGCTCAGTGCACTCCATCCACTGCCTTGACTCCTCATGGTCTCTGCTGGACCCCACATCCCACAGCCAAACCCAGCCCCTTCTCTGCCTTTCCTCCCCCTGCCCCAGGGGCTGGCACAGCCAGGGGGGCACAGGTGACCTTTGGGCTTTGCAGGGCTCAGGCACAAGGGCCGTGGCAGAGTCAGGGCTGAGGTCACACTCTGTGGGCTGGGGCAGAGCCCAGCCAGAAATGAGCCCTGAGGCAGCAGCTCTGCAGTGCTGGCCACCAGGCCGGCTTGCCAAGGGAGGCTTCTGGCCATGCCCTGCAAGCAGCTGCTGCTGCCAAGGCACCTTTGGTGCCTCAGGCTCTCCCTGGCACAGCTCCCAGCACGGCACTCTGCCCTTGCGCCCGAGGCCTTCCCTGTGCTGGGGCTGGCCTGGGGCTTTTCCTGCAGCGGGACCTGCCCTGCTCCTGGCACAGTCCACCAAGTCATTCCCTGCATTTCTCCTTTTCAAATTCCTTCCGTCACCTACTCTCAGAGGTCCAGCCTGTTCTGGTGCTTATCATGAACTGACTGTGCTCTTGATTTATACCAGCACAGGAGATGTAGAATCACCCAAACTGAACACAGAAACAAACTCCCTCTGTCCCATTTTCATGTTCTAGATCACTTTCCAGGTGTCCATGGAGATGTGGGAATGATTATCACACAACTCTCCATTTCTGGCTGCGGGCTCTGGAGATTCCTTCTCTGCATTCAGTCAGGCTTGTATTCCCTAACAAGTCCTGGTTCCACCTCCTGTTTCCCAAGGCTGGAACAGTCACAATGAAAACCTCACCAATGGCACAGCTCCCCAGCTCACCAGGAAGAGAAAGGACAAGCTGTCAAGCTCTCCAAACCTTGGTCCTGCTCTGCTGCAAGACTCCTGCTGCACACCCACTGTGGAAAGCCAAGAGAAGCTGCAGGTGGTGGCACATCTTGTGACAGGAGCTCAACCTGGTTCTCCAGGAAAGGTTCTTGAGAAGAGCAAACAGGACTGTGGAGAAGATTCCTGGAAAACTGAAACAGCTTTCCAGAAATGAAATGAAAATTGAAAGAAACAGTCCAAGATGTTTTCCTCTATTTATTTCTCTGCTCCCTTTCTCCATCTTGCACTACTTCTCCATCCCATTAATTCCAAATGCGTCTCACCTCTAAGATCAGTGACTTAGCGAGTTCTAGACACTCTAAAGTACCATGAGCCACGCAGTTTGCCTTCCAATTTTTGCTGGAAAGCAACGCTGGAGCCATAAGTGCAGGACCAGGACCAGGGAATCCTCCAGCCAGGGAATGTGCCCCGATAGGGTTTGATACTCAGCGGGGACCTCTGAGATACTTCTGACCTCGTGCAGGAGTCCAGACTCTGGATCTGGGCTGAACGCGGCAAAGTTCCCGTGTTTGGACAGGCTCAGGGGCTGCCCCCGGGGAGCGGGGGGCTGGGCGCAGGGGCGAGCGGGCAACGGACAAACGGACACGGGGACAAACGGCCCCGGAGCTTCAGTTGCAGCGGCGGCAGCAGCGGCGGCAGCAGCAGCAGTGAAAGAAGCGACTTTATTTACTTTCTATTGCTTCTCCTCTCCCTCTCCCGCTGTCCCACACCCTCTCCCGCCCTCTCTTTCCCTGTGCCCCCTCCTCTTCCAGTCTCCCTCTCCCCTGCCGGGCTGGGCCATGCCCCCGGCATGCCCCCGGCCCCGGGCGGGGCTGCCCCGCCCCCGTCCCAGCCCCCGTCCCCGTCCCCGTCCCCGTCCCCGGCCGTCCCGCCGGGGTCTCGCCTCCGCCCGGCTCTGGCCGTGCTGGCGGTGGCGCTTCTGGGCGGGCATCGGTGCCTGCGCCTGGGGCGGCATCGCCTCCCTCTGGCTCCGCCTGGCCCGAGCCTGGCCCCGGCCCCGGCTCCTCCCGGGCCCCGCGGAGGACACACGCGGCGCGGCCGCTGCCGCCGCCTCCGCTGCGGCTTCCCCGGCCCGAGCTCCGCCGCTCGGCGGCGCGGCCGCCGCCCCCGAGCCGCCGCTGTCCCGTTGCCGGGAGCGAACGCCTGGGGAGGGCCGGCCCGGGGCGGTCGGGGAGCGCTCGGGGGCCGCTCCTGGCCCCGGGCCGAGCGCTGACAGCCGCGTCCCGCCCGCAGGGAAGGCGCAGCAGGGCCTGAAGGAGCGGTACCGGCTGGGTTCGCTGCTGGGCAGCGGCGGCTTCGGCAGCGTCTTCGCGGCCACGCGGCTCTCGGACGGCGCCCCGGTGAGCGGCGGGGCCGGCGGCGGGCGGAGGAGGAGGAGGAGGAGGAGGAGGAGGAGGGGGAGGAGGAGAAGGGAGAGGGGGAGAGGGGGGAGGAGCAGGAGGAGGAGGAGGAGGAGGATGGGGCTGGAGCTGGGGCTGGGGCTGAGGCTGGGCATGGCGGGCGGCGAGCTCAGCCCGCTGCTGCTCTTGGCTTGCAGGTGGCCATCAAAAGGGTGCCAAGGAACCGCGTCCGGCACTGGGGCGAGCTGGTGAGTGAGCGGGGCCAGCGGCAGAAGCCGGGCCGTGCCGGGCGGGGATGAGCCGAGGCCCGGCAGGGTGGGAGCCACCAGGACGCCTCGAGGGAGAGCGGGCGTGGGGCCAGCGCAGGGCGCAGAGCATCCCGTGCTGGGTGAGGGGTTCCTGACCCCTGGCACGGCATCAGCCCCACTGACAGCATCGTGCTCCTCCCGCAGGCCAACGGCACCAGCGCACCCCTGGAGATCGTGCTGCTGGAGAAGGTGTCCACTGGCTTCCCCGGTGTCATCCAGCTGCTGGAGTGGCTTGAGCTCCCCAACTACATCTTGATGGTGCTGGAACGCCCGAAGCGGTCTCAGGACCTGCATCATTTCATTCGGGCACGGGGGTTCCTGTCCGAGGAGGAGGCGCGGGATCTGTTCCGCCAGGTGCTGGAGGCCGTGCAGCACTGCACCAGCTGTGGGGTCCTGCACAGGGACATCAAACCACAGAACATCCTGGTTGACCTGGCCACCGGGCAGGCCAAATTGATTGACTTTGGCTGTGGCACCTACCTGCAAGACACAGCCTACACTCGCTTTGCAGGTGAGCCCACGCAGGGGTGTGCTCTCGGGCCTGGCATCTCATGGCCCAACATCTCACAGCCCAAGCTGGCTGTGGCGGCGGGGATTCTCCCTTTTGCTGCCCTTCATGGCACTGAGATTTCAGCTGAGTTGCATTTGAGCAGGGCTGGGTGGGGAGCCAGCTTCCAGCCCTGCTGGCAGCCTTTGCCCACCACTCTGCCCAGGACTGGGTCTGGGGCTGGGGCTGGGGCCCAACAAAAACACCCGTGGGTGGGGGTAGCAGAGAGGGGGGCCGTAACCTGTATCCCAGCCGGTTTGGTGTGCAGGTGACAAAGGGCTTGGACTGCTCCACTCACCTGGTTTGTTTTCGATTCATGATGTTTTTGGGCAGTGCAGGCAGGGAGGATGAAGGCATGGTTTTCCCAAGAACTGGGTGGGTTTTTCCTCCTTATGGTCGGGCCTTGCCGGGACTTCTGCTGCCCTCTTCCAACCCCAGTGGCTTCTTTTCCAACCCCGAGTCTGTACACAAGTCCCAGGTGCTGGCGAGAGGGCGGCGGTCACCCCGTGTGCCACTGGGGCAGCCCCCACACGCCCAGGGATGCTGGGGCCAGGCTCTGGGAGCAGCAGCATTCCCCTGATGAACCCCATCTGTATTCCACAGGAACACCGTCATACAGCCCCCCGGAATGGATCCACTTTGGATTTTACTACGGCAAGCCAGCTACCATCTGGTCCCTGGGCATCCTGCTGCACCAGATGGTCTGCGGGGAGCACCCTTTCAGGAGGTGCCAGAACATCAGCTGGGACCATCAGCTCTCGCTGCCAAAACGGCTCTCTCAAGGTGGATCCTCATCTCTGGCCACGGGGGCAATGCCAGTGCTGGGAGACAGCAGCAGCTCGTGAGCATCCCGCTCTGGCAGCTGCTGAGGAGGTGGCACATGTCCTGCTCTCCTGCTCTCCTCCAAAACAGGGAATTGATGGGGAAGTTTAGGCCCAGCTCTGAGCACATCCAGCATGGCCTGGGCACGGGAATAGTGGGGCAAAGCCAACAGGAGCCTTCTCCAGCTGACCGGCTGGTTCTGGTTTCTCTGCCCAGAGTGCCAAGATGTGATCAGGCGGTGTTTATCCATGCTGGACTCGGACAGGCCCTCGTTAGAAGAGCTGTTCTGTGATCCCTGGCTGCAGAATATTGATTCTGCCTGATCCCAGGCCCTAGAAGAAGGGAGAGAGCCACAGGCACACTTTGATGCAAGGCCCTGGTAAGTTGCAGCTCCACACATGCCTTGGCAATCAGAAGCAAAGGAACCCAGACATTTTGTCCTGCCTGTGTCACTGCCCAGGGGTCATCAGATGGGGACACGCAGCCCTTGTGCTGGAGCTGAGCTGCTCTGCCCAGCAGTGGTGGCCACCATCTGAGCTGGTTTTGCTTGTCCTGGTTCCCTGACAGCTCTGGGCCCTGGGCAGAACCCTGACAGCCTGGGCTCACCCCCAGGGAAGGAGAAGGAGCCCCTGGAGGAGCTGTACCAGGTGGGGCTGCTGCTGCTGGGGACAGCAAGGACGACATCAAGGATGACAACCTCTTCCTCCACCTGGTCACCGGCAGCTGAGGATGATGGACTTCGATTCTGGCACCTTCTCCAAAGCCAGGCTCCACAGGGAATTTGCAGGTGAGTCCACACGCAGGGGGATGCTCCCAGATTTGGGCATTGCACAGCCTGGCCAGGAACCAAAGGTTCCCCCTTTGCTGGGGCAGATGCAGCTGATCCTTCAGTCGGCTGCCAGGCTGCTTTTGGCAGGGCTGGGGGATGGGCTGGGGTGGTGATGAAATGGGAGTGGGCTCCTGGCCCTGCCAACAGCCCCAGCACCCACTGTGCCCCGGGCTGGGGCTGGGGCAGCCAGCCCGACACAAACAAACCCCCATGGTGGGAGCAGAGGTGGGACTCCAGAACCTGTGCAGGGGCTGCTTTGCTTTGCAGGCAAGGAAGGGCTTGGGCTGCTCCACTGCCCCTGTTTGCTTTGGGATCACCGTTATTTTGGGGGGCAGTGCAGGGGGGAAGGGATAAAGCCTGGGCTTCCCTCACCTGTGGGTGGGTTTTTCCCTGGCATGCAGGGGTTGGGCCTTCCTCAAGTCCCTGACAGTAATATGATTTTTGACCTTTTTTCTTGTTCCCCTTTTTGTCTGTAATCTATTTTCAATAATTTGTTGTGTGTTTTTCTAGAGGAAGCGTTCTAGATGTGGTCCAGTCTGGATGGGGAAGTGCTTGGGAGCAGCTGTGGTGTGGATGGGCCGTGCCCTTGGAGAAGGCTGAGGACATCGTTTGGGACCAGCTTTTCTTCCAGCGGGGGATGGCGTCAGGTGGGTCCCGTCTGCTTGGCATGGTGGGATCAGAGCTTTGGGGAGATGGCAGCGAGCACAGGAGCATCCTGCTCTGGGCAGCTGCTGAGGGCTGGATGTGCCGTGGCCGGCTGCAGGCTGGGCACATGTCCTGCCCTCCTGCTCTGCTCCCAAAGGCAGCAGGGATGGGCAGCTCTGGGCACAGCTCTGGGCACGGCCAGCATGGCCTGGGCACCGCGGGCGGCTGGGACAAGGGGACAGGAGCCTTCAGCTGACGGGCGCTTTCTGGTTTCTCTCCTTGCAGCCGGGCTCTGCGGGTGCTGAGGCTGCTCTGGGCTCTGCCAGGGCTCTGCTGGAGCTCAGCACCGGGCCGCAATCAGCCAAAGAAGAAATGGGGTGACCTGCAGCACAGACCTGCTGGAGCATTTCAGCAACACAGCTCAAGTGTGCAGAGTGTACACCTCCCAGGGAAAACATGACACCACCCCAAAATAAACTTGTTCAATAGCTTCTGAAATGAAATCAATCTGGGATGACCCCAAATGACATTTTGCAGCTTGCTCAAGGTGTAGCTCAGCCCTTCTTTGAACTGTTCTCTCCCCCACCTGCCTTTTACTTCCCAACAGCTCCCTCTTTTCCCCCAGTGAGTTCCCAGCCCATGGCAGTCTCCATCACACTGTTGCCTTCCTTGATGCCCCTCACCACGAGGAAGGCTGAGCCCCAGGCTTAGGGACTCATCCTGTCACGGGCTGAGGAGCAGCAATGTCTCAGAGGTCCAGTGGGATTTTAGTGTCATTCAGAGCTGCTCTCCAGCCCTCAGCTCTCCTCACTGCTGCGTTCCCACTCCCTTTTCCTCGTCCTTGCAGCAGGATGAGCTCTGTGAATCCCCTTGAGCCTCCCCACTCTTCCCAGCCCACGCACCCACCTCAGTTAGGCTGAAGCTGCAGCTTCTCTGTCTCCTCTGGCACACCAGTCCAGTCCCCTGTGCGGGGAGCCCCAGCCCCAGAGCACAGCACTCAGCAGTGCACTCCGGGCTGGAGCAGCTGCCCTGCAGCCCTGGCTTGGCTGTTTGTGGCAAGGGAATGCTCGCTGTTTGCAGCTGTCCCTGCAGGATGGCCCCAGGGCAGAGCCCAGCCAGGCTCCAACTGCAGCCCCTGAAGCTTGGGGCAGACAGTGGTTCCAGAGCTGAAGTTCACGGGGAGCACCCAGAGCTGTGGCTTGCAGTCAGTGTTGGCAAATGTTGTGTTCTCATCTCCTGCAGCCTGTGGGGAAAGCCACCTGTGCTGCCAGGCCTGTGTGTGCCAGGCCTGTGTGTGCCAGGGGCTCTTGGATGTCTCTGTACCCATGGACAGAAGGCTCTGTGTGTGCCAGGGGCTCTTGGATGTCTCTGTACCCATGGACAGAAGGCTCTGTGTGTGCCAGGGGCTCTTGGATGTCTCTGTATCCATGGACAGAAGGCTCTGAGTGTGCCAGGGGCTCTTGGATGTCTCTGTACCCATGGACAGAAGGCCCTGTCTGTGCCGGGCTTTCCATAATGTCTCTGTACCCATGGGTATGGAATAGCATGGGCCCTGAAAGTGTCAGTCCTGTTGCTTGCACGCTCCTTCCTTTGTATACAAGACGCATCCATGCACACCCCCATGTACAGATACATTAAAACGTCAGGGAGGGACAGAGATTTCCCACAGAGCTCTATCTTGGGCATAACTCACCTTTTAGCCGGTGGCCAGGGGATTTTTTTCCCAGCTCTGTGTGAGAAGGTGTCCAGGAGCTGAAGGAGCAGCATTTAGAAGCAATTTCAGGATTTCTAGGCAGGAAGTGGAGCTAACAACCATCCACGTAACTCGCCGTATTCATCAGGATGTGCTGCTGGTTCTTTGGGAATATGGCCCAATGGAGACACGAGCCTTGGAAAAATCCCAGCTCTCTGTGGGTTTGTGCAAAGGGGGAGCAGCAGAAACACTTTGTGTCTGCTTTGGGGACACAAGGCCCAAGGAGCTGCGGTGGCAGAGGGTGACCTGGGCTGGTGGCAGGTGAAGTCCTGGTTCATGACATCCCAGAGTGGCACAGGACAAAGCTCCAAGCCCTCCCAACCCCACTGATGAAGTCTTTGTGATGCTGCACATCCTATAGGAAAAGCTGCTGTCACACAATGCACTGGGATTTGTAAGTTTCATTTTCAATACTTTAGGTCCAAGTTTCAAACTGCAATATTTTTGCCCTCAAGAAACAGTTGTGCACAATCCATCTCTCATCCTCCTATTGCTTCAACTCCAATTAAAAAAAAAATCTTAATATTGGAAACAAAACCCAAAGTCTTTAAAATGGATGCTGATGTCAGTCCGTAAGATGGATCCAGGCATCAGAAGATGCACAAATTAAATGAGTTCTCCTTTTAAAAAGATCAGTTACCTCTTAATCCAAAGTTCAAGAAGATTTCACTCCACATTTGTTTCTTTTTTTTTCTCTTTAATATTTTTCTCGGTTTTTTTTTTCTTTTTTCTTTTTCTTTTTTAAGAAGATAACACATTCTGAATAAGGAAATGTTCAGCAAAATGAGATGCATTTCTGATAAACCATGAAAATATTTACTCCTCTGTTTACTTTTCTCTGGATACCCTGATGTAAAAAATCTAGCAGATATGAGAAGAGGTGTCAAGTGTTTGCTTTGGACTAAGCTGGAGTTCAGCACTGCTGACATCCTGCTCCAGCCAAGAGTTGCAGAATTCTTTTGCACATCTCGAGCCATGTGTTTGCAGGCACAGCACCTGCAGAGCTGACACACCAGTGCACGTGAATAACTCTGTTACTCCCTCACAGAATTTGGGCTCTGCCCCAGAACGAGGTGCTCCAGCCCTTGGCTCCTGGTTCCCGTGGGGAGCAGCTCCCTTCCCTCTGGCTGAGCTGCTCAGGCAGAGCCCGGCAGCTCCTGGCCCTGCAGGGCTGAGGCTTTTCCCCGTGGCTGGGCACAGACGGATGGAGCAGCACTGCTGGACACGGGCACACCCAGGGACCAGCAGCAGCTGCCTTTGGCCACCTGAGGCTCCAAGGCCCAAACTCAGAGCAGACAGGGCTGGAAGAGACTCGCAGGCTCCCTGCTGGCTCTGCTGCCCCACTTGTGCTCACCTGGGAGCCCCCAGGGCCAGCAGGGACTTGAGATGGCAGCCCTGGGCTCCTGGAGGTTGTGCAAGGAACGGAGCTGGGGACTCCCTGTCCATGGGGAGCTTCCAGATGGAAAAGGCTGCTGTGCCCAGGCAGCTCCAAGGGCAGAGAAAGGAGGGTCTCAACCACGGGATCTGTGCCAGTCCCACAGTCCTGGGCAGCAGCCACCGAGCCCTGGGGGAGCAGAGGGCACAGCAAGAGGGACAAAAGCAGGCAAGGTCAGAGACTGGAGAGAGCCAGACCCGGCAGCAGGAACAGCTGCTCCATTGCACTCTTGGAGAATGCTCCTGGCTGGTTCAAAGCGCTGAAAGGCGTGCAGGGCAGAGAGGAGGCCACCCCAAACACTGCTCCTGTTTCCACAGCCTCCCCTCTCCGTGTCCCAGAAGGAATTGGATGGACTGCGTTCTTCTCCCCGAGTCGTCCGGTTCAGCACGAGCAGCTGAGCACCAGGAGCTGAAGGAGCTGAAGCCTCAGGCCACAAGAGCTGGGCCTGAGGAGACTTTGTGAGCAAATGAATGCTGCTAACATGGACCTGGCTGAATGCAGCAGATAGACTCATGGAATTGTTATGTGTATTTTAGATAATTCGTGCTTGTGAGAAATAGATGTATGAAATATGTTATATTGGTAAGAAATATTCTGTAAGTTTTTTTAAGCACCCCACCAAGGACGGGAAGGTTGCTTCACAGTATTTCAAACCCGCAGCTGGCAGCAGGGAGAAGAGGACCTAATTTGCCAACGAATGGACGTGTCCGGCTCTGAGATGGGTGCTTTTCAGCACTGGTGGGTTCCTTTTTCTCCCTGGTGCTACACTGCAGCTCCTGGCATGTAGATGTTAGCAAAAAGGATTCTCTTTGAGGAAAGATCTAATACTCAGATCCTTTGGCATTCATCATTTTTCAAGTATCTTATGTTACATTTTACATATCTGTCGTGGTTTGACATGGAAATGAACTTTTTCAGGAAGTTGGGTCAAACCAATCAGTGGTCAGGTTTGGATATTGGCACACTATTTTGAATTCTTCTGATGAAAAGCACCTACTTGGCTGCAGGCTCTTTACTGCCAAGCTCTCAGCAGGGTGGCTGGCTGGAGGTTTGCTTTGTCCCTCATCAGCTTCAAGGAGAAACCATCTCACCACCACAGTGACTGCTCAATGTCCCAGTGCAGAATTTTTAAAACACCGGGCTTCTGTTCCCCTCCTATTCTCCAGCATCAGCCAAGGTATTTCAGAATGTTTGTATTGATTTGCTGAATCCTTCTGGACATTTAGAAAGTAAAACATTACTGAACTGCTTTGCTGGTTGCTTTTGTTTTATTGGTAGCTGCACATTTGAGCTGGTAAAACGGTTTGCTGTTGCTATTCCAAAATTTGTTCACTAACCTACCATGCTATTCTATATGCTAATCTTTTTGTTTCTCTCTTCATTCTCTTTCCCTCACGCATCTCCATTCTCGTCTTTTTCTCATTTTATGAGCCAATTCTCTTTCTCTAATTCCCTTTTTCTGCGTCAAATCCCATATATACCAAAGTGTCCGAGATTTTACTCTGCAAGTTGTTGTATGTAATAAACTTCTGTATATCTTATCCAGCTGAACACAATGGCACCACTTACACGCCCTAAGTGACATGTACATGTTTGGAACGCCCAACGAGAAACACGCTATAAGTAGTTGAGAGTGAGATAACCAGAACCATCAGGGAGATACATCTGAATACCGAACTCCAGGAGCACGATCGATCGGACGGGTTCTGTTCAACTTGCCACAGTGAAGGAACTCCACATGAATAGGTGCAGCCCAGAAAAGAAGAAAGAGACTTTGCCTCAGGCAAGAAAAACCATCTATAAATCACTTGGACAGAACAGTCAGGGTGAACATAGGGGACCCTATGCTGTAGTGGTCAAACCTGTGTCTCACCCAGCGCCGATCCCGGGCTCGGCACTGACCTTTTTTTGATAGTGGCTTTTCGTTGTTATTCTCTAAATTTATATTTGGACAATTTAATAAATTTTCTTTAATTAATAAATTGGAGCATTCATTTATAACAATCTTGAATCCATCTATAACATACTAAAAATCCTAAAGCTTAAATTTCTTACCCATGTGACATACTAAACTCCTCTCTACAATCTCTACAATCTATTTCACACTTTTGTGGTTTCTAGTTTACCTTGAGGCTTTGGAAGTTTTCTCCATGAATGAGGGTCAAAGTCAGTGCTCCCCTGGGGGTCAGGACCCCCCAGAGCAGACAGAGAAATCCTCCCGGTGTCCTGGGTTTCTACATCATCCCTTCCTCCTTTATTCATTATACACAATTCACAAAGTTCTATTGTGACATTTGGGTCTTGGCCAGTCCTTTTCTGTAGGGTATTCAGTGTCACAGTGAGCAGCCAAAGGTGACATATTAGCATTGTCAGCCTTATTTCACATTATCAATTTTTAATTCTATCTGAAAAAAAAGTATAATCATGTTCTATTTTTATATAACTGTTATTAATGATGATAATAATAGTATTATATTTCACTTGCACAAATGAACCTCAGCTCAAGTTTTAACCTTCCTCTGTCCCTCCATGTGGGAGCATTCCAAAAGCAATTCTTCCTTCTGTTGGTGCTGTTTCCAATGTGCCATTTACAAACTTCACCCACATATTCCCAAACCCACAATTCTTTTCCTTCTTCCACATGCAATTTTTGGATGCATTTGAAGACAACCAGGGGTTCAGCCTCTTTTAACAGAGTGCCCCACTGCTGACACCAGTGCTCTGACCTCAGCCCACTCCAGAGCCAGGGAACTCCAGGGAAGGGCTTCCCATCTGGGAATTTCTGATGGGACTGATTCCTCACATTTACATTTAAAAAGTGACATTTTGTTGTGATCTGGCCAGGCTGTGCCAGTTTTGTTTCCCCAGTGGGCAGGGTCAGCACCAAAGACACAGACACCAACTGAAGGACTCAGTGTCATTGACTGTAGCTCAAAGCAGCAAAGAATCACAAAAGGAGCAGGGGATTCACAGTGCTGAATGAACAAACTGACAGCGCTGCTGGTGCGGGAACATCTGGTTTCATCCTCCTCCTGGGTTCCTCCCAAAGCCTGGCCAGGGCCCAAGAGGAACCAAGGGAGGTGACTTTGCCCATTCAGCCCCAGACAAGGCCAGATGTCAGATTTCATGGCCTTGTCTGGCTTCTAAACACAGAAAGGTCAATCCATGTTTCACTAATGAGTGGATACATCTATCACAGTGCTAATGACCATGCACATTTCATTAGTGAGCAGATACAAAGATAACCTTTGGTTGGAAGGTTCATCCAGAGGCCACCTTTGGCTCAGGGCCTCACTCAGGGCTGTTGTCCAGGCCTTGGCACTTCAGGGACGTGGTTTAGTGCTAGGCGCGACACTGCTGGGTGACCAGCTGGACTGGATGTGCTCAGAGGTCTTTTCCAACAGAAAGGATTCTGTGATTCCATGATTCCATCTGCTGCATTCAGCCAGGTCCATGTTTGCAGCATTCATTTGCTCACAAAGTCTCCTCAGGCCCAGCTCTTGTGGCCTGAGGCTTCAGCTCCTTCAGCTCCTGGTGCTCAGCTGCTCGTGCTGAACCGGACGACTCGGGGAGAAGAACACAGTCCATCCAATTCCTTCTGGGACACGGAGAGGGGAGGCTGTGGAAACAGGAGCAGTGTTTGGGGTGGCCTCCTCTCTGCCCTGCATGCCTTTCAGCGCTTTGAACCAGCCAAGAGCTTTCTCCAAGAGTGCAGTGGAGCAGCTGTTCCTGCTGCCGGGTCTGGCTCTCTCCAGTCTCTGACCTTGCCTGCTTTTGTCCCTCTTGCTGTGCCCTCTGCTCCCCCAGGGCTCGGTGGCTGCTGCCCAGGACTGTGGGACTGGCACAGATCCAGGGGTCGAGACCCTCCTTTCTCTGCCCTTGGAGCTGCCTGGGCACAGCAGCCTTTTCCATCTGGAAGCTCCCCATGGACAGGGAGTCCCCAGTTCCGTTCCTTGCACAAGCTCCAGGAGCCCAGGGCTGCCATCTCAAGTCCCTGCTGGCCCTGGGGGCTCCCAGGTGAGCACAAGTGGGGCAGCAGAGCCAGCAGGGAGCCTGCGAGTCTCTTCCAGCCCTGTCTGCTCTGAGTTTGGGCCTTGGAGCCTCAGGTGGCCAAAGGCAGCTGCTGCTGGTCCCTCTGTGTGCCCGTGTCCAGCAGTGCTGCTCCATCAGTCTGTGCCCAGCCATGGGGAAAAGCCTCAGCCCTGCAGGGCCAGGAGCTGCCGGGCTCTGCCTGAGCAGCTCAGCCAGAGGGAAGGGAGCTGCTCCCCACGGGAACCAGGAGCCAAGGGCTGGAGCACCTCGTTCTGGGGCAGAGCCAAAATTCTGTGAGGGAGTAACAGAGTTATTCACGTGCACTGGTGTGTCAGCACTGCAGGTGCTGTGCCTGCAAACACATGGCTCGAGATGTGCAAAAGAATTCTGCAACTCTGGGCTGGAGCAGGATGTCAGCAGTGCTGAACTCCAGCTTAGTCCAAAGCAAACACTTGACACCTCTTCTCATATCTGCTAGATTTTTTACCTCAGGTTATCCAGAGAAAAATAAACAGAGGAGTAAATATTTTCATTGTTTATCAGAAATGTATCTCATTTTGCTGAACATTTCTTTTTCAGGATGTGTTGTCTTCTTAAAAAAAGAAAGGAAAAGAAAAATGAGAAAAATATGAAAAACAAGAAACAAATATGTAGTGAAAATATTCTGTAACTTTGGATTAAGAGGTAACTGATCTTTTTAAAAGGAGAACTCATTTACTTTGTGCATGTTCTGATGGCCTGGATCCATCTTACGGACTGACATCAGCATCATTTTTAAAGACTTTGGGTTTTGTTCCCTATATTAAGATTTTTTTTTAATTGGAATTGAAGCAATAGGAGGATGAGAGATGGATTGTGCACGACTGTGTCTTGAGTGCAAAAATATTGCAGTTTGAAACTTGGACCTAAAGTATTGAAAATGAAACTTACCAATCCCAGTGCATTGTGTGACAGCAGCTTTTCCTATAGGATGTGCAGCATCACAAAGACTTCATCAGTGGGGTTGGGAGTGCTTGGAGCTTTGTCCTGTGCCACTCTGGGATGTCATGAACCAGGACTTCGCCTGCCACCAGCCCAGGTCACCCTCTGCCACCGCAGCTCCTTGGGCCTTGTGTCCCCAGAGCAGACACAAAGTGTTTCTGCTGCTCCCCCTTTGCACAAACCCACAGAGAGCTGGGATTTTTCCAAGGCTCTTGTCTCCATTGGGCCATATTCCCAAAGAACCAGCAGCACATCCTGATGAATACGGCGAGTTACGTGGATGGTTCTTAGCTCCACTTCCTGCCTAGAAATCCTGAAACTGCTTCTAAATGCTGCTCCTTCAACTCCTGGACACCTTCTCACACAGAGCTGGGAAAAAAAATCCCCTGGCTGCCAGATTACAAGGTGAGTTATGCCCAAGTTAGAGCTCTGGGGGAAATCTCTGTCCCTCCCTGACGTTTTAATGTATCTGTACATGGGGGTGTGCGTGCAAGCAACAGGACTGACACTTTCTATGTCCATGTTATTCCATACTGTCAGGGTCCGCAAGTGCACGCAGGGTCCCTGATAGGTTCTTTTTGGAGATCTCAAAGCACAAAAGACACAGCAGGGGACACAACACTTTGCTTAAACAAAAATGCACTTTTATTTAGTGCCAACAACTGCGATAGTGGGAGAGGAAATAAAGAGATAGAGTGAAAGATAGAGAAAGAGGGGAAGGGGATTATAGCTACCAGTCTGAAGAGACGAGGCCCTCGGAGCTTGACGAGATGCTCATAGGCTGTCTTCTCCAGGTGGGGTCCGGACAAAGTCCTCAAAACTCCTTCAGTCTTTTATAGGGTTCCTCAAAGCGGGTGGCATCTGGCCAAAGCAGCAGCTCTCCTGGCTACACGGTGGGTGTGGACTCGTTGTTTTGGGAACCAGTTGTAACCGTCGCATCGGTGCAGGACCAAGGGTACAGGACCAAAGGTACAGGACGAACTGATTAGGGCTCAGTCCACCATGACCAGTCCATTGTTCTCGCACTGAGTTCCCATGGCATTGCATACCAGTCCTTAAGGCTTGGCAGACTTTCCACCTCAGCCAGGCTAGAGCTACTTTCAGGGTCTGGGGTCTCAGTCCTTGGAGACAGTCGTAAAGGAAAACATGAGGGATTTTCAGACAGACCCTGACAACTGTCTGCATCTTCAAACACCTTGGCTAGAGCAGCAGGAGTTCCTTTTACAGCTGTGAACAGCAGCCTGAACTTTGCAGCCCCAGCAGAGCTGCAAAGCCCCTCTGTCCGTCCCCAGTCGCTCTTGTATCACCTTTCTACTGAAATGAGCTTTGTGTGAACTCTGCCCAGGTTGGCATCCCTCTGCTCCTGGCAGGAAATGGATACTTCAAACAATTTGTATTAGTTCCACGGAGGAGTTTGGGAAACTCCTGTTCTCCCTTAGCAAGAAAAAAGTCTTGGTTTTGTTTTAAAACAAAAGCTTATTTCAAGCTCACTTTGGAAGTGACTGAGTTTCTCTCGGTGGACATAATTTTAACACTTAGAAACAATGAAAATGTTGGGTTTGTTCTAAAGTAACAGCTTATTTCAAGCTCATTTCTGAAAGAACTGAGTTTCTCTGTGCTTTTAATTAAACCACCGAGAAACAGAATGTATGGAAATAATTAACATTTATCAGGACTAGTAAGTATTGGGGTAAAAAGAGTAAAGCGGTGACAGTATTCTTTATGAAAACATTCTCTAAATTCAGTGTCTTAGACAAGAAAGAAAAAACCTCTTCTCCAGTCTCCCGTGCACCTGCTGTCACAGCAGATCCTCCCCTCTGCCACAGTCTGCAGGCACTGATGTGCCTGTGCCACTCCCCTTCCCACAGAAACCCACAGCAATCTCTTGTCCCCAGGGGATCAGGCTGGAGCAGTGGCTGAAGGAGAAAATAGCATGTCTTTGTTGGGCAGCAGTAAGTTGAGTCTTTTGGGAAAAGGCACAGTTGGTGATGCACTAATTCAGAGCAATCTGTATTTTGCATTTGACATGGGAGAAACTCCTCAGACAGCCACCAGAAATAATACTTGCTTAATAGTAGTTATTAGGTGGTTGACAGTTTTCCATTTATATTTTTGCTTTTAGATGAAGTCTGATTTGTTGAAGGATTTGGTGTTTGGAGCTTTGAAGCAAAACATTTTTGCTTAAGACATGACTAACATTTTACATTTTTTTTTATAATATGTTTCTGGGCTCGTGTGTAGAGATAAGGACATAAAAGCCTTGATAAAAATACTTACAAAATTGGCCTGAAATACTTCTTTCCTAGTGTTTTGATGATAGGAGCAATATTCACGTGTTCTAAACAACTCACGTTGGAGGTTGTGAGGTACCAGATGCTACACAAAGAAAAAGCTCTTTCTAGAAAACTGATCATCTGAAGGGGGGAGGCAGGGGAAGGGAAGGCAACGAAAGTGACCTCAGTGCCTTGCCCATCAAGTTTGTCAGGAATGTGGGGCCATCCCAGATCTATTATACCTACCAAGGTGCAGGCCTGTGGATCCCACTTCTTTGTTTTACATCCTAATTTCTCTTCCCCGTGTTCCTGCACTGGAAGGAGCAGACACACAAAATCAGAGAACAAGCCCTGAGCAGGGAACAAAGAGCAGCTCTTGAGGCTAATTCGTCTGGGTCTCACTGCGATCAGCTTTTGGTGCTGATGCAGAGCTTTTCATACACAAGGGCTTTTCAAAGGTTGGAGATGCAAATAGGTAGAATGTCTTCCTCAATGCGCCTGCAGCCTTTGAACTGCACCTGACAAGAACAGCCCAGGAACGGCCCCGCCCAGTGCGGCTGGGCGCGCGCGGGCCCGAGCGCAGCGCCCCCCTCAGGCCGCGCGCCGCCGGCGCAGCCGCGGCCGTTGCGCCGGGGCCGTTGTGGCGACAGCCGGCGAGCGGCGCCATGGCGGAGCTGCCGCTGCCCGCCGGGCTCAGAGCCAGCGCCTTCCCCGCCAAGCTGTGGCGCCTGGCGAACAGCCCCCGCGTCCGCTCCGTGCGCTGGGACAGCCGGGCCCGGGGGCTGCTCATCCACCGCTCCCTCTTCGAGCGGGAGCTGCTCAGCCCGGGCGACGCCCGGGGCCCGGCCCCGCACACCTTCAGGGCCACGCAGTTCCGCAGCTTCGTGCGCCAGCTCTACCGCTACGGCTTCCGCAGGGTGCCGGGCCGGGTTGGCTCAGCTGCGCCGGGCGATGCCGGGGCTTGGCTCCACTACGGCAACCCCTGCTTTCGCCGCGACCGCCCCGACCTCCTGCTCCGCATCAGGCGCCGGAGCGCGGCCAACAGGCAGCGGCCGGCGGCGGGGCGGGAGGGCCGCAGGCGCCCGCCCCGCGGCTCCCAGCAGCTCCCCGGGGCGCGGCCGCTGCCGCACGGGCGGGACGGGCGCAGTCGCTTCCAGCCGCTCTCCAGGGAGCGGCCGCCGCTGCCGCCCGGGCGCCCGCCCAGCGGCTTCCTGCTGCTGCACAGGGAGCGGACGCTGCCGGACGGGCGGGAGCTGCGCAGCCCCCGGCCTGGCCGCTTCCAGCCGCCCCCTGGGCAGCGGCCGCTGCTCGCCCGGCGCCCGCCCTGCGGCTTCCACCTGCTGCACAGGGACCGGCCGGTGCCGGCCCGGCGGGAGGGGCCGAGCCGCTTCCAGGAGCTCTATGGGGAGCGGCCGCCGCCCGCCGAGCGAGAGCTGCTACGGATCCCGCCCTGCGGCTTCTTCGGTTTCTACGGGGAGCCGCTGCTGCCGCTCGGGCGGGAGGGGCCTCGCAGCCGCTTCCAGCAGCTCTACGGGGGGCAGCTGCCTCCGATCGACCGGGAGGTGCTCAGGATCCAGCCCTGCAGCTTCCAGCAGCTCCACAGGGAGCAGCAGCCCCCAGCCTACGACCCGCGAGGTAGGAAAAGAGTTGTAGCCTTGCTTTTCCCCAAAAGGTCATGAAAAGTGACTGTTTGAAGTATTTTTCCACAAGGCTCTGTCCTTCTCGGCCCAAAATTCTCAAGCTTATTTAGAAGGGGCACCTAGAAAGGCAAAAGATTCTCTGCCTGGTTTTCCTGCCTGCTTCCTGTGATGGTTGATCCAAGGCAGCAACAGAGATCTGTGTCCCAGAGCCACGTTGTGGAGTGTGACCAATGTCTTTGGATTCTTGCAGCCACCTCGGGCACTTCAGCCCCCAGCGCTCCACCTGGCAGTGCAGGTTGTGCAGCATCGACGGCCTCCGGCTCAGCCTGGAATGCACCTGGCGAAGAGCAATTGCCACCAGTGGATCTTGGCTTGGCCGTCGAGCAAATGATCCGGGAGATCAGGAGATCCCTGCCTGAAAGGTCTCCCTCTGCTCAGGTAACCCATTGGAGGGGAATGGAAGAGGCTGGGCTGAAAGCTTTTGAACGCTGTTACATGGAGAAGGAGAGTAACCGTATCCTTGATGCGATTCCAGCAAAATACTGAATGATCTTTAGTTTTCTTTTTTTTCTCTTGTTCTTTCAAGGGCAATATGAATGTTGCCCCTGAGTCTTCAGGAGGGGAGCCTGTGAACGGGGCTGCAGCAGAGGAAACTTCATCTGGCACCGAGAGCTGCGAGAACAGTTCCCCAGAGCCCGAGGAGCCTGGTAAGGACAGAGCCCCCGTTGGTTTAGAGAGGTGTGAGACAGCTGCTCTGAGCCTGCCTCTGGCAGGAAGGGAGACGAGAAGAGTTGAGCTCTTGTCTGCAGGGTTGGTGCTTCCTGGTGCCTTTAGTTCCAAGGCACATGCACAACCTGCCCGAGCCCTGCCCTCCACGCTTCGCCAGAGGCTTGGGCACTGAGTCCTCTGCTGTGGCAAGAGAGCAGGGAATAAACCTGACCTTGTGGGAGTTGTGCCACCAAGCTGGGTGTCCCAGTCTGGTTCATACCTCAGCCCCCAGCAGCCTTCAGCCATTTCAGTGAGGACTGTGGTCTCTCTGTCCCTGGGACTGTCTGTGTTTCAAGCTCTCGTGGGTGCCATTTGCACTGTGGGTGCTGAGACTTTATTAGAATACTTAAATACTTTACACAGTTCCGTCTTGACAAATTGGAAGGATCCCTGTTCTTTATAGAGCAGGCTTGGAATTGCCAAGTGAGAGTCTGCCT
Source organism: Anomalospiza imberbis (assembly GCF_031753505.1). Taxonomy (NCBI): domain Eukaryota; kingdom Metazoa; phylum Chordata; class Aves; order Passeriformes; family Viduidae; genus Anomalospiza; species Anomalospiza imberbis. The sequence continues at coordinate 1,546,359 of NC_089712.1, read as the reverse complement.
TTCAGGCCATCTTTTAATGTCCCTGATAGAAGGACAATTGGTGCTCAAGGGACACTTGCACAAGGGCCAGGATTGTCTCAGTGTTCCCTTTGCTTCCCAGATCCCATGTGATCAACTTGTCCAGGAGGGCTGCCCTGTGTGCCAGGAAGAGACAGAGGGAGAGCCTGTGACCATTGGGCAGGTAGAATTCCTCTGTCTCTAGTTATATTTATAGATGTGTATAGTTATATTTATTGATATATGTAGTTGTATTTGTAGGTTTATGTAGTTATATTTATCTATCTACATAGACAGAGATTTGTCTAGTTAATTTATTTTTAGTTTTAGGTGTATATATTTATATTTTTAGATGTGCAGTTATAGTTGTAGATGTCCATAGTTGCCTTTATACATGCGTATATTTACATTTACATATATATAGTTTTATTTGTAGATAGGCATATTTATATTGATATATGGGGGTTTAGTTACATAGATTGATATCTGTATAGGTATAGGCCTCTTTTTAACCTCTTCCCCTGCTCTGCTTCCTCCCTCACCTCTTGCTTTTCCCCCGTGCCCCCTGTGTCCCCTCTCCCTGTGCTGGGTCCGAGCTGGCGGCCGGGCCGGGCGGAGCAGCAGTTCCAGCCCCGGGTGTCCCTGGAGCGGTGGGAGCTGCCGGTGGCCCCAGGCGCCTTCCCCTGAGGAGCTGCTGAAGGACGGTGAGACTGAGGGGGCGGTGACGCTGAAGGGACGGTGACCCTGAGGTGCTGCTGGGGCTGAGGGCTGTGGGGCAGCCGAGGGCGATGGTGGCACTGAGGTGACAGGGAAGTGGCACAGGCCGAGGGGTGGCGGGTCTAGGGGGACGGGATGGGTCAGAAGGGACTGAGGGGCTGAGAGGACTGTGAGGGGCTGAAGAAACTGAAGGGGGCTGGGGGTTTGCCGAGAGCATGGCGGGGCTGAGGGGATGGAGGGGGCCGGCAGGGAGCACAGAGGGCTCCGGGACTGCAGCTCTGCCAGGCCTTGGAACCAGTTGCAGAGCCTCCGCTTTTGCCACAGCTGCAGTGGAGACCTCGAGGACAGCTGGAGACTGACGGGAGCCAGCAGGGAGAAGCTGAAGGCCAGCAGCAAGAGCAGGGAACGGGGACCTGCTGCTGCCACGCTGGAGAGAGCCCGGGTGAGGCCCCAGGGCCGGGGAGGCAGGGTGGGGCTGAGGGTGGCGTGGGCTGTGGCCGTGGGCACTGCCCGGCGGGGCAGCAGCCGGCCCTGCCCGTGCTGGGGCTGCTCAGCGCAGCTGCCCCGGCCGGCACAGGGGCTGTCCTTGGGCAAGGCAGCTGTGCCAGCAGGGCCCGGGAGCTGTGCCGGCTGTGCCGGGCTGCCGGGGCTGCGGGACAGTCCCGCCGCGGCTGCGCTCACCACAGCCTGGCCCGCTCGGCTGCTTTTTCTTTCTAACCCTCCTGGGGAGGCTCTGAGATCTTCCCTTCCCTGATGGAAGTGCCACTGCTGCCAAGGAAAACGTCCCCATACTGACTCAGTGCTCCCTTTGCTTCCCAGCTGTGCCATCTGCCGTCCCTGTCCAGGAGAGCTGCTCTGCACGGGAGGAAGAGCCCGAGGGAGAGGCTTTGAAGATGGGGCAGCAGCAAGAGCAGGGAACGGGTTTTATAAGTTAAAGTAAATAATTTGTCTGATCCTTTAGGGATTGATAAAAGGATTTTTATTGATTACAGCAAGCAATGACCAGCAAACAGCGCTGGGTGCAGCCAGGGAGTCAGTGCTCCGCCAAGGCTCACACCGCTTCCCTTTTCCCACGGTCCTTTATTCTCCCCCTTCTTCCGCGTTTGTGGCTTTTCCGGGAGTACTCTGCGCATGCGCTTCCAGTTGCTAGGGGGTCGCCGTCTGCTCTCTGGTGGTCGTCTGGATGAAGGCTCTCCTCCTCTTCCTCGCTGGGGGTTTATGACCCTGTAACAATCTTTCCATAGATGGTTACACACCTCCCAACCCTAGCTGTACAATCAACTTAAGGAGTCAGCATATCCTCGGGTTTCCTGTTATTCACAGAAAACCTCTTCCTTTGCCTGAGTTCCTGTTTAATGATGAACAAAGAGACTTCTCTTATCTGTTACAAGGGTTCTGGAACACAAGTCCTGTGAGGAACGACTGAGGGAGCTGGAGTTGTTTATCCTGGAGAAGACTCAGAGGTGACCTTATCACTCTCTACACTCCCTGAAAGGTGGTTGCAGTCAGGTGGGGGTCGGTCTCTCTCCTCACAGCAACTGACAGGACCAGAGGACAGTGTCTTGAGCTGCACCAAGGGAAATTTAGGTTTTATATTAGGAAAAAAATTTTTTATGGAAAGGGTAATAAAGTACTGGAATTGTCTGTCCAGGGATGTGGTGGAGTCACCACCATGGGATGTGTTTAAAAAAAGACTGGATGTGGCACTCAGTGCCATGGTTTAGCTGAGGTGGTGTTAGGGCATGGGTTGGACTTGATGACCTAAAAGGTCTCTTCCAACCCAGCAATTCTGTGATTCTGTGACATCACAGACCAGGTTGTGACATGATATAGTTGGCTGTGACATCCCAGGTTTATTATGTGACATCACAGAGCATGCTGTGACATCAGAGCATGCCTGTATGACATCACAGAGCAGAGCAAGCTGTGAGGTCAAAGAGTGTGCCGTGACATTATAGGGTGGCTGTGTTCCATCACTGAAGGTGTTGTGACATCACAGGGTGGGTCTGTGAGCCCACAGAGGTGCTGTGTGACATGCTAAGTGAGTTCTGCCATCACAGAGCAGGCTGTGACATCACAGAGCAGGCTGTGACATCACAGAGGAGGTTGTGATGTCACAAAGTCGGCTGTGACATTACAGGCTGGCAGTGTGACATCACAGAATGGGCTGTGAGGCCACAGAGAAGACTCTGCCATCATAGAAAAGGGCTCTGTGACATCACAGAGCAGCTGTGTGATGTCACAGAGAAGGCTGAGACAATACAGAGTGGGTTGTGACATCACAGAGCTGACTGAGAAATCACAGAGCAGGCTATGACATCACAGCGAGGCTGCATAACATCACAAAGGTAGAGCTGTGACACCATAGAGCTGGCTGTGACATCACAGGGTTTCTGTAACATCACAGGGCAGATTTTGTGACATCACAGAGCACACTGGGACCTCAAAGAGCAGGCTGTGACATCACAGGGCACCTGTATGAAATCACAGGTGGCCTGTTACATCTCAGAGTGGGCTGTGTGACATCACAGGGGTGTGTGACATTACAGGCAGCTGTGTGACATCACAGGGCAGCTGTGTGACATTACAGGGCAGCTGTGTGACATCACAGGGGCTGTGTGACATCACAGGGGCTGTGTGAGGTCACTGGGGAGGTCACTCTGCCCCAGCCCCCCCTCCCAGTTCCCCCAGAGAAGTCCAACGCTGCTCGTGCACTGCGGGGTCCCCTGTCCCCCCGGGTCCCCCCGCCCCCAGCGCTGCAGCCTCCCCCAGAGGATGTTCCACGAGATCGACCCCAGAGCCTGACACGGGGATGGGGGCTGGGGCCATGGCGGGTGGGACAGGGGGACAGGGACCCCCCAGCAGCGTCTCTGTGTCCCCCAGGGCCAGAGCCTGGGCCAGGGCTCCTTCACCCTGTTACCAATGAGGGCTTGAGAGCGCTGAAAAAATCCCCAGCAAGGGATCAGCAAAAACCAGATTTAATATTAAGCAACAGCACGGCAAAGTTCCTTGGCAAGAGTCACTCTGCTCCTGACTGGACACTGCAGGCACACCAAGGAAACAAAGCAACAACAAAACCAAACAGAATCCAGGAAATCAAATCAGAAATGAGCTGAGAACTGTCCGTGTGTGTGTGTGTGTGTGTGTGTGTGTGACAAAAGGACAGTGAGGGCAAGGTGTGAAAAATGCATATTTTATGATTGGCTTTTTTCACAAATATTAAAACAAATATTATATGTGCAATGATAGAAAGTTATGCTGTATTAATTCTCTTAAGTAGTGTGTTAAATATAGTTCTAGGTTATAACACAATGTTAAAATAGAAACTCTGCAATGTCAGATATTTTTACTAGCTCAAGAAAAGGGATAAGATAATCAAGAAACTCTTGACACAGAAATAACAGCGAGAAGACACATAAAGAGTTACTGCCTCCTCATCAGAAAAGACAAACATTCTTCCACCTTCTCTCCATCTTTATGGAACCACTAGGATTAAGGGGAAGAAGTTGACAACAACCAGAAAAATTCTTAATTTGCAAGGAATTTATGCATCATGTATGAGATATATGAATATGCAACAGGCTGTTGCTGTTAAGGGTAATTCCTTTGTTCACAAGGCATGTTTTTGGCAGCTTAGTGCCCAAAAACATCCGGACATCCATAATTCTTTACTTTTTATTGTCTTGTAATTGTCCTAATCCTCATTGTCCAAATTTTTATTACTCTAATTTTATTGCTATTTTTATAACTATTTTATTACTAATATACTTTTAAAACTAAAAAAACCCCAAGGGATTGGCTTTTTTCACACTATCAAGCCACCCCCCCACTTAACACCCAGCCTCCTGCTTCTCAAAACCTACCTTTACCCCCTCCAATGATCCCTGCCCGTTCTCTATCTCCTCAGGGAATCTCCATGCCATTTTTACCCCCTCCAACAACCCCACTCCCCCATATATATCCACCCCTTGGTGCTTTTTCCCCGTTGCCTCCTACCCCCACTAACATACAACTTGCTTCACTTGTAAGTCAGAATACAACACCTTTCCCTGAGAAAAAACCTCTGGATATATCCTCCAACCTAACAACTGAGCCCTCCCAACGTGATAACAAAGAATTAGTGAGCCAGTCAAATAAGCCTTCAGATGCTGCCCCTTACTGTAATACCAGATCAAAAAGTGGTGTAAGGCCAGAGGTAAATCCTGACAGGCTGCTTCCCCTGAGGGAAGTTCTACTAGGTGTGGGGGTAGGAGGAATAGGTGTTATAAATGTACCCCTGACAGCTTCTGAAGCAAGAATATATAAGAAAGAGCTAGTTGGTTTAATAGAAGATCCAACTGGCACCGCACAGCAAACAGATCAGTTCCTGGGTCCCAATATACACACCTGGGAAGAGCTGCATCCTATTAGGAACATCCTCTTCTCCCCACAGGAGATTCACCATCTAACCCACTGGTTTGAGGCATTCCCCACGAGAAGGGAGACAGCCCAAACTGTGACAAAAGTTCTCTTAGAAGAACTTATTCCAAGATACGGGCTAGTAAATTTTATTGATTCAGACTGTGGCCCCCACTCTACATCCAGTGTTCTGCAACAAGTCCTCGGGGCCCTGGGAATGAAGTGGGAGTTACACACCCCTTGGCACCCTCAGAGTTCTGGGAGGGTCGAGAGGGTAAATCAAACCTTAAAGAATATTTTAACAAAATTGGTCTTAGAAACCCAATGGAATTGGGTCAAATGTTTACCACTAGCCCTATGACGAATAAGAACGAGACCCAGAACAGATCTAGGGGTCTCTCCTTGTGAAATGTTGTTTGGGCTGCCTTTCTTGCTTACCCCATACAGTACTGGGGAACATCAAGAGGGGGGGATGACCATGCAAAAATATATAGAAACACTAACAACAACCCTGGAAGAACTAAGGAAAAAGGGCTACCTTCCTCAAACTTCCCCACTGGACTGTAAAATACATAGTACTAACCCAGGAGACTGGGTGTTGATGAAATCATGGAAAAACCCTCCACTAACTGCTCGCTTTGAAGGCCCCTTCCAGGCACTGCTTGCAGCAAACACCACAGTGAGAACAAAGGAGCGGGGCTGGACTCATGCAAGTCGAGTGAAGGGTCCAGTACAACCCCCAGCTGAGGCAAGCGAATGGACTATAGCCAGCAGAGACGATAAAGACTTGAAACTGGTCCTGAGGAAAGCACCAAAAGAAGTGCAACCCTGAACACAACCCCCCCACAGGAAACCTCTACATTGTTATCCCTATATCCCTAAAGTTTGCTAATGTTTGTTATAGTTATAGGATAAATTTAAGTTTTGTTTAGCTAAGAATTGACAATCAGAATAACATCTCAGTTTCCAGTACTGCTCCATAGAGCACTCCCCTTGCAACCCTCATTGGGACCAAATTGAGGGAAGGGAGTTGGTAAGATAAGGGTCATGGCAGAATGTCTCCAGAAGGAGGGAAAACCAGAAGTGGGAGGCAAGACTGGATCAGGAACTACCTCTGGGAAAGACTCTCAGGGCACCGAGAAAAGCCCTGTGGATCGAGAGGTGAGGAGGCCAGCCCGTACCAGACTCCCACTGGTAGCAATGCTGCTACTCATCCACTTTGGAGGAAGTGGAGGAAACACTTGTGAGAAGTGTTACTATCCCTTGTGTAGAGGAGATACAGTAAGTGCATTCATCAGAGTGCACACCAACATGAATCCCAAATGTATCGACCACTCCCAGTTAACAACCTGTAAAGAGGATAATGAAATATATTGGCTGGCTAAAACTATTGCAAACCCAAGTCAGAGGATCTCAGGAGAGTGCCGCATGAAAGAAAGATGGGTATGTTTTGAACAAGAAAGTAAAACCAACTTAGAGGATACATTCAAGGAGAAAGAAGTGCAATTGAAAGGACAAAGGGATAGGGAGGGACAAATAAATGGTAAGAATCTTTTTATCGATATGGTGGAAAAGATTACAAAAGAATTTAATTTGACTGATTGTTGGGTGTGCAAGGGGACACACTTAAAATTTGTCCATAGGATGGTATCAGTTTGGGTCCCCTAGACATTTTAAAATGGATTACATGAAAAAAAGTATGGTAGTACCCAAAAGAAGGGAAGGAGAGTGGAAGCTCAAATCCACAATAATAGGGGAAGAGTGTTTATCAAGAAAAGGGAAAATGTATACTATAGAAGCAGGAGAAACACCATGTGAAAGATATCTAGCAGCAAATGATACACACACACCAGGTGGATCCCAGAAACCCCCCATTCATATTGGTCAATAGAAAAAACTGAAAGTAGATGTGTATACAGAGAAAAACTGTTTGAATGCTTAGGCGATTATATTAACCCATTCTGGGCAATAGAAACCCTATCCAAATATTGGAAACATACAACAAATCAAGATTCTAATTTCTGGGATGCACCTAAAAGTTCTTTTTGGATCTGTGGTAACTCTGATCTCTTGAGCCAGCAGCAACCACAAACATAATCAGTAATTTACCAAATTCGATTGACAGTGGACTACCTCCTCGCAGAGGAAGGAGGGATATGTGGGAAATTTAACATTTCAGAATGCTGCCTAGAGATCAATGACCACAGTCATGTAATTAAAAACATTACTCAAAATATTAGGAAACTAACCTATGCTGGAACGCAAAAATGGACCCCCTTTTTGGAGACCCCGACTGGTGGGACAACTTGTTCACCTGGAACGGTAAATGGTGGAAGAAATTGGTCTTCTTTGTAGTGTGTGCACTAGTAAGTGTAATATTTCTACCATGTGCAATTCCATGTCTAGTCCTGATAGTACCCAGCATTGGCCAAGGCAGCATCATGCTGCAAGGTAACGTAGAAGGGAAAATGACAAAAAAGTAATGCTAATAAAAGAACAGAGTGATCAGAATGCCAGAGATATGCTTGAACAGTATGAGAAACTGAGAAAATTAGAAATTGGACTTTAAAAGGTTGATGCAGGCTAGAAGACCGATCAAATAGTTAGAGGGGGAATTGTTAAACTAGGTCAGAAACTATTGTAAAATAGTTGATCGCTGTTGAGCGTGTACTGTTGGTTTGGTTATGGTAAAAGGGGTTTGAAGGGTAGTTAGAAGAAATACGGTACTCCATGTACCGTATTACACCTAAGTAAAGTGCAGCCCCCCCCCAAGGGAAAGGAGCCAGCCTGGACTGAACTGCCGCGGGCCAATCGAGCGCCTTAAACCCTCATGCAAATGAGGGATCCAAAAAGAAACCGATCCAAAGGGACAAAAATCAGGATAAAAAGGGGGCTTCTGACCCACGGAACCTGTGCTGCTCCACCTGGAACGTCGGGGACGTCGCTGCTCAGAAGACCCAGCGCCGGCGCTGCAGCATCCTTGAGGGGAGCGCTCCTGCTCAGCCCGCGGGCCTCCATGCTTTAGGCCTTTCTTTTTTTATTACATTAAATGCTGAAATCACTTTTCGTACCGGGAATGTTTCTAACAAGTATGCTTGTGTTAAAGTGCCTGCTTGGATGGCAATGAACACAGGATGAGGACACCTGTACAGATCTGCCCACGATCAGCACTCACCGTCTGAAGGCAGTGAGGGCCGGGGCCAAAACTGAAGATAATGATAAAAAAGGACTAAAACCACAACCAAGGAATACACATGCTCTAAAAGGGTGGAACCGAGGAGGGGGAGCCACTCTAAACAGTTCTTGGAATATGTAAACTAGTTTGGGAAAAAAGTTTACTATGCATAAGGGTCTATGAATATGCAACAGGCTGATGGGAGGGAAAAGGTATTTAATGGGCATCTCCGGAGATAAGTGTGCTCCTGGTTCAGTGCCAAGATGCACCCGGCCGTAACAACCTTTGCTCTATGGTCCTTGTCTCCTATCGTCCTGTATTAAAATGTTTAAATTTTCACAGGAGAGTGAGCGTGTTTTTCACAGCCCGAGCAGAGAGCTCTGCCCGGGGGCTCCCGGGAAAGGCGGCGGCGCTCGGCAGCGGCCCCAGCCCGCGGGAATTCCCCCGCACCGGGACAAAATCCTGCCCCGAAGGAGGCACTTGGAACGCCCGCCTGCGGCTCTCCCTGCCCCAAAGATCCCGGCAGCGGCCCCGCTGTCGCAGCTGCGGCTCTGGAGCAGGGAGGCTCCGCGGGACCCCCGGGCTGTGCCCCCTCCCAGGCCGTGCCCGCCCCGGTGCTGATGTTCCGCCCGGGCTCTCTCGCTGCTCCCGGCTCCCGCAGTCCCGCCGTGACCGGGCACCGACCGCCCGGCGCCGCAGGGCCCCGAGCCCCTGCCCAGCAAAGGGTCGGTGTCCATCGCCGGCCCTTGCCGGGGGCTCCGGCCATTGCCCGGCCCCGGCACAACCTGCAGCTCCCAGCGCAGCTCCCCCGAGCCGGGCACTGCGGCTTCCGAACGAGGCAGAATATTCAGCTCCCGGAATCTCTGTGAGCTCTGCCGACATGTGCAAAACCAGCTGCTGCTGAGGCAATCCCAGCTCCGACTGAAGCCTTCCCACCCAAAATGCTGCCTTCGGTTCGGACACACCATTAAGAAATCCAAGAGCAAACTGAAAGCTGATTAGAGAATCTTGGAAAATCACATCCGAGAACATTTTGTGATAAAATCACAAATGTTAACAGAAGCTGAGAAAGTCAACAATGTTAGAAAACAAGCTTCCAACACTGGGACTAGAAGAGCTCAGGCAATCCATTTGAATGGAATGAGCCCTCTCTTTCTGACATGGGAGCAATGCCATGGAATTTCCCAAACCAGGGAAATGGGGAGCCCTGGCAGCAGCGGCTTCACACGCAGCAATGACACAGAACAGGGCAGGGCAAGAGGCTGACAAAACTATAACTTCTACTTGCAATGAAGAACTTGTTTCTACTCTAGCCACTATTAATATAGAGTCAAAAAGACTAAAAGTACTAGTAATAACAACTGTACCATTAATAGCAAAAATAGAGATAATTGAAATCATAATGGTAATAAAAACCCAACCATACTTATACGAGGTTTGCATGGCCAGGTTTTGGTAAGGGAGGGGCTCTAGGAGCACCTTCTGTGAGAGCAGCTGCTCCTCCATGTCCCACAGAGTCAATTCCAGCCGGCTCCAGGACGGACCGGCCCCCAGCCAAGGCTGGGCCAGTTAGAAATGGCGGTAACGCCTTTGGGATAAGAGATTTAAGAAAAAGAACATGGGTCATCGTGTAGATGTAACTGTGAGCAGGGAAGAGCAGGGTGAGAACATGTGAGAGGAACAGCTCTGCACACCCCAGGGCAGGGCAGAAGGGGCAGGAGCTGCTCCAGGTGCTGGAGCTGATTGCCCTGAGATTCCCTGGTGCAGTCCCTGGTGAGGCAGCTGGGCCCCTGCAGCCCATGGAGGGCACGGAGAGCAGAGATGCACCTGCAGCGCCTGGAGGAGCCCGTGCCGGAGCAGGGGGATGCCTGAGCGGAGCTGTGACCCCACGAGAAACCTGTGCTGGAGCAGGGACCTGGCAGGGACCTGCAAACCCCTGGAGAGAGGAGCCCACGCTGGAGCAGGGTCCTGCTAGGACCTGTGAGCCCATGGAGGAGCGAGCCACACTGCAGCAGTTTGTGAAGAACTGCTGTCCCTGAGATGAACTCACCTTGCAGAAGTGTTCATGGAGAAGTGTCTCAGGGAGGGACCCCAGCACAGCAGGGGAACGACTCCTCTCCCCGAGCAGCAGGAGAAACAAGAGGTGATGACCTGACCAGAACCCCCATTCCCTGTCTCCCTGCACCCACTGGGGGAGGAGGTAGAGCTGGGAAGGAGGGAGGGATGGGCAGAAGGGGTTTTTAAAGCTTTATTGTACTTCTCACTATCCTGCTCTGGTCTGGATAGCAATAAGTTCCACTAATATCTCTGATTTCGAAAATGTTTTGCCCCTGATGGCATTTGCTGAGTGATCTGCCCCAGTCCTTAACTCAACCCCTGAAGCCTTCCTTCTGTTTTCTCTCTCCTGGCCATCTCTGGAGGGGAGTGAGAGAGCAGCTTTGGTGGGTGCCTGGCATCCAGCCAGGGTGAAGAGACAACACTTCCTTTCCTTCATTCTTTCTTTCTTTCCAGAGGTCACGGTGCAGAGGTTGAGTGGGGCTTTGATGGAGGGAGTGAAGGTGGTGGGGAGTGGTGGGGACAGGAGCCACAGGGACGTGGGACAGGCATCAGAGGGGCCCGGGCAGCTGGCAGGGGGCAAGGCCTGTCCCCCTGGCCCAGCAGCAGCCCCGTGCCCTGCCCAAGGCGCTCCCAGCAGGGGCTGGGCCCCAGAGGCAGGGGGAGAGCCCAGTCCCGGGGGCGGCGTTTCTGCCCCGACCCCCGTCCAGCCCAGCCTGCCCCGTGTGCGCAGTGACCGCTGGCACGGGCTGCACTGGACACTGTGACCTGCTGGGGACACTGAGAGCTGCCCCGCTGGGACACTGCCCTTGGCACTTCACAGGCACCAACAGACCCCAGCCAGCACCGCCCCTTGTCATGTCCCAGGCACCAGAGAGCATCACAGCCAGCCCCGCTCCTGGGGATGTCCCAGGCACCAGAGCACATCCCAGCCCCGCTCCTGGTGATGTCCCAGGCACCAGAGCACATCCCAGCCCCACTCCTGGTGGTGTCCCAGGCACCAGAGCACATCCCAGCCCCGCTCCTGGTGATGTCCCAGGCACCAGAGCACATCCCAGCCCCACTCCTGGTGATGTCCCAGGCCCTACGAGTGTTCCAGGTGTGGAAAGAGCTCCTCACACAGCCCAGCCTTGACCCAACACCAACAGAGGCACCACCAAGGGCAGCCCTGCGAGTGCCCCCAGTGTGGGAAGAGCTCCGTGCGCTGCTCCAGCTCCATCCCCCATGGGAAGATCTGTGCTGGATGATCCCCAGTGAGCCCCGGTGGGCAGAACCCCGGTGATCCGTGGTGCCGCTGATCTGTGTTGGGAAGACACCTGGCTGGGGGCTCCACATCCTCCTGGCTCCCCTTGGCCTGGATTTTTTTTTTCATTTCTCTTTGCCCTTTCAAAACCCTCAAAAGCAGGTAAAAATAAAGATGTTGAGCTAAGACAAGGATGGGGACATGGGGGTCTTGCAGGGAATGTGGGGGATGCTGGGTTTGAGGGACCGGAGGGTTCCTGGGAGGGCCCTGGGGGTTGCTCAGGGCTTTGGGGACACCAGGCTGAGCGGCTCCGGTTGCACTGGGAGACCCTGGTGGAGGTTCTGGGGAAGCTGGTCAAGGACCCCCTGTCCTGTCCCCATTCCTGGTCCCATTCCCAGTCCTATTCCTGGCCTCTGCCCCCATTCCCGGTCCCATTCCCAGTCCCTGTCCCCAGTCCTGGTTTCTGTCCCCATTCTCAATCCCATTCCCAGTCCCTCTCCCCATTCCCTGTCCCATTCCCAGTCCCTGTCCCCATTCCCGGTCCCTGTCCCCATTCCCATTCCCTGTCCCCATTCCCATTCCTGTCCCCATTCCCGGTCCCTGTCCCCATTCCCATTCCCTGTCCCCATTCCCATTCCCGGTCCCCATTCCCGGTCCCTGTCCCCATTCCCGGTCCCTGTCCCCATTCCCCGTCCCTGTCCCCATTCCCATTCCCTGTCCCCATTCCCATTCCTGTCCCCATTCCCGGTCCCTGTCCCCATTCCCATTCCCTGTCCCCATTCCCATTCCCGGTCCCCATTCCCATTCCCTGTCCCCATTCCCATTCCCGGTCCCCATTCCCATTCCCTGTCCCCATTCTGGGTCCCTGTCCCCATTCCCGGTCCCTGTCCCCATTCCCATTCCCTGTCCCCATTCCCGGTCCCTGTCCCCATTCCCATTCCCTGTCCCCATTCCCGGTCCCCATTCCCAGTCCCTGTCCCCATTCCCGGTCCCTGTCCCCATTCCCATTCCCTGTCCCCATTCCCGGTCCCTGTCCCCTCTCACCGACGCCGCCGCCATCGCTCCAGCCCCCCCGGCCCTCACGTGACCGAGCAAACCCCGCGCTGCTCCCGCCTTATTTGCATAGCCCCGCCCCTGGGCCTGGCCCCGCCCCCGCCGGCTGCAGCCGCGTCCGGGCGCTGTTTGCTCCCAGTTCCCTCCCAGTGCTCCCAGTGAGGCGGTACTGGGAGGGAGAGCGCTCCCAGCTCCTTCCCGGTGCTCTCACCATCGTTCCCAGTGCTCCCAGTGAGGCGGTACTGGGAGGGAGAGCGCTCCCAGCTCCTTCCCGGTGCTCTCATCATCGTTTCCAGTGCTCCCAGTAAGGCGGTACTGGGAGGGAGAGCGCCCCCAGCTCCTTCCCGGTGCTCTCACCATCGTTCCCAGTGCTCCCAGTAAGGCGGTACTGGGAGGGAGAGCGCTCCCAGCTCCTTCCCGGTGCTCTCACCACCGTTCCCAGTGCTCCCAGTAAGGCGGTACTGGGAGGGAGAGCGCTCCCAGCTCCTTCCCGGTGCTCTCACCACCGTTCCCAGTGCTCCCAGTAAGGCGGTACTGGGAGGGAGAGCGCTCCCAGCTCCTTCCCGGTGCTCTCACCACCGTTCCCAGTGCTCCCAGTAAGGCGGTACTGGGAGGGAGAGCGCTCCCAGCTCCTTCCCGGTGCTCTCACCACCGTTCCCAGTGCTCCCAGTAAGGCGGTACTGGGAGGGAGAGCGCTCCCAGCTCCTTCCCGGTGCTCTCACCACCGTTCCCAGTGCTCCCAGTAAGGCGGTACTGGGAGGGAGAGCGCTCCCAGCTCCTTCCCGGTGCTCTCACCATCGTTCCCAGTGCTCCCAGTAGCGCTCCCAGTGCCGGGCGGGGCGGGGCCGCTTTGGAACCCCCCCAGGGCAGAGCGCGGCTGCTTTTGGGTGTCGGCACCGCCCGGGCCGGGCTGGGAGCGGAGGAGGAGCGGGAGGGAGAAGAGGGAGAGAGGAGGAGGAAAAGGAAAGGGGAAAAGAGGAGCGGGAGGAAAAGAAGGACCAGGAGGAAGAGGAGCGGGAGGAGGGACAGCGGAGGAGCGGGAGGAGGAGCAGCCCCAGCCCCAACCCCACGCGGTTCCCCCGCTCGGGCCGCGGCTCCTGCGGCTCCGCCGGCATCGCCCCCCCAGAACCGCAGGGGAGCGGGGAGGGGGAGCTCGCCCCAAATCCATCGCGGGGTCTCCGGCAGGGTTGTTTGGGTCTTGCAGGACCCCAAAGCTGAGCCGGAAATGCCCCCGCAGGGACCTTGGGGGGTGCCACGTGGCGATCACCCGGTACCGGAAGGCAGAGGAGGGATATCAGATATGAGAAGGTCGGAGACCGCCCAGCCCCGAGCACCCTCAGCGCTGAGAGGGACACAGAGCCCCTGGTCCCCAGCCCTGCACAAGCATTCCCTGAGGCCAGAGGGATGGAGACCCCCCGAGCATCCCCCAGGGTGAAGGGACAGAGACCCCGAGCATCCCCTGGGCTGAGAGGGGCAGAGACTGCCCCGAGCACCCCCTGGCACAGGGTGAGAGGGAGGGAGACCCCCCAGGCATTCCCTGGGATAAGAACAATGGAGACCCCCAGGAGAATGGCCTGGGGTGACAGGGACAACCCCCCCAAGCCCCTCCCAAGCATCACCCAGGGCAAGAGGCACAGAGATCCCTCGAGCATCCCCTCAGACCGGACAAAATAAAACTTGAGTTTTTTGAGTTTTTAAACAGAGATAAGAAATCAAACTTAACTCTGCATAAAATACTTGACGGATATTTGATTTTCCCACAAGTCACTTGTGATGGAAATGCAAACAAGTCCCAAACATGAATAAACTGACAATAGAAGCAATTCTGTGGCAATTCCAAGTTTCATCGGTTCCTGCACAGCTCCAGCTCAGCTGCTGGCAGGTTCTGATAAAAGAAAAGTGAAAAGTTGGCCCAATACAGATTTTTCAAAGGAAGGCATAGCTATGTGTAGCTGTCACAAAGGAGACATGGACGAAGAAAATAATGATTCTCACATTTGGCAAAGCCTCCAAGCCTGTGAATTCGGGAGTTATTCAGGAATTTAGACACTTGAGCTGGGCTTTTGGTAGGACTTTAATAGCCTTGTGTTCCTCACCTTGTGGTGAATGATCCTTGTCAGTCTTGCTGGTATCATTTGGTCCCTTTCCTCCAGTCATTTTAACAAATTTTTCTAGGAAGGACAACAAAATATTTTCTTTACACTGGCCACCCATAACAGCCATTTTCCTCATAAGTTCTCCCAAAAGTCGCTCAGAGGAAGCTGCATCCAAGTTTCCAAGAGTTCCTCCAGAAAGAGCCTGAACATCCTGAGAGGAGGGAACCATGCTGTTGTCAAAGGCACTTGGGGTCAGACAACAATGCCCTGAACTCACTGCACCAAAATAATGTCTCAATCTGGTTAATAAAATTGTTAGAGAGATGCCTCTGCCCCAATTAAGGTGCTAACAAGACAGAATCCAAAGTGGATTTTATTGAACAGTAAATGTGAGGTAGAGAGAGAGATGGAAGAAAGAGAAAAGAGGGGGAGAGCAAGGGAGTGACAGGGACAGAGACCTCCCCTGAGGTGGGGCAAGTGTGACATTGTCCCCTGTGTGCGTGGCCTTCCCAGGGTGGGGGTTTTACACCTGAGCCAGTTTGGGAAAGGGGGGTGGTGTTCACCCCCCACCCCGAAAAGGGATTGCCTCACTGTTTCAGGGTGCAATGTAAGATGTAACCCAAAGTATGTTTTCAGTCACCATCTTCATAAACTGTGATAAACAGGTGGGGCAGTGTTCTTTATCTCTTCCATGGCTCAGCCCTGATAACGCCCTCCAGGGGCTATCTTCTGTTAATGGGCCATTGAGTGCCACTGCAGGACTGATAAAATTACATCATCCCATTGTGGGATGCTCCGCCCAAGGGGAGGAACCAAGCATTCCTACCTGGATATAATCTCAGCCTTGCAACACCAGGACCACCTTGCCTACTGGATTCCCGGAGGACAAGAGCTCCATAACCACCACTGGACCTTCAGAGGAAGACCAGACCCTTCTACAGGATCACTGCTTTGACAGAATCACAACCATCACTCCAACAGGGCTGGAGCCGCCATTTCATCAGACGGCTACCACCACCCTGACCAACGGGGTGTCAGGTTATATCCTGACTCTGTCAGATTAAGCCAGTGTTTCTGTATCATTGCCTTGAGCTCAATTTTCTTATTCAATTGTCATTCTGGCTTAGACTGTCCCCCTGGATTGCCTTCAAACCAGTACAAAACTCAGTGTGCTCATACCTTGTTTTCCTCCCAAAACAGAATTTCCCATCCGCAGACGTTCGTGAAATGGAGGTGAAGGCTGTGAGGAAGAGGAAGATGCCCTGGGACACCCAGGCAGGTGAGGAGGAAGTCACTGCCCCTTTCCCCCTCTCTCCTTCTCCACCTCCCAGCCCAGCACGGCCCCCGGCTGCAGGACAGCCCCACTGCCGACCCCGTCCTGCTGGGGATGCACTGGAAGGATCTCCTTCCCCTTCCCACTGGCACAGGGGCAAATCTCATAGTCTCCTTGTCCTTCCTCCCTCAGACAAGGAGCTGAGGATGGAGACCAGGAAGGACAAATCCCTGCGGCAGAACCTCCCTGAAAAGGCCATTTTGAGCAGCTCCACAGCATTGGAATCCAACAAGGAGGAAAAGCCCTGGAGAACCCACAGGAGGAGGAGCTGCAAACCCAGCCCAGGGTGCTCTGAGGAGGAAAGACCCACCCTGTGCCAGGAGGGTGGACAGAGGTTCAGCCAGAGCTCGGAGCTGGTGGTCCATGAGCAGGTTCACCATGGGGAGAAGCCCTACAAGTGCTTGGAGTGTGGGAAGAGCTTCAGGCAGAGCTCTGACCTGATCCGCCACCAGATGATCCACACCGGGGAATGGGCCTACGAGTGTGGGGAGTGTGGGAAGGGCTTCAGCTGCAGCTCTGCCCTCGTCATCCACCAACGCATCCACACGGGGGAGAGGTCCTAGGAGTGTCCCCAGTGTCAGAAGAGATTTCAGACCAGCTCCAATCTCCTCCTGCACCAGCGGATTCACACAGAGGAGAGGCCCTTCCGCTGCCCTGACTGTGGGAAGGGCTTCAAGCAAAACTCCACCCTTGTCACCCACCGGCGCATCCACACCGGGGAGAGGCCCTACAAGTGTCCCCAGTGTGGGAAGAGCTTCACTCAGAGCTCTCACTTGACCCAACACCAACGGAGGCACCAGTAAGGGAAGCTCTGTGAGTGCCCGGACTGCAGGAAGAGCTTCGTGCCCTGCTCCAACTCCATCCCCCATGGGAGGACTCACTTTGCTCAGAGCCCTGGTGACCCACATTCCCTGTGATCCCTGCTGAGAAGACACCTGGCTGGTGGTCTCCATGTCCTCCTGGATCCCCATAGGCACCTGGATGAACACAGAGGCAGGAACATCCACCAGGACTCTGATCTAAACTGGAAATTCATTGGGAGAAAGTGATTTCTTGACTTTACACCCCAAAAAGTCTCACCCACTCTGTTCAGTTATTTACTCTGGTGGCATCAAGCAGCACTGCATGATCTTCTAGGTCTTTTCAATTTAAATAATTTCTTTCTTCACCATGTCTAAACAACCAAAACTGGGGTGAAAATAAAGAAATTAGGCAAAGAGATCTAAAGCTGCACCATTTACCAGGATTTGGGGGTGAATTTGGGGTTGGTTCAATAGAATATTTGGGAAGATTTGGGTGTTCTGAAGCTATCAAAGGCAGGGCACATGTCCACAATTGTCGGCGAACCCAATGGGAAGAATGATGATGTATGACTTATTTCAGAAGGCGGAATGATTTCTTTATTATAATTATGCTATGATACATTAATATACTATATAAAAGAGGATACTAAAAACTACATGCTACTCTCTCTAACCATCATATCTCACTCCCTCACAACTCGTGACCCTGTTCTCCAGAGTCCAGACACAGGTGGATCCGATTGGCCATCAGGCCCAAACAATCCACTGTGATCCAACCAGGCATACGCTCTAGGTAAACAATCTCCAAACACATTCCACAAGAGAAAAACAAGGAGCAGAAATAGAAAATGTTTTCTCTTTCACTTCTCTCTGTGCACCTTTATAAAAATCCTGAGAGAGAGAGAAGTGTGCTTGCCACATATCACCGTTTTAGTATAAATTTAAAAAAAAATTAAAAATAAAAAACTGCATCTGCAAGTCTTCTGCAGGACCCTGCAAAAGAGAGCAAACACATCTCAAGAGGCCCCCTTATCAATTTGCTAGCTATCAATCAAAAGCCAAATCACATACTGATGTGGAATGTTCAGAGATCCTTTACCTGCAATCCATCTATCAAATCTCTAAAACAAAGCTTACAATACAAAAACCCAAACAACAAGGAAAAGAATGCTCAAAGTTCAAAGTCCAAACAGCTGATTCTCAGGAGAAGGTGTCCATTGTCTGGAAACATTTATCTTGACATCCTCAAAAGTCCTTCTCATTGGTGAAACAGAGAACTGCTGAATCCTGAAACAAAACAACTGAAGAAAGTCCAAATAACCATTAAAAAACCCATAAAGAAAAACCAAATGCAACATCATATAATTATCAAACACCAAAACACTGAATGTCATCCCAGAGACTTCAACAACAGATAAAACCAACTCTGGGCTGATGATCAACCATGCAAACATACCTTTCTTGTGCAAAAACCCATCACCAAATAAAAAAGAAAAAAACCTGAAAAATCTCTGAAATGTCATGGCCAAAACTCTTAAATCGACCACTTTTTCCTTGTTCTCTTGTCAACCACCTCTATTTAATTAATCTTAAATCTAACTTCAATGATACTGTTTTTTGTTGGTTTTTTTTTTTTTTTTTTTTTTTTTTTTTTTTTTTTTTTTTTCCCCGAACTCTTGGGATCAGAAGAATGCCCAGCAAGTAACAGGCTTTAAGACCCTGCGCAGGTGGCGGCCCCGGTCCATGCGGGCGGAGCCAAGATCCCAAACCCGGCCGTGGGGGGCGCGGGGCCCTCCGGCCGGGGGGCTGGACCAATCGGCCCCAGCCCGGCCGGCGAGGCGGGGTCTTCATCTTCACAGCCCGCCCCCACCACGCGGCCAGCATCACGGCAACTCCTCCAGCATTTTGTTCATCCCGCACCTCAAACGAGAGCAGGACACAAGAACTGCCCCAGGACTCAGCAGAGAAGGTGCTTTCCCCAGAGAAATGTTGATTCTCAGGACTTGCGGCACGGCTGGGCCGGCACGCAGCTCCCTGACCCCTGGCAGCAGCACCCCCACGCTCTCCGGACACAAGACCAGCGGCAGCATTCCCAGAACTCATCCCCCCCGCCCCCCAAACGGGAGCGGGAGGGACGAGGGGCCTCGAGCTCCCGCGGGAATCCCCCACCCAAGCAAGAATTGGACCAAGAAAAACTCTGTTCCCCAGAAAGGCACTAAACTTCATAACCTCCACTTTCGCGGCAGCTGCAAGGAGCTGCCGAGGAGCGCCAGCACCAGGGAACAGGCCGGGAGGGGACCCCGGGCTGATTGGAGGCGGCGGGGTCCGCTCCAGCGCGGCCCCAGGCTGCTGCTGCTCGCTGCTGCTGCTGGGGGCAGCGCCTGGGGACCCGGCGAAAGCCGCGGGAGGCGGCGGGGCAGCCGGGACCGGCGGGGCCGGCGCGGGCGTCAGAGCTGATGTGGGCGGCGGAGCTGACGCGGGGAGGTCCTCGGCCTCGGCTGCCGATGGCTCAATCGCCGGCTGCGGCGCCGGGGGGCTGGCTTCCAGCGCGGGAGGACCGGCTGCCGGTGCGGGGAGCGCGGCCGCCGCCGCGGGAGCGATGACGGGCGGTGCCGGAGGCGCGGCCGCCGACTCCGAGGCAGGGGCGGGCGCGGCGAGCGGGGCCGGCGGGGGAGCCGGCGGGGGAGCCGGCGCGGGCGGTGTCTCCGCCCCTGCCGAAGTGGCTTCAGGCGGGCTCTCAGCGGCGGGTGTGTCTCCCAGCTCCGAATGGGCAGGAGGAGGAGGAGGCACGGCTGCGGGCGGGCGGAGCGGCGAGGGAGGCGGTGTCTCCGCGTCCGCCGGGGTCGGGAGCGGGCCCGCCCCCTCCGAGGGGAGGAGGGGGGGCTCACACGCTGCAGGAACAGGAGGTGGAGGAGGCAGTGACAAAACCTCCCTCTGAGCAGAAGCAGAAGAAAACTTCTGAGCCACGGAAAAAGGCTCTGCCCCTCTCCTTTCGCGGGGGGGCACCTGCCGCAAAGACTGGACTATCGAAAAAGGGGTCCATTTCTGGACTGTCTGAAGAAGCTCGAAATAAACTCTCATGTATCGAAACGCTCGGAGATCTCGCATGACGCTTTGCCTCATGAGGAAATACAGGGATCTCCAAGCTTCTGGATTCAGGGAAAAACCCAGATCCCCGAAAAAAACACGAGTGTCTGCATATTCAAGAAACTCCAATAAATCATCCTCAGGGATATGAATTCCATAGACCTTAGCCAAATCTCTCCAGACGGCAAATATACGGCCATGTACACAATACAGACCAGTGTCTATATCTTCAGACATTTCTTCCCAAAGTTAAAGTCCACCCCAGGTCAGGGCAGTACTGTAATCAAAAATCAGTACCTTTTCAAAGGCAGGCAGAGGCGTCCGGTTACGGCAACTGCTCGGGGCTGCACCTGGTCCTATAGAGAGGGTTCCCACGGCGTCTTACTTCCCCTATCCCTCGCAGGGACGTCGGACATGCCTTTTCAAGAGGGTTCACTTCCTTTTCCGTGTAAAATCACGGTTGTGGACCGATCCAGGTCCTGGTTCTTCATTCAACGTTCGGGGTCACCACTTGTTGTAGATGTCGGCGAACCCAATGGGAAGAATTATGATGTCTGACTTAGTTCAGAAGGCTGAATGATTTCTTTATTATAATTATGCTATGATATATTAATATACTATATAAAAGAGGATACTAAAAACTACATGCTACTCTCTCTAACTATCATATCTCACTCTCCCCACAACTCGTGACCCTGTTCTCCAGAGTCCAGACACAGGTGGATGCGATTGGCCATCAGGCCCAAACAATCCACTGTGATCCAACCAGGCATTCCCTCTAGGTAAACAATCTCCAAACACATTCCACAAGAGAAAAACAAGGAGCAGAAATAGAAACTGTTTTCTCTTTCACTTCTCTCTGTGCACCTTTATAAAAATCCTGAGAGAGAGAGAAATGTGCTTGCCACAGGGATGGACACTGATGGTTTCTGTGCCAGGCTCTCTGAGCCCAGCCCAGCTCCCTGCAAGCTCTGCCAGCTGCCCTGAGCTCTGTGCAGCACCCAGGGCCTCTCCCCAGCACAGCCCAGCCGGCTCTGGCCCCACAGCTCTGCCCAGCCCAGGCTGCTCTGGCCACTGGCCCCACGGCCTCAGCCCCTGGCCAGGGCACAGCAGCAGCTGCAGCTCAGCCAGGACTCAGCCCCAGCCATGGGGGAAGGGGCTTGGCCAAGGCCAAAGGAGGCTCCCTGGGTGCCCTGCTCCCCTCGGGCTGAGGTGCTGAGAGCTCTGCAGCCCCTGCTGCCATCCCATCTGCCCAGGCCAGCACAAGAGCCCGGCCTTGGGGCCCTCCAGAGCTGCTCCTGCTCCAGGCCCAGGGCCCATCCCAGAGCTGGGGCAGCCACAAAGCTGTCTTAGGGTGATGTTATGGTGCTTGTATCCCCAGTCATGTGTTCTGTTTATGCCTGATATTATGTTCTGCGCCATTAGCACTGACTCTGAAAATGAAGGATTTTTTTGTCTTTTTATCAGCTGGCTCACCTCCTGCCATGGTCTGTGTCTAGGAGAGGTTTGGCTTGCTTGCTTGCTTGCTTTTCGCTTTTCTTTTGCTTTTGCTTATTAGTTAGTTTAGCTAGGCTAGGCAGTCCAATTTTTACCCTGGACTGTTTTTTTTCCTCCTTCCCTTTCCCCATTCTGAATATCATCTGAACCTGCTCCGGACCGGGACCTGGGAAACACCAAGAGACACCGAGAGCCTGCACTTTGTGACCTGCAGCAGCCATCCCCTGCGCCAGAGTCCGAGAACTGGGCGACCACTCCCAGAGAGACTTTCTGAATTTGTCATCTCTTCAGAACGGTGAAAGAGTTTTGTCATCTGGTGTTGTTTTTGTACTGGGGAGTGTTTTGCTTGTTAAATAAACGGGTTTTTTTCCACTAATCTCCCAGGGAGTTCTTCCCGAACCAGGTGGGGAAGGGGCCGTGAAGGTTTGCTTTCTGGGGGCTTCTTCCGGAGGTCTTCTCCCAAATTTGCCCTAATCTAGGACAATCTAATCTGTGCCCATTTCTGTTCATTGCTTCTCTGATGGGGATGGAGCCTCAGCCACTTGGAGGCTGCTGATGAATTTTACTACTCCACAGGGCTCTTCTTTCTTGAGCTCTTCAGTTCAGGAATTCAGTGAGAAAGGCTCATAAAGATTTGTTTAAAACTTCCAAACAAGAAAAGCCCATGGGAATAATTGAAGTTTTCAATTCTTCTGTGATGAATTAGACAGGTTTCAGTAGTGTATTTAAAGTGAATATACTGTTTTGGAAACTATGCAGAGAGAACTGTTTTGTCCTGTTTTCTTTTCCAGTTTTTCCTGTTTAGAGATGGATATCACCAATGTCCAGTTGATATTGACCCCCAGCACCTCCTAATGCAGTCTGAATTAATGTGAAAATCAAGACCCTTCATGGCTGACAATCAATAACACTTTGTCCCCAACCCCTCCCCACCATTTCCCTCATCCAACCCCTGGCACTCAGAGCAGCTGAGGAATGGAGTCACACCCAGGGATGTCCCCAGGGCTCAGGATGGGGGCCAGGTCAGTGAAATCTCTTGATTGCTGATCTGGATGAGGCCATCGAGGGCACCCTCAGTTCCCAGGTGAGCCCAAGCTGGGTGGGAGTGTGGCTGTGCTGGAGGGCAGGAAGCTCTGCAGAGGGATCTGGACAGGCTGGAGCCATGGGCCCAGGACAATTGGATGAGGTTCACCAAGGCCAAGGGCCAGGTCCTGTCCTGGGCTCACAACCACCCCAAATCCCTGGCTGTGCCCTGCCCCTGATCCCCACAGCCTGTCCTGTTTCCTTCATGCCTGCATTGCCAGGGACTTTCTGGGACAAGGGAGCTCTGCTCTGGGGATGGAGGGAGGTCCAAGCGCCACCACTGGAGTGGGAACCACAACTCATCAGGTTTGTGTCCTTTGGGGGTCGGAAACTGGTGAGACTCAGAGGCACAGAAAGTTTCTCTTCATGGCCAACAGACCATGGATGAACAGGACACAATTTAATAACAATCACGCTCTTCCCTGAGCAGTGTGCAACGTCCCATCAGTGTCTGATGAGTCCAGCATCCACAAGTGATTTCCATATTAAAATTAATTTTAGACAAATGTAGTTCTGTGATAAATAATAAACACAATTAAGATCTTGTATCAGAATGCTTGTCCTGGAGTGGGGGCAAAACAGCTCATACAATTCCTGATTTGCAAAGCTGTCAGTGGTGGATGGACAAGGGAGGTCAGGCTGCTTTTGGTGTTGAGGTAATGCTGAAACCAGCCTGACTCATTTCATCTCCTCCTGGCCTGGCTGATCTCCCCTCTTTCCCCTTCCACCCATTGGCTTCTGTCTCCCACCAGGCCCCCGGTGAAGAGCCTGGCTCTGTGTTCTCCATCCCCTTCTCGCTGGCACTGCCAGGCTGGGATGAGGAGCCCCTCAGCCTTCCCTGCTCCGGGCTGGACAAGCCCAGCTCCCTCAGCCTCTGCTCACAGCCCAAGGGCTCCAGCCCCACCTTGGAGGCCCTTCCCTAACCCTGCTCCAGCTTCCAGACATCTTCCCTGCCCTGGGGAACCCAACCCAGGCCACAGGGGACCTGGATAATCCACGTCCTTGATGTCCTGGTCACACAGCCCTGGCCCCTTTTCCCCATGTCAGGCTCTGGGGTGGATCCTGTGGAACATCCTTTGGTGGAGGCTGTGGCTCCAGGTGGACCGGGAGGATACCAGGGGACAGGGAGCCCGCTGGGCATGAACAGCATTGGACTTGTTGGGAGAAACTGTGAGGGGGAGCTGGGGCAGAGTGACCAACCCAGTGGCCTCACACAGCCCTCCTGGGATGTCACACAGCCCCTCTGTGATGCCACAGACTGCTCTGAGATGTCACAGCCCATTCTCTAATGTCACACAGCTGGTCTCTGATGTCACAGCCAACTCTGTGATGTCATAATCTGCTCAGTGATTTCAGACCTCTGTCCTGTGATGTCACAGCTGGCTCTGTGATGTCACAGAGGCAATCTATGATGCTGTAGCTGCTTGATGACCTCACATAACCCACTCTGTGATGTCATAGTTCACTCTGTGACCTCATGTTACCAGATGATAAATTGTCTCCACCAGGTGAGCTGACACCTGGAGCTTGTTCTCCAAAACCCCAGGCCTATGGAAACCACACAATGCCCATTGTGTCAGAAGGGGAACTGGAAGTTCACCAGCTTCAGTGTCCTGCCAGCTCAGCCAGGCCCACTGGAACATTGGGGTCCACGACCACCAGGGACCACCAGAGAGACCCCCAGGACAGAAGAACACATGGGAAAAGGGGAGGGGAAATATGTTAATGATTCTGGGGAAATGATTATCAGATGTGTGTTTAGTCCAGGACAATCAATGAATATGTGTGCAAAATACAGAATATGAACAGAAACTTTCCTGTACTCAGCATGCTCGGCTTTGGGAGGAGCTATCCCCCGTGCACCCGGCTGAATAAAGAATGCTGCTTCTTAATGCTGCATTGGTGTGAAGGAGTTTTCTGTTTTACCGAATTTTTGGCAACACTCCACTCCCAAGGAAAGCTCTGTCTCCTGCTGCTCTCAAACAGAGAAGGGCTGGTGGCAGATGTGGGGGTCGGAGGCTGCCTGGGGCACAGTGACCATGAAATAATCAAGTTTTCAATGATCTGCGAAAGAAGGAGGGGCAGCAACAAAACTGCCACACTGGAATTAGGAAGGGCAGACTTTGGCCTATTTAGGATGCAGATTTGGGGAGTACCGAATCAGGTACTGATTTTTAATGGAAAACATTAAAAACAAAGGGGCCCAGGGAGGATGGACACATTTCAAGAAAGTAATCTTAAGGGGGAAGAAGCAGCCTGTGCCAGTGTGGCCAAAGATGCGCTGGTGAGGAAAATGACTGGCCTGGCTGCCCATGGAGCTTTTGTGGGAACTCAGGGGAAAAAAGAAGTGGCAACTCAGAAAGTGTTTAAAGATGTTCTTAGGTCATTCAGAAAGAGAAGCTGAGAGGTGAAAGCTCAATTAGAACTCAACCTGGCAGCTTCTGTAAAAAGAATAAAACATGTTTTTATAAAAAAAATTTATAGCAAATGGAGTGGGAAGGAGAACCTCTACTCTTTGGATGCAGTGGAGCATACAGGAACTAAAGATAAGGAAAAGGGCAAGCTACTTAACACCTTGTTTGTATCAATTTACAATATTACTTAACACCTTGTTTGTATCAATTTACAATATTACAGGGACTTTCTGGGACAAGGGAGCTCTGCTCTGGGGATGGAGGGAGGTCCAAGTGCCACCACTGGAGTGGGAACCACAACTCATCAGGTTTGTGTCCTTTGGGGGTCAGGACCTGGTGAGACTCAGAGGCACAGAAAGTTTCTCTTCATGGCCAACAGACCATGGTTGAACAGGACACAATTTAATAACAATCACACTCTTCCCTGAGCAGTGTGCAACGTCCCAGCAGTGTCTGATGAGTCCAGCATCCATAAGTGATTCCCATACTAGAACTGATTTTAGACAACCGTGGTTCCGTGATAGAAATAAACACAATTAAGTTCTTGTATCAGGATGATTGTCCTGCAGTGGGGGCAAAACAGCTCAAACAATTCCTGATTTGCAAAGCTGTCAGTGGTGGATGGCGAAGAGATGTCACAGAGCCCTTTTCTATGATGGCAGAGTCTTCTCTGTGGCCTCACAGCCTGTTCTGTGATGTCACACAGCCAGCCTGTAATGTCACAGCCGACTTTGTGACATCACAACCTCCTCTATGATGTCACAGCCTGCTCTGTGATGTCACAGCCTGCTGTGTGATGGCAGAACTCACTTATCATGTCACACAGCACCTCTGTGGTCACACAGACCCACCCTGTGATGTCACAACACCTTCAGTGATGGAACACAGCCACCCTATAATGTCACAGCACACTCTTTGACCTCACAGCTTGCTCTGCTCTGTGATGTCATACAGGCATGCTCTGATGTCACAGCCTGCTCTGTGATGTCACTTAATAAACCAGGGATGTCACTGCCTACTATATGATGTCACAACCTGGTCTGTGATGTCACACAATCACAGAATTGCTGGGTTGGAAGAGACCTTCAAGATCATCAAGTCCAGCCCATGCCCTAACACCACCTCAGCTAAACCATGGCACTGAGTGCCACATCCAGTCTTTTTTTTAAACACATCCCAGAAGGTGACTTCACCACATCCCTGGACAGACAATTCCAGGAATTTATCACCCTTTCCATCAAAAACTTTGTTCCTAATATCCAACCTAAATTTCCCTTGGTGCAGCTTAAAACACTGTCCTCTGGTCCTGTCAGTTGCTGTGAGGAGAGAGACCGACCCCCACCTGACTGCAACCACCATTCAGGGAGTGTAGAGAGTTATAAGGTCACCTCTGAGTCTTCTCCAGGATAAACAACTCCAGCTCCCTCAGTCATTTCTCACAGGACTTGTGTTCCAGGCCCCTCACCAGCCTTGTTGTCCTTCTCTGGACACGCTCCAGCCTGTCCATGTCCTTCCCAAATTGGGGAGCCCAGAACTGGACACAGCACTCAAGGAAAGGTGCCAGTACAGGGGAAGAATGCCAAACACACCAGTGCCAAGTACAGAGGAAGAATGACCTCCCTGCTCCTGCTGGCCACACCATTCCTGGTCCAGCCCAGGAGCCATTGGCCTTCTTGGCCACCTGGGCACACTGCTGGCTCATGTCCAGCCTGCTGTCGACCAGTGCCCCCAGGTCCCTTTCTGCCTGGGCACTGTCCAGCCACACTGTCCCCAGCCTAGAGCATTGCAGGGGGTTATTGTGGCCAAAATGCAGGACTGGGCACTTGGAGTGGTTAAACTTCATCTTACTGGAAACCATTCCAGGTGTCCCTGCAGAGCCCTCCTACCTTCCAACAGATGGACACACACTCCCAGTTTAGTGTCATCTGTAGATTTACTAATGAAAGCCTCAATCCCCTCAGCCATGTGGTCAATAAAAATATTGAACAGAGCTGGCCCAGCACAGAGCCCTGAGGGACAGCACTGGTGACTGTCCCCAGCTGGATGCAGCACCGCTCACCACCACTCTCTGGGCCGGCCATCCAGCCAGTTCTGAACCCAGCACAGAGTGCTCCTGGCCCAGCTGTGGGCTGCAGCTTTTCCAGGAGTGTGCTGTGGGAGACAGTGTCAAAGGCCTTGCTGGAGTCCAAACAGACACATCCACAGCCTTTCCTGCATCCACCAGGAGGGTCACCTGGTCATGAAAGGAGACCCGGTTGGTCAAACACGACCTGCCCCTGCTAAACCCCTGCTGGGTTTAGCACCACAAAGGTGGCTGTGACATCATAGAGCTGGCTGTGACATCACAGGCTGGGCTGTGACATCACAGGCTGGGCTGTGACATCACAGGGCAGATTTTGTGATATCACAGAGCAGACTGGGACCTCAAAGAGCAGGGTGTGACATCACAGGGCACCTGTATGAAATCACAGGTGACCTGTTACATCTCAGAGTGGGCTGTGTGACATCACAGGGGCTGTGTGAGGTCACTGGGGAGGTAACTCTGCCCCAGCCCCCCCTCACAGTTCCCCCAGAGAAGTCCAACGCTGCTCGTGCACTGCGGGGTCCCCTGTCCCCCCGGGTCCCCCCGGGTCCCCCCGCCCCCGGCGCCGCAGCCTCCCCCAGAGGATGTTCCACGAGATCGACCCCAGAGCCTGACACGGGGACGGGGGCTGTGGACAGCTGGGGTGGGACAGGGGGACAGGGACCCTCCGGCAGCGTCCCTCTGTCCCCCAGGGCCAGAGCCTGGGCCAGGGCTCCTTCACCCTGTTACCAACGAGGTCTTGAGAGTGCTGAAAAAATCCCCAGTAAGGGATCAGCAAAAACCAGATTTAATATTCAGTGACAGCACCACAAAGTTCCTTGGCAAGAGTCACTCTGCTCCTGACTGGACACTTCAGGTACAGAAAAGGAAACAAAGCAACAACAAAACCAAAAAAAAAATCCAGGCACTGAAATCAGAAATAAACTGAGAACTGGGGCTTTCATTGCTATAGAAAAGAACTGTCCTTCTTGTCCAGGTGCCCATGGCCAGAACTGGGATTTCACCTCCAACACTGCCTGTTGTGACAGACTGGAGGAGATTGTTGGCTGGAAACATTTCATGTGTGGGGAGGAAGGGGCAGGTCCAGCCTAGCCCTGCCCTGGAACCCCAGCCCTGCCCTGCCCTGGAACCCCAATCCCCCCAGAGCCTCTATCCCAGCCCAGCCGTGTCTGCCAGTCCCTGGCACAGCACAGGCAATGCTCCACAGCCACCTCTGGAGCCCCCAGCCCAGCTCCTGAGTGACCAAATGACCCCAAGTCCCACCTGGGGAAGGGCCCAGGAACACCAAATGGTATTTGAGGCTGAGCACAAGGCAAGCACACATCTTGACCCTGCGTCCTCTTGGAATTTCTCTCTGAACCCAGCTGGAATCCAGGAGTTGGTAGCTGTGTGTGTGCTCCTGTGTATCTTTTTTGTCTTTCTCTTTCTGTGTCTTCTTCTTCTAAATATGTCCCCTCACAAATTTTGATTAACTTCAAATAGAACAGGCTTAGAGTTTGTGAATTTGAATGGGCCAAGGTAATGCTTTGAGAAGTGTTTTGTGTGAATTGAATGTAATATTAAACTTCCGCCAAAGTTTCCCTGATTTTCTAAAGTTGCCAGTAAAGGCTGTTTTGTTGTTTGGAGCTCCGGAGAATCTCTTGTTGGTATTTCTCCAGTGCACCCAACTCAGAGGACACAAACAATTGTAATTCCTCTTAAATGTCTCCTTGAGAGAGTTGTTTGGGGGATGGGAGTCAGGGCTTGTGTGTCCTGCTTGGCACAGCCCAGGCAGGGCTTTCACAGCCCCATTCCACACTCCATTTCCCAGCTGGAGCTGCTGGTGCCTCTGAGTTCTGCTGCCCCAGCCCCAGGGACGCTCTCCTTGTCTGCCCATTCCCCCACGGTCTCTGGGCAGGGATGGCCTCAGTGGGGGCTGCTGACATCCTCAGCAACTTGGAGGCTGCTGCTGAATTTTACTGCTCCAGAGGCTTCTTCAGCCTTCAGCTCTTCAGTTCAGCAATTCAGTGTCCCAGAGCTCATTAACATTCCAAACACCTTAACAAGCCAAACCTCTGGGAATAAGGTAAGTGTTCAAATCATTTGTGGTTAATTAGCCCAATTATAAAAACCTCTTCAAAGTGAATACACTAGA
The DNA here is from genome assembly GCF_031753505.1 of Anomalospiza imberbis. Classification (NCBI taxonomy): domain Eukaryota; kingdom Metazoa; phylum Chordata; class Aves; order Passeriformes; family Viduidae; genus Anomalospiza; species Anomalospiza imberbis. Next base: position 1,517,191 of record NC_089712.1, on the reverse strand, counting down.
TTTAAAAAGACAGTGAGAAAAGATTTTTTTGGTCCTGTTTAGTTTTTTTTTCTGTTAATACATTGATATGTGCACTCTCTAATTGACACTGAATCCAAGTACCTCCTCATGCAGTTGGAATAGATATGAAAATCAAGACCCTTCATGGCTGACAATCAGTCAGACTCTGTCCCTACCCCCACCCCACCATTTCCCCCATCCAAGCCCTGGCACTCAGAGCAGCCTTGTGCAAATCTGAGCTCCCTCCAGCCCAGGCTGCACCTGCAGGTTTCAGCTCCTTGGCTCCAACTCCCCCCTGCTTTCCTTGGAGAAGGAACTGCCCGAGACACAGAGGGATGTTCATTTATTGTCAGCCAACAAAGCCAAGGGAAGGCACAGCTCCACCAAATGCAAAAGTCATTCCTCTGCTGGATATTAACTCCACTGTGCACAGCAGACAGTCCCAGAGCAATGGAAAACACCTTCTGTGCCCAGCACAGATCCCAAGGCCCCCCAACCCCTCCCTGTCCCGATTCTGCCCAGATTTGCTCTTGGCACACACGAGTCACAGGCTGAAGTCAGGAGCTCCCTCCATGCCCAGAGGGAGGGAAAGAGGGAAAGTGGATGAAGAGCTCTCCTGTGCAGAGCCAAGGTCCAAGTGCCTCTGCAGTGGCAACCACAACTCATCAGGTTTGTGTCCTTTGGGCTCAGGGATGGTGACACTCAGAGGCACAGAAAGGTTTCTTGCCAACAAACAGAAGTTGAACATTTGAACAGTTTAATAACCATCGCAGCTCTTCCCTCAGCTCTCTGTGATGTCCCAGCAGCATCTGACATGTCCCCCATCCCCGAGGGATTTCTGTACAGGAACAGTTTTAGACAAAGACAAAAGAAAAGGTAGTTCTGTGATAGATATGAACACCAATAAGGATGTTGACTAATATGGTTTTTTTTTGAACTTCAGAAAGATTGGACCACTCCCTAAAGCTCAAAGCACAAAATCAGTCAGGTGAGAGGCACTTGAATGACCAGAAAGCATCTGGAGGAGAAACACTTGGAGCAATAGGAAGTACATAGATCCAGCTGGTCGAGTGAAGAGATTTCCTTAAACAAGGCCATTTAAACAGGAGAGTGGGAAACACCTGAAGGAAGAGGGAGATGATATAATAAAGATAATATTGGTGACTCAAGGAGACAGGAAGATCAGTATTTCTTCTCCTTCTCCCATTAGTACACTTCCAGGAAATTCCTGTTCCTGGAGGGAAAACTTTGCTATTTCTTAAAAATACTCAAGTGACCTAGATAATAAAAATGTGCCATTATATTAATAAAATAAAAAATATTAAAACTTTTGCCCCGTTTCCAGGCAGACATCAGCTGTGTGCCCATGACCAGGCAGTGCCACTTGTGCCCTGAGGTGCCGAGCTGGGATTGGATCTCTCAGAGAGGAGCTGAGGGGGAGCAGAGCACCTTGCAAGCTGCAGGTCCCTGCCAGCCCCGCAGGGCTCCTGTGCCATCAACATCTGCTCTGCTCCATCCTGAAACAGGGCCCGGCATGGTGCCGGGACCATCAGAGAGCTGAGGTGTGTGCTGGAATTCAATGCCCTCCCCATGGCGCAGCAGCCCTGCATTTCCCTGCTCCAGCCTTGGTCTCCAGCACAGCCATGGAGGCTCTTTGGGCTCCTGAGTGTTCCTGCTGTGTCCATGCCCCCAAGGGCACAGAGCAGCCTCCTCTCTCGGGCACTTGCCTGTTTTCCATGCCTTGCACAGGCGCTGGCCCTGCCCCACAAGGCCTGGGCTGAGTCCTGCCCTGCACGCTCAGCCAGGCTGGGATGGACACTGATGGTTTCTGTGCCAGGCTCTCTGAGCCCAGCCCAGCTCCCTGCAAGCTCTGCCAGCTGCCCTGAGCTCTGTGCAGCACCCAGGGCCTCTCCCCAGCACAGCCCAGCCGGCTCTGGCCCCACAGCTCTGCCCAGCCCAGGCTGCTCTGGCCACTGGCCCCACGGCCTCAGCCCCTGGCCAGGGCACAGCAGCAGCTGCAGCTCAGCCAGGACTCAGCCCCAGCCATGGGGGAAGGGGCTTGGCCAAGGCCAAAGGAGGCTCCCTGGCTGCCCTGCTCCCCTCGGGCTGAGGTGCTGAGAGCTCTGCAGCCCCTGCTGCCATCCCATCTGCCCAGGCCAGCACAAGAGCCCGGCCTTGGGGCCCTCCAGAGCTGCTCCTGCTCCAGGCCCAGGGCCCATCCCAGAGCTGGGGCAGCCACAAAGCTGTGCCCATTGCTGGTCATTGCTGCTCTGATGGGGATGGATCCTCAGCCACTTGGAGGATGCTGATGAATTTTACTACTCCAGAGGCCTCTTCTTTCTTGAGCTCTTCAGTTCAGGAACTCAGTGAAAAAGGCTCATAACTATTTATTTAAAACTCCCAAACAAGAAATGCTGCTGGGAATAATTGAAGTTTTCAATCCTTCTGAGGTTAATTAGACAGATTCCAGAAGTGTATTTAAAGTGAATATACTGTTTTGAAAACTATGCAGAGAGAACTGTTTTGTCATGTTTTTCCTGTTTGTAGTTTGATATCAGCAATGTCCAATTGATATTGACCCCCAGCACCTCCTAATGCAGTCTGAATAGATGAGAAAATCAAGACCCTTCATGGCTGACAATCAATCACACTTTGTCCCTACCCCCTCCCCACCATTTCCCTCATCCAACCCCTGGCACTCAGAGCAGCTGAGGAATGGAGTCACACCCAGGGATGTCCCCAGGGCTCAGGACTGGGGCCAGGTCAGTGAAATCTCTTGATTGCTGATCTGGACGAGGCCATCGAGGGCACCCTCAGTCAGTTCCCAGGTGAGCCCAAGCTGGGTGGGAGTGTGGCTGTGCAGGAGGGCAGGAAGTTCTGCAGAGGGATCTGGACAGGCTGGAGCCATGGGCCCAGGACAATTGGATGAGGTTCACCAAAGCCAAGGGCCAGGTCCTGACCTGGGCTCACAACCACCCCAAATCCCTGGCCGTGCCCTGCCCCTGATCCCCACAGCCTGTCCTGTTTCCTTCATCCCTGCATTGCCAGGGACTTTCTGGGACAAGGGAGCTCTGCTCTGGGGATGGAGGCAGGTCCAAGTGCCACCACTGGAGTGGGAAACACAACTCATCAGGTTTGTGTCCTTTGGGGGTCAGGAACTTGTGAGACTCAAGAGGCACAGAAAGTTTCTCTTCATGGCCAACAGACCATGGTTGCACAGGACACAATTTAATAACAATCACACTCTTCCCTGAGCAATGTGCAACGTCCCAGCAGCGTCTGATGAGTCCAGCATCCACAAGTGATTTCCATACTAGAACTGATTTTAGACAAACATGGTTCTGTGATAGAAATAAACACAATTAAGTTATTGTATCAGGATTATTGTCCTGCAGTGGGGGCAAAACAGCTCAGACAATTCCTGATTTGCAAAGCTGTCAGTGGTGGATGGCGAAGAGATGTCACAGAGCCCTTTTCTATGATGGCAGAGTCTTCTCGGTGGCCTCACAGCCCGTTCTGTGATGTCACACAGCCAGCCTGTAATGTCACAGCCGACTTTGTGACATCACAACCTCCTCTGTGATGTCACAGCCTGCTCTGTGATGGCAGAACTCACTTATAATGTCACACAGCACATCTGTGGGCTCACAGACCCACCCTGTGATGTCACAACACCCTCAGTGATGGAACACAACCACCCTATAATGTCACAGCACACTCTTTGACCTCACAGCTTGCTCTGCTCTGTGATGTCATACAGGCATGCTGTGATGTCACAGCCTGCTCTGTGATGTCACATAATAAACCAGGGATGTCACAGCCAACTATATGATGTCACAACCTGGTCTGTGATGTCACAACCTGGTCTGTGATGTCACACAATCACAGAATTGCTGGGTTGGAAGAGACCTTAAAGATCATCAAGTCCAGCCCATGCCCTAACACCACCTCAGCTAAACCATGGCACTGAGTGCCACATCCAGTCTTTTTTTAAACACATCCCATGATGGTGACTCCACCACCTCCCTGGACAGACAGTTCCAGTAATTTATCACCCTTTCCATAAAAAAAATTTTTCCTAATATAAAACCTAAATTTCCCTTGGTGCAGCTTAAAACACTGTCCTCTGGTCCTGTCAGTTGCTGTGAGGAGAGAGACCGACCCCCACCTGACTGCAACCACCTTTCAGGGAGTGTAGAGAGTGATAAGGTCACCTCGGACTCTTCTCCTAGCTGAACAACCCCAGCTCCCTCAGTCGTTCCTCACAGGACTTGTGTTCCAGACCCCTCACCCACCTTGTTGCCCTCCTCTGGACATACTCCAGGGCCTCTGTGTCTGTCCTAAATTGGGGGGCCCAGAACTGGACAAAGCACTCGAGGAACGGTGCCAGTACAGGGGAAGACTGACCTCCCTGCTCCTGGTGGCCACACCATTCCTCATCCAGCCCAGGAGCCATTGGCCTTCTTGGCCACCTGGGCACACTGCTGGCTCATGTCCAGCCTGCTGTCGACCAGTGTCCTCAGGTCCCTTTCTGCCTGGGCACTGTCCAGCCACACCGTCCCCAGCCTAGAGCAGTGCAGAGGGTTATTGTGGCCAAAATGCAGGACTGGGCATTTGGGCTTGTTAAACTTCATCTTATTGGACTCTGCCCATCCCTCCAACTGTTCCAGGTGTTCCTGCAGAGCCCTCCTACCTTCCAACAGATGGACACACGCTCCCAGCTTAGTGCCATCTGCAGATTTACTAATGAAGGACTCAATTCTCTCTCATCCATGTGGTCAATAAAAATATTGAACAGAGCTGGCCCAGCACAGAGCCTTGAGGGACAGCACTGGTGACTGTCCCCAGCTGGATGCAGCACCGCTCACCACCACTCTCTGGGCCGGCCATCCAGCCAGTTCTGAACCCAGCACAGAGTGCTCCTGTCCCAGCCATGGGCTGCAGCTTTTCCAGGAGTGTGCTGTGGGAGACAGTGCCAAAGGCCTTGCTGGAGTCCAAATAGACACATCCACAGCCTTTCCTGCATCCACCAGGAGGGTCACCTGGTCATGAAAGGAGACCAGCTTGGTCAAACACGACCTAGCCCTCCTAAACCCCTGCTGGCTGGGTCTGACACCCTGGCCATCCTGGAAGTGCTGTGTGATGGCACTCAGTGTGAACTGTTCCATGACCTTACCGGGTACTGAGGTCAGGCTGACTGGCCTGGAATTACCAGGATCCTCCTTCCCACCCTTGCTGTGAATGGGTGTCACATTGGGCAGCTTCCAGTCATCTGGGACCTCACCAGTGAGCCAGGGCTGCTGGTAAATGATGGAGAGCAGCTTGGCAAGCTCATCTGCAAGCTCCCTCATCACCCTGGGTGGATCCCATCTGGTCCCATGGATTTATGAACATCCAAGCAGCTCAGCAGTCCTCTGACTGCCTCCTCTTGGATAACAGTGGTCCACTCTGCTCCCTGACACCATCTGCCAGCCCAGGAGGACAGTTGTCCTGAAGGCAAATCGTCTTCTCACTAAAACCTGAGGCAAAAAATGGCGTTAAGCACCTCTGCCTTCTCCTCATCTGCAGTTATTAAATTCCTCTCCACGTCTAATAAAGAACAGAGGTTGGTCTTACCCTTCCTTTTACCATTGATATATTTGTAAAAACATTTTTATTATCCTTTACAAAAGCTGCCATTTGAAGTTCCAACTGATCTTTGGCTTCCCTAATTTCTTTCCTACATGCCCTAGCAAGCCCCTTAAATACTTCCTGAGAGACCTGACCCTCCTTCCAAAGATGATACATCCTCTTTTTATTCCTAAGTTCCTTCAAAACCTCCTTGCCCATCCAGGCTAGATGTTTGCCTTGTCGACTCGTCTTTTGGCACACAGGGACAGTCTGTTCCTGTGCCCTCGAGATCTCTGTTTTGAAGCATGTCCACTTTTCCTGAACTCTTTTGTTTTCAAGGGCTGCTTCCCAAGTAACTCTCTGAATAAGTCTCCTAAATAGGCCAAAGTCTGCCCTCCAAAGTCCAATGTAAAAGTCTTATTAGTGTTCCTCCTGATTTCATCAAATATTGAGAATTCTGTAATTTCATGATCACTGTGCCCCAAGTGACCTCCAACCACCACATCTCCCACCAGCCCATCTCTATTTACAAAAACCAGATCCAATATAGTCCCTCACCTGGTGGGCTCACTCACCAGCTACGACAAGAAATTGTCCTCCACAAACCCTAAAAATTTCCTGGACTTCCTCTTTTCAGCTGTATTGAGTTCCCAGCAGATGTCCAGCAGATTGAAGTCACCTGCAACAACAAGGGCTGATGATCCAGAAACATTCTCTAGCTGCTTATAGAATGAGTTGTCCACCTCTTCTTCCTGGCTGGGTGGATGATAACAGACTCCCAGTAGGATGTCAGCCTTGTGAGCCTTCCCCGTAATTCTCACCCATAGACATTCAACTCCGTCATCATTAGTTTCAACACCCACAGCATCAAAACCCTTCCCCAATGTAAAGGGCCACCCGTCCACCTCTTCTCCCTTTCCTGTCTCTCCTGAAGAGCTTGCAGCCATCCAGTGCAGCGCTCCAGCCATGTGAGTCGTCCCACCCTGTTTCTGTGATGGCAATTACATCATAGCTCTGCTGCTGCACCATGGCCTCCAGCTCTTCTTGTTTGTTACCCATGCTGTGTGCATTGGTGTACATGCACCTCAGCTGGGCTGCTGATTTCACCCCTAACTCAGGCTTACCACCCACGAGCCTGCTTCCAGACAACCCAGCTGCATCCCCTTCCCTTCTGTAAAAGTTGCCCCATGATTAAAGAATTCCAAATTTTGACAATGACACCAACCCTTGAGCCACTCGTTGATAATGTGAGCTCTCCTATTGCTTTCACCATTTTTCTCAGACTCCAAAGGGACTGAGGAAAAGACTGTCTGTGCCCCTGTCCTATTAACCACCTGACCCAATGCCCTAAAGTCCCTTTTCATTGCCCTGACACTCCTCTTTTCAATCTCATCGCTGCCAGCCTGGGGTATCAGCAGTGGGCAATAATCAGAGGGCTGAATCAGCTCAGGCAATGTGTCAGTGATATCCCGTACCCGGGCCCCAGCGAGGCAGCAGACCTCTCTGTGGGGTGGGTCTGGTTGACATATGGGGCCCTCTGTTCCCCTCAGGAGGGAGTCACCCACCACGATTACCCTTCTTTCCTTTTTGATGTTAGAGGTGCTGATCTGTCTCACAGATGAATCATAACTGGGAGGCTCACTGGGCAGATAATTTTCTTCTAAACCATCTGGCTGACTCTCCAGATCCAGGGGATCATACTGAATCTGAAGTGGCACCTGGCTTGGGAGAGGGGGTTGGGAGGGATTTTTATTATTACCTCCTCGAGTAGGTACCCACTCCCACTCCCCTTCATCAGCCAGGTGTCCTTCTATAGCCTGACAGTGGGAGGTGTGGGAGACAGCGGGAACCAAGGAGAGCATTGCTGCACTGCCAGACCTCATGGAACCAAGGATCCATTGTGACACTGCAGGGCCCTGGGGCACCATGGTGCCATTGTGACACTGCAGGGCCCAAGGATCCAAGGGACTTTGTGACACCAGAGGGACATTGTGACACTGGGAGGCCTCACAGAATCATGGACACCATTGGGACACTCTGGGGCCTCATGGAACCATGGTGACACCAAGTTGTCTGGGGGTGTTGATCTGCTGGAAGGCAGGAGGGCTCTGCACAGGGACCTGGACAGGCTGGATCCAGGGCCCAAATCCAACAAGGTGAGGTTTAACAAGTCCAAGTTCCGGGTCCTGCACTCTGGCCACAACAACCCCTGCAGCGCTACAGGCTGGGGAAGGAGTGGCTGGACAGCAGCCAGGCAGAAAGGGACCTGCAGGGACTGATGGACAGCAGGCTGGACATGAGCCAGCAGTGTGCCCAGGTGGCCAAGAAGGCCAATGGCTCGTGGCCTGGATCAGGAATGGAGTGGCCAGCAGGAGCAGGGCAGTGATTCTTCCCCTGTGCTCAGCACTGGTTGGGCAGCACCTCGAGTGCTGTGTCCAGTTCTGGGCCCCCCAATTTAGGAGGGACATGGAGGGGCTGGAGCGTGTCCAGAGAAGGACAACAAGGCTGGTGAGGGGTCTGGAGCACAAGTCCTGTGAGGAGCGGCTGAGGGAGCTGGGGTTGTTTATCCTGGAGAAGAGGAGGCTCAGGGGAGACAAGGCGGTGTCAGGGCACAGGTTGGACTTGATGATCTCCAAGGTCTTTTCCAGCCTTGCTGATTCTGGGATTCTGTGAAACCACCCTTGGAGCAGTTGCAGGAGAAGCCCTGGGCCTCCTCTTCAGAAGCTCCAGCGGCCCAGGTCCCTCAGCTTCTCCTCACAGCCTCAAAGCCCATCCTGTCAGTCCTGCAGAGCCTCTGCAGCCCCTCCTCACTGCCCAGAACAGGCAGCCCCACAGCCAGACACAGCAGCCCAGATGTGCCCCCCTGGCCTGGGCTGCCTCTGGCAAGGGAGCAGCACGAGGCACTGCAGGAGCCTGCAGACAATTCCTGCAGCACTTGTGGGATGATCCTGCTCCCCAAGGGCCGTTCCCATGGTGCCAAGTCAGGAACTGGAATGGGGAGTGGGGCCAGAGAGGAAAGGACAAACAGGGATGGGCTGGGTGCAAGGGAGGGAACAGGGGAAAGGGCAATAGGGAGAAATCTGGATCATTAAAGAGGAAAGAAAGCAGAGGTGAAGCCAAGGAAATACTCAGGGCAGTCTGGGGGTGGCTGCCAGGCAGCCCTGGCTCTGAGCAACAGCGTCTGCAGTGGGACAGGAAACTGCCAGCTGATGGGAACAAACTTTGTGGCTGACTGCAGAGGCCAGGACAAAGCTGAGTGGTTTCCCTGGCGTCCCCCAGCCCTTCCTGGTCCCAGGGGCTGCTGGCATTTGTGCTCCCTCAGGTTCATGTCCCCACAGCAGCAGCATGGGGGTGCTCCTGCCTGCTGTGTGCAATGCAAACAGGGGCTCCTGTGCCAGTGCTGCCGTGGTTGTGCCTGCAAGGATGCGGCACCTGTGTGAGCTGGGGGAGAGGCCAGGGCTGCAGAGGGGGGATGTTGTTGGCAGCTCCATGAGGACGCTCTGGGACGCTGCCCTGGGCTGTCCAGCGCACTGGGGATGGATCAGCCCCTGCTCTGCTGCTCCTTCCCGTCTCCCCCAGGGCCCTTGCAGAGCACCAGCCATGCTGTTTGCCCCCAGCCTGCCCACGGCCAGCCTGGGGCTGCTCACGGGGGTTTTCTGTGCTGAGCATTGGCCTGGCCGTGTTCTTGAGAGAGCCTGGGCAAGGAGCCTGGAGCCCCCAGGCCCTGGCCTGAGGCGTCAGCGCTGCCCCAGCAGTGCCCATGGGCTGTCCCTGCTGCAGCCCCGGCACTGCCACCCCCAGGACTGTGCCCGGCCCCGAGAGCACTCAGGCCCTGCAGCAACACCAGGGCCACCAGGGCAGCGGGGCAGGGCCACGGGAGCAGCACTGGCAACACCAAGTGCTGCTGCTGCTGGGCACAGCTGCTGTGCCAGCACTGATCTGCCCCCAGTTCTGCACACAGACATTGCTGCTGCAGCTCCAGAGAAGGCAACAGAAGGGCATCTCTGCAGAAAACTTTGCTGGGAGATCCTGGAGTTTTTTTATAGCCACCAAGGGCACAGCCCCTCATTGACACAGTCTGTAGCCACAGGGAAGGTGGAGAGAAACAAAAGGAGAAATGTCAAAGAGTGTATTTTTTATTTGTTGACAATATGAAAAAAGTAAAACATGAACCTCCAAAATGAAACCAACAAGAGGTAACACAGATGACTTTCATTAAAAGTGATTTGCAGAAATTGGCCAGCAGTTTAATGTCCCTGAAAGCATCCAGTCATCAGTCTCCACACTGCAGCCTTGAGCTCCTGGTTCCTCAGGCTGTAGATGAGGGGGTTCAGGGCTGGAGGCACCACTCAGTACAGAACTGACAGGGCCAGATCCAGGGATGGGGAGGAGATGGAGGGGGGCTTCAGGTAGGCAAACACTGCAGTGCTGACAAACAGAGAGACCAAGGCCAGGTGAGGGAGGCAGGTGGAAAAGGCTTTGTACTGTCCCTGCTCAGAGGGGATCCTCAGCATGGCCCTGAAGATCTGCACATAGGAGAAAACAATGAACACAACACATCCAAGTCCTAAACAAATGGAAAACACAAGAAGCCCCAGTTCCCTGAGGTGGGATTTGGAGCAGGATAGTTTGAGGATCTGTGGGATTTCACAGAAGAACTGGCCCAGGGCATTGCCATGGCACATGGGCAGGGAAAATGTATTGGCCGTGTGCAGCAGAGCAGTGAGAAGGCACTGGCCCAGGCAGCTGCTGCCATGAGGGCACAAGCTCTGCTGCCCAGGAGGGTCCCATAGTGCAGGGGATTGCAGATGGACACGTAGCGGTCGTAGCACATGATGGTCAGGAGGGAAAGCTCTGCTGAGATGAAGAAGGCAAAAAAAAAAGACCTGTGCAGCACATCCTGTGTAGGAGATGGTGCTGGTGTCCCAGAGGGAATTGTGCATGGCTTTGGGGACAGTGGTGCAGATGGAGCCCAGGTCGCTGAGGGCCAGGTTGAGCAGGAAGAAGAACATGGGCGTGTGCAGGTGGTGGCCGCAGGCTACGGCGCTGATGATGAGGCCGTTGCCCAGGAGGGCAGCCAGGGAGATGCCCAGGAAGAGGCAGAAGTGCAGGAGCTGCAGCTGCCGCGTGTCTGCCAGTGCCAGCAGGAGGAAGTGGCTGATGGAGCTGCTGTTGGACATTGGCTGTGGCTGCACATGGGGACCTGTTCATGGAGAAAGGACATAGAAGAATTAGAGGAGATACCTGTAACCAAAACCAAAGCCATTTCCCATACACCCTCCCCTGAAACACACAGAGACACGCATCTGTGTTTAAGAGTTACGAGGTTTTCTTTTTAAGAACCCCCATGTCTCTCCTGGTATTCTTGTATATCAGAAGCTCTCAGCATTTCTGCTGCCTCCAGGGAGGACAGAACAAGTTCTGTGAGGCAAATTGATGAGAGGAGAGTGAGGGGAGATGGTCTGTCATTCTGGCCAGAGTTTCTCTGGGCTTTAACCTTTCTCAGGTGGAGGGTGATCAGGTTCCCACGCTTCCCCTGAACCGTCCTGAGGTACTGCTAAGAGCAGATGGATCCACCACAGCCCAGCTCCACTTTTTTAGACAAGGACTCACTTTGCTCATTTCACCAAGCAAACAGCATTTTCAGTGTCACAACACCTCTGCCTTTCCCCATCAATCTTATAACCCAGAGATGCTCTAGGACAGGTTTGCACCCTGGATTGAAGCTCCCAGCTTGGACTGAAATCCCACGGAGACTTCCAAGTGTCCTTCTGATGGCACTGGATGAAGGGAGATGCAGCTCCTTCCCTGGCTGCACTGACAGCATTGCCAAGAGCTGGGCACTGGGGACAGCTGTGTCACCCTGAGCCAGCTGTGCCCCCTCCCAGAGCCCCCAGTGCCGGGCAGCTGCTCCCAGCCCTGTGCTCTGCAGAGGGAACTGGGCCCGGGGCTGCAGAGCTGCCCCATGGCTCTGCTGCAGCTCTGCCTGCACAGGAGGGGCTGCACGCCTTGAAGCCCCGGCCCTGAGGGCAGAGGCTTGGCTGGGGGGACAGGAGGGAGGGGGCTTGTTCAGAGGGAGGGGCTGCACTGGAGGGGATCCTCTGGACATCTCTAAACTCTCCCTGCCACAGCATTTCTGAGTTTTGTTTTCTCTCCTTCCCTGATCTTCTCTCTGCTTCCTGGGGATTTTCTTCCTGCAGGTGTTTCCCTGTGCCTGAACTCTCCCTGCCAGCACTCACAGACCCCAAATCTCTGTGCACTCTCCTTGGTCTGACAGAACCCTGCCTGTTTGCAGGGCACTGGCTGGGAGCAGGTTCTGTTTGCAGCTTGGAGAAAGGACAGCTCAGACTGAGCCTGATGGCCCCAGCAGAGGTGATGCTGGTGCTGTTCATGGGCAGAGTGGCTGCAAGCATATTAGACATCTCCTGTGAAGCTATTGATCCCTAAAAGTAACAGTTCAGATGTCTCAGGCACTTGTCAAAATTCATAATCAATAATTCATAATAATCCTTTATTATTTATCTTTCCATCCCTGCCATTCTCCAGTAGTAGGAAACTGGATACAAAGTCTTTGGAGATTTCCTCATTTTTATCAAAAACCTTTTTTTGGAAAATTCTATGATTGATCAGAACCCCTCAGCATGTCAGAGATTCATGAGCATTTCACCTGCCCTGCACCAGAAATACTCAGAGTTGTACTCACAGGGTCTGTGGGCACTGGGATGTTCCAGCTGTAGGAGGAGATCACTCCAGGAGCTGCAGCTGCATTGTCCTGCAGCCAGAGGTTCCTGTGCCAAGGGCTGCCAGTGATTCTGCCCCAGGCACTTCTCAGCACCTTCCCAGCCCTGACTGATGGAAGCTCTCTGTGCCTCTGTGCTGTGCCCGGGCTGGCTGCAGGCAGTGCCCCAGCCCTGCTGGGCTGGGAGAAGAGCTGCTCATCCAGAGAAATGTGCTTTTGAAGCTCTCCTTGGTTACCAGGATCACCCTCTGGGCCAGGAGCCCGGCCCAGCTCAGCAGCACAGACACAGCACAAGGACTTTAATGACCCTCTGGGGCTTTGTGCTCAGGCCCTGAACATCAGGCCCTGAGAGGGAGCTGCAGAAACCTCTCCAGAGCTCCAAGTCAGAATCCAACTCCAAAGTTTCTTTGACTTTTAATGGGTCCCACTGAGGGACACGACTGAGAAAGTGTCCCCAGGCCCCAGGCAGAGCAGAGAACTGGAGGCACTGATGACAGGTGGGGACAAAGAGAAGCCAAGTCTTGGTGCCTCGGGCACAGCAGGGTCTGTGCCACCAAGGACTGTCAGGAGACACCTTGTCCTGAGGCACTGGGGCCTCCTGGCACAGCCCCAGCCAGGCTGGGCACTGTCAGCCCCTTGTCCTGCCCTCAGCATCCCCCCTAGCCCACATCCCAGTGGCCTCAAGGATCTGCTGGAAGGAGTCCCTGGGGAGCCTTGCTCAGGAATGGCCCTGGGGGCTCCTTCATGCTCCCAGGGACTGCAGGTTTTTCAAAGCACTTTGGCTTTGGCTTTTGCCTTGGAGTCTCTGAGAGCTTTGTGCAATCATGGCCTCCAATTATCTGCTGTAATTAGTCCCTGGAGAGGCTTTGTCAGGAACAACACTCAGTGGGGCTCATTAATGCTTCAAGGTGCTTCAGTTCTTTTAAGGTACTTGGTGTTTCCCTTCTGATCCAGACTCTGTGAGAGGTTTGTGCAATCATGGCCCCAATTATCTGCTTTAAGGAGTCCCTTGAGAGCTTTGTGCTGACACTCAGTGGGGCTCATTGATGCTTTGAGATACTCAAGGATTTTAAGGTAATTTGGATTGTCCTTTTCACTCTGAGTCTCTGAGAAGTTTTTGTGCCATCCTGGCCTCCATTTCTCTCCTCTAAGGAGTCCATGAGGAGCCTGCGTTGGGGATGGACCACACTGGCACTCACTAATGGCTTGAGAAACTTTGGGTTTTTTCTCTGACTTTGACTCCTGGACAGGTTTGTGCAATCTCCTCTCAGGCCCTGAGGTTCCAGGGCTCCGCTCCAAATGCTCCACGGGGCTCATTAGGATCAAGCAAGTCCTGAGAAGCCATGGCTCTGCCTTCATTTCCCTCTGCTCTTATGTAGTTAATTAAGAAGTTTTCCTTTTATAGTTATGGAGAAACATTTCAATGAGCTTCTAAGAAATATATATTCCTATTTTAAAGAGTGTCTTTATTACTGTTCTCTTTAGAGAAGAGCTGATTGCAGCATTCTGTGATTGATATTGATGTAGGGCCGCTCCTAAGGAGGTCTGGCCAGGTCAGAGAAGTTTTACCTTGAGGTCTGACCCAGTGTGGACAACCTTGCCCCACAATCCCCAAGCCCATGTGAGAAACAATTTTCACTTTCAAAAATGTATATGGTTTTATTAAGACCTTATCAAAATACAACAGAAGAGTGAATAAAGTAAAGAATACAGCACCAGGAGCAAAGGATTCAGTCACCATGTGCTCATCTACAAAATGGATGTTCTGTCTTTAATACCTCCAGCCCCTCCCAAAATCTTGTCAATCCACTCCTCCTTCGCTGTCCAGTGGTGGAGATCACTTTCTTACAGCTTGATTGGAGCTCAGGCACTGCCATAGCAACAAGCCAACCCTCCCAAATGCCCTGACTACTGAGGACATCCCATGATAACAATACAAGGGGGAAGGGAAAGAGAACTATCCACCTACACAACTTCTCTTAACATCTACTTAATATTCACCCCTTAACTGTGAGAGTCAACCATAGGATTACTCATCTTAAACAAACCCCCATGTTATTTTTCTATAAGTCATTATGCTTGAACAATTAAGTAAAATAATTTTTCTCTCTCTTGAATGAGTCATACTAGCATCTGTTGATGTGGGCAAGGACAGTGGGAACAGGAGAAAAATCTCAGGTTTTCCTTAGACACACTTATTTGGAATGGACAAAAGGGCCTAACAGAGGTCCAGGATGGCTTTGACTGCCATCTATCATAGCTATGTGGTTGCTACCCATAGTCAGTGTACCTTAGGGGTCCAGAGGCCAGCTCGGTCTCGCCCTCCAGTCCCTGTTGTATTCAAAGACAGTTGGGGAATGACAGTGGTCCAATATGGCCTTTTGTCCCTACCTTACCATGCCTACAGGGTTGCTACCCACAGCAGGGCTATGCCATCTTCTTGGTAGTGGACAAAGGGGCCAACCTGGTCTTGCCCTCTATTCCTTGTCTTACTTCTTAAGGATGCTGCCCCATTACCTTTTACGGTCCCTTGTGTACTTCCTCTCAACAGGTGCTGGTAATTCCCGTTCATTAAAACAGGAAGACAGTTGTTGAGCTGGCTGGTGGAAGCTTGACTCTACTTTTTGGGTTTGTTGTCTTTCTGGTTACCTCTCGGTCTCTGCTTGAGTCAACCTCATTTCCCCTGTCCTGGATGTTACAGTCCACTCATTGTGTTTTTCCCACAGGGCCTGTAACTCTGTGGGCATGAGTCCATCTGTTGGCATGAGTCCATCCCCACTCTGCAGTTCACACGGCCGATTTGGTGGTGAGCAGTACCTGAAAGGGACCTTCCCACTGAGGAGTTAAAGGGTGATTCCTCCATGACTTGATCATTACTTGACCCAATCCCAAGAATTAATGTTATGGATTCTGAAATCCAGGGTGGCTGTTTGAGGAATAGCCCCTTTATGTCTTAGCCCTTCTAAGGTTTCTGCTATAGACATAACATATTTCTTGGCATTGGCTTCCCCTTCCTCATAGATGGCAATGCTCTGGGGTGAGGTCAAAAAGGGTAACCCAAATATCATTTCATAGGGTGAGACCCCCAGATCTGACTGGGGTTGGCTTCTAAATCTTGACAAGGCTAAAGGGAGACATTTTATCTATGACATCTGGGTTTCAGTCATCAGCTTAACTAGAGCTCTTTTAAGAGTTTGATTCATCCTCTCAATGTGACCAGAACTCTGTGGATGCCATGGAGTGTGTAATTCCCATTTACTCCCAGGGTTTGAACAACTTTTTGCAATATTATAGAGGCGAAATGAGTTCCTTGGTCTGAATCAATCCTGTTCACCATCCCGTATCGGGGAATGATTGATTCTAGAAGTGTTTTACTCACAACGTTGGCATTGACTTTAACCGTGGGTACCGCCTCTACCCAATGAGTCAGGTCACCTACTATCACTAGTAAAAACTTCCACTGTTGTACCTGGGGAAGCTTGGTAAAGTCTACTTGGATGTTTTGAAAGGGCTGTAAGGCTAGTTCTCGCCCTCCCCTGGTGTTTTCCTCATGACCTTCTCATTTACTTGTTGGCATATCACACACCTTTCAGATACCTGCTTAGCTATCCCGAAAATTCCTATGCAGCCCCAGTCCCTTAGAAATTGATCACTTAGCGCTTGTGTACCGCAGTGTGTTGTTCCATGTATGCCTTCGAGCATTTTCCAGCCAAGGGGTAATTCAACATTTGCCTCCCATCTGCTAATCTCCACTTCCCTTTGTTATCTTTCTTGGCTCCTGTTTTGAGGAATTCTTTCTCTTCTGTCTCACTGAATACGGGGACTTCTTCCATTTCTCTCATAGGGGTTAATGCTATCGTTAGTTTTTCTGTCCCTGATTCAACTGCATTCTTAGCATCTAAATCTGCTAAATAGTTCCCCTGTGCTTCTTGAGTCACCCCTTTTTTATGTCTTTTAACATATACTACTGCCACTTCTTCTGGTATTTGTAAGGTTTCTAACACTTCTAAAAGAAGTTTTTAGTTCCTTTCCCCTTGAATTTAATAGCTCACTCTTTTCCCAAATTTTTCCAAAGGAGTGCACTATTCCAAAAGCATATTTTGAGTCTGTATATATTGCTTCTCTTTTCTGTGTGAATATTTCCAGAGCTGTGTTCTGACATTTTCCTTTTTCTAGGGCCACTAACTCTTCATCTGCTATAGCCTACCCCAATACCCTGTGCCCTGGATTATCCGTGAAAATCCATCGATGTACAATCGTTTTCCACCTTGGAGTGGTTGATCTGTTAGGTCCTCTCTTACTTTAGTTTGATAGTTTATAACTTCTAGGCAATTATATATTAATTCCTCACCTGGTTTTCCATCTGAAAACTGGGCAGGGCTGAGTTGGTTACTCACGACTAGCTCTAAACCATTATCTATTAAGATGGCTTCATACTTCAGCACTCGGGAATCAGTGAACCATTTCTCAGCCTTTTAGCTGAGGATACTCCTTACTGAGTGAGTGGTATATATTTTCAATTTTGCCCCAAAGGTTAATTTTTTGCTTTCTTCTACGAGTGGGGCGCTCGCTGCCACCGCCTGAATGCAGGTTGGCCACCCCAGCTGACAGGGTCTTGCAGTTTTGATAAACAGGCCACTGGTTTCCTGGATCCTCCCCGGTCCTGGGCTAACCCTCCATGTGCTGCCCCTTTTTCTATATCCACAAACAGATAGAAGGGTTTGTCTAAGGCAGGAAGACTCAGTGCTGCTGCACTGACTAATTTTGGCTTTAAAGCTTCAAAATTTGCTTGTTGTCTTCTTCCCATCTAATCTCTTCTACTGACTTTTCATACAAGAACCTGATGGCCTGCGTGTATCCTTCAATCCATAGCCTCCAATATCCCAACAGGCCTAAAAACCTTCTGACTTCTCTCTTAGTTTTTGGTCATGGGAGTGAGGCTATCCCTGCAATTCTCTCAGGGTTCAGCCGCTGGCTCCCTTGACAAATCCCATGTCCTAGGCATTTTACTTCCCTCCCTACAAATTGGAGTTTCCCTTTTGATACTCAAAGTCCTTGGTCTCCCCAAAAATTTACCAGTGCTGTGGTGGATTCTCGAACTTTGAGATACCTTGAGAGGAGCCCAGTGCTCCTTGCTCCCCTGTGCTGACATGTGAGTGTTTGTCTGGTTTTGGGATGGCCCTGGCTGTGTGAGGGGTGCTACGTGGACACGAGACAGCCGGTCCTGTCCCGCTGGGTCCCAGCAGTGCCTCACAGCAGTCCTGAATCCACGTCAGGATGCTGGCCAAGAGAGGTCCTGGAAGCTGAGGCAGCTGATTTTAAGCTTGTGCAGGTGCCTACAGGCCAAGGCCAACGGTGTTCCCTCAGGATACAGCAGTCCTGAGGGGTCTCCCTCATTCAAAGAAATCAGCTGACAAATGCATTTTCAGCCAAAAGCCCTTTTATTGACCTGGCAAGAGGGCAGGGGTCTGCACCCCACTAAAGTGTTTCTCTGCCACATATAAATTTCAGTGGGTTGATGTAGGAGTTGTATCAAAATCACCATCCATCTTTACACTGCTGAGGTAATTCCATAGGCAGGGGGTTAGAAATACATTCTGTCAGATTCCCATACTTGAAGCTGATTTCCAGGCCCTGGCCAGGAGTGGTCTCGATGCCCCAAAGCAGCACAAAGTCTTCCTCAGGGCTTCCCTGCACAGGGCTGATTCCACACTTGCCCTTAGTTCTTCTGGTAGACTGTGTCTAAAGCTTTTTGTCAGGTCACTCTCATGTCAAGTTAGGCCTGCCAGGTTTTTGTTATGCTAACTGGTGCTAAGTACTTAGGTATGTCTGTGCTAATTACTTGTTTACTCATGTGAATTGCTTGTGCTTACTCATGTCAAACCAAGGCCTTGTTCCATCCCCAAAGGTGCCTGAGGCCACCCGCTCCTTGTGGCACCAGTTGCTTTCCTGTGGAATGTTCTCCCTCCCCAGGGTAAAGAGGGAGCTGCAGAAAGAGCTTGCCAGGCTGCTCTCCATCCTTTCCCAGGACTCCTGGTGAAGTGGAGAAGTCCGAGCTGAGCGCAAAGGTGCAAATGGAGCAGCCGTGCACAGGAAGGCTCGGTGGGAAGGATGATCCAGGATCCATAGGCCTGGCAGCCTGAGCGTGCTCCAGGGGAAGGCCTTGGAGCAGATCCTCCTGAGTGCCATCCCACGGCACCTGCAGGGAACCAGGGCGTCTGCTGGAGGGTGGGAAAGCTCTGCGGAGGGACGGGGACAGCTGGGTCTCCTGGCGGGGTGTTGAGGGCTTCTGTGTGGGAGTTTGGAGGGCTTGGTGCTGGTGGGGTGTTGGAGAAGGAGTTGTCTGGAAGGTGAGAGGTCTAGGCTGGAATTTGACTCAGTTTGAAGGCAGCATCTGTGCTTTGGCACAGCTTTGGTTAGGGAGGGCAGAAAGAATAACTGTGACTTTTCCTCTTCATGGTCCTGATTCTCCTGCAGGGAACAAGAGGGGAGAGCTGTGCTTTACTGGCCACTCAGATATCTATACCTGGGGCAGGATTAGCCCTTTTGCCATCTACTCAATTCTTTGAGCTACTTTTCTAACACTGAGTGGACTTTGATTTCTTGAGAGCTTTTATTTCTTAAGAGAATTAGGATATTATCATCCCTACAGAGAAAACCAAGAAATGGCCCTTAGTTTTGCCCTTTTTTTGTGTAGTGTTATGTTCTGTAAAGTGACTCTCAGTGGATGAGATTAAGGCAAATGAGTTGCTGCTTTGAGATGGGAAGCAAAATTCCAACTCTTCACCTCCTCAGGCCATCCCAATTCATTTGGGAAGTTGGCAACTTTTTGGAATTACTTGAGCTGAGCAATGGGAAGTAAAGCTTTCCTGAAGTGAGGATTCTTACTTGGGAGACTCTTCTGTGCCTTCACCACTAAGGTGGTTTTGTGCTGAAGGCAATAACTGCAATGAGAAAATAATTTCAGCACAGAGTAAGAGCTTCTGACAGAGACCAAGTGTTGCCAGCGTTGCTCCAGGTGCTCCTGCCAACAGCCCCTGCAGGCAGGAGCGCAGCCCCCAGTGCACGTGGGCTTTGGCTCCCTCTGGCACAGGAGCCCCCCACGGGCACAGGTCTCTGGGGCAGGAGACGGGCACCGGTGCTGCCAGGGCTCGGGGGGTGGCAGGTCTGCTTGGGCAGGGACCCTGCCACACCTGCTGATGTCAGCGCTCCCCGGGCCCCAGGGGTCAGAGCAGCATTCCTGCCCTGGCCCACACGTTCCTTGTCTGTGTCACACCCGCGGGTTTAGGATGGCCACCAGCCGGGACATGTCCCGAGGAGGCCGTGCCAGCTTCTGTGAAGGCCCCGTGCCCTTCCCAGCACGGCTGCGTCGGCAGCCCTGGGGTCTCCTTCTGCTGCCCTGAGCCTGCAGAGCAGGGCAGCGTTTGGTGATGGTTTGAGCCGTTCCTAAAGATCCTGTCGGTCTGTCTTAGACACTTGGAGTGAGGGATTCCTTCCAATCTGATCCACTTTGGGTGGGCTGGGGGCGGCCCCAGGGCAGGGGGCAGTGTGTGCAGGGGCCCTTTGTGACACGGTGCAGCACGGTCACCGTGGCATGGAACGGGACAGCGTGTCCAAGGGCCCTTTGTGACACGGGGTGACATAGGAGCTGGCGGTGACAAGACCACGCCACAGTGCTCGGAGCACGCGACGGGACAGGACGGGACAGAGCGGTGCCGTGAGGAGCCCCTGCACAGCGCACTCGTTCGTGTCTGACCCGGAGCTTTTCTGAGGCGTTATTCCTGCAGCTGACCTCAAGGCCAGAACACAGGACGTGGTGACCCGTGGCCTTCCAGAGGCTTCTCTCCTGCAGGTGTCCTCGAGGGCAGACTGTGGGACTTGGTGCCCCAGAGGCATCTCCCATCCCTGCCACCGATGCCCTCGAGGCCAGACCACAATCCTTGACAGGAGTCTCCTGTCCTTGTGGCAGGAGCCCTCGAGACCAGAGTGCAGGACTTGCTGTCCGGTAGCCTTCCTGAGGCTTCTCTCTTGAAGGTGCCTTCCAGGCACGACTGCAGGCCTTGCTGACTCGGAGCTTTTCCGAGGCATCTCTCCTGCAAATCATCACAAATCCAGTCACTGACATGGAGCAGAGACCCCTGAGAGTGCCCAAGCTGGCCTGGGTGGAGGAAGAGGAAGAAGGCCCTGGAACTGGCCCTGCACAGGAGACCTGTGCTGCCCTGCTGGATATGCTCGTAGAAGAGGGGTTTTGCAATCCAAAGCAAGTAAGCAGCCTGTGGCCAGGGTTTGATCCTCCCAGGAATTGCCTGGCCTCCTAAGCCACGCCTGCTGGTCACTGGAAGCCTTTGAGGCCATGGCAATGTGGTGGCAAGGAAAGCACTTCTCTGGGGAAGCTGGGGACATTCCTCCTTCTGGCAGCTTTCCAAGTCTCCCCGTGCCTTCTCCAGGTGCCCGCCGTGGTGAGGTACATCCACCAGTGGCTCATGGCCAGTCAGTTTGCTGAGGACAGGCTGAACAGGGCCCTGCTGGATCTCACCAAAGAACAGCCTGCTGATGTAGTAATGTGTCCTGGTTTTGGGCAAATTTGGGAGAAAACCTTCAGAAGGAGCCCCCAGAGAGCAAACCCCCCACCGCCCCTCCCCCACCTGGTTCAGGAAGAATTTCCTCAGAGAGTAGTGGAAACAACCTTTTTATTGAGCAGGCAAAGCACTCCCCAGCACAAAAAAATGAACAACACCAGATGACAAAATCTTTCTACGCTCTGAAGAGGTGACAAATTCAGAAAGTCTCTCCTGGGAGTGGTTGCCCAGTTATTGGTCTCCGGCACTGGGGGTGGCTGCTGCAGGTCACAAAATGCTGGCTTTCGGTGTTTCTTGGTGTTTCCCAGGTCCCAGTCCTGAGCAAGTTCAAATGGTATTCAGGAAAGGGAAAGAAAAAAAACAGTCCAGGGAAAAAATTGGATTGCCTAGCTAAACTAACTAATAAGCAAAAGCAAGGGCAAAAGCAAAAAGCAGGAGCAAGAGCAAAGTGAAAGCAAGCAAGCCAGCAAACCCTAGCCTCTCCTAGACACACACTGTGAGGGGAGGTGAGCCGGCTCATAACAAGACAAAACAAACCTTCACTTTTCTGAGCCAGTCCTGAAGGCACAGAACATAACATCAAGCCTAAACAGAACACACAATTAGGGATGCAAGCACCCTAACGTCACCCTAGGACATTCCACCCCTTATCTCCATATCGTCAACTTAACTACTAAACGTCATGTAAAAACTTCATCAAGTTAAAACTTCCATCTTTCACTTACTCAGACACATTTCCTTCCATCTCTCTTGCTCAAACTTTTGACATACATTTCCCTCTATATCACTCGCACAGACCTTCGACACTTACACATTTCCTTCTGTCTCATGTCGGTGTGGTTTAATGTAAAGACAGTGGCAATAACATCCAACAAACAGTGATATTTGCATATGAGGCTCACCCCACAATCAGATCTCCCTGAGGCACACATTGTGTTCTTCCATATTTCTGCATTATTCACCATGTACAACGTGGTCCCTGAGCAAAGACAATCCCACCAATGGGTTTGTCTGTACTCGAGGCAGAGTTGATCCACACTGTCTTCCCTAAAAAACCTCTGATATGTGCCACTGGGAATTTATCTCCGTCTACTATATTCAGGGACTCAGACTGGGCAGGACCTGCTCCACTGGTGGAACCTCGGGTGGTAACTAACCAGGTGGCCTTTGCTAAATGCTGCTCCCAGTTTTTGAAAGATCCCCCACCCAATGCTTTCAGGGAGGTTTTTAACAGTCCATTGTACCTCTCCACTTTGCCTGCAGCTGGTGCATGGTAGGGGATATGGTGTACCCACTCAATGCCATGTTCCCTAGCCCAGGTGTTGATAAGGCTGCTCTTGAAATGAGTCCCGTTGTCAGACCCAATCCTCTCAGGGGGGCCATGCCTCCAAAGGACCTGCTTTTCAAGTCCCAGGATGGTGTTACGGGCCGTAGCACGAGACACAGGGCAGGTCTCCAATCATCCCGTGGTGGCTTCTAGCATTGTGAGCACGTAGCGCTCGCCTTGGAGTGTCTGGGGCAGTGTGATGTAGTCAATCTGCCAGGCCCCCCCATACCTGTACTTGGACCACTGCCCACCATACCATAGGGGCTTCATTCACTTGGCCTGCTTGATCTCAGCACACGTCTCACAGTCATGGATAACCTGAGAAATACTGTCCATGGTTAGAGCCACCCCTTGGTCTCGTGTCCACTTGTAGGTGGCATCTCTACCCTGATGGCCTGAAGCATCATGGGCCCATTGTGCTAGGAGCAACTCTCCCTTGTGTTGCCAATCCAAGTCTATCTTTGACACCTCTATCTTTGCAGCCTGATCTACCTGCTGATTGTTTTGCTGCGCTTCATTTGCTCTACTCTTAGGGACGAGGGCATCTCTGTGGCGAACCTTCACAGGTAGTTTCTCTACCCAGGTAGCAATGTCTTTCCACTCATCAGCAGCCCAAATTGGTTTTCCTCTACGCTGCCAGTTAGCCTCTTTCCATCTCTCTAGCCATCCCCACAGAGCATTGGCTACCATCCATGAATCAGTGTAGAGGTAGAGCTTTGGCCACTTCTCCCTTTCTGCAATGTCTAGGGCCAGTTGAATGGCTTTGAGTTCAGCAAGTTGACTTGATCCACCCTCTCCTTCAGTGGCCTCTGTGACCCATCGTGTGGGGCTCCATAGAGCTGCTTTCCACTTCCAATTCATCCCTACAATGTGACAGGAACCGTCAGTGAAACCGTCTGCTGGCAGTTGGTTGCATGGTGGAGCTTCTTCAGCCTGTGTCACTGGTTCTTGTTCTTCATCTGAGACACCAAAACTTTCACCTTGGGGCCAATTTGTAATTGCTTCCAAAATCCCCGGGTGATTCAGTTTACCAATATGGGCGTGCTGCGTGATGAGAGCAATCCACTTGCTCCATGTAGCACTGGTGGCATGGTGGGTGGAGGGAACCTTTCCTCTGAACATCCACCCCAGCACCAGTAGTCGGAGTGCCAGGAGGAGTTGTGCTTCCTTACCAATCACCTCTGAGGTGGCTTGGAGTCCTTCATAGGCAGCCAAGATTTCATTCTCTGTTGGGGTGTAGTTGGCTTCAGACCCTCTGTAACTTTGACTCCAGAATCCCAATGGTCGACCTCGAGTCTCATCAGGCACCTTCTGCCAAAGACTCCAGGACAGACCATGGTTCCTGGCTGCAGAGTAGAGCACGTTCTTCACATCTGGTCCAAGGGCTACTGCATGAGCAATTTTCTGCTTAATCTGGGTGAAAGCTTGTTGCTGCTCAGGGCCCCAATGGAGCTCGTTCTTCTTGTGGGTGACCATGTAAAGAGGGCTCACGATCTGACTGTACTCAGGAATGTGCATTCTCCAAAAGCCTATGGTGCCTAAGAAAACTTGTGTTTCCTTCTTATTGGTTGGTGGGGACATAGCTGTGATCTTGTTGATGACATCCGTAGGAATCTGACACTGTCCATCTTGCCACTTCACTCCCAAGAACTGGATCTCTCAAGCAGGTCCCTTAACTTTACTCTTCTTGATGGTGAAACCAGCTTCCAGGAGGATTCGGATGATTTTCTCCCCTTTCTCAAACACTTCTGCTGCTGTGTTCCCCCACACAGTGATGTCATTGATGTACTGCAGGTGTTCTGGAGCCTCACCCTTTTCTAGTGCAGTCTGGATCAGTCCATGGCAGATGGTGGGGCTGTGCTTCCACCCCTGGGGCAGTCGGTTCCAGGTGTACTGCACTCCCCTCCACATAAAGGCAAACTGAGGCCTGCATTCTGCTGCTAGAGGAATGGAGAAAAACGTGTTAGCAATGTCAACAGTGGCGTACCACTTTGCTGCCTTGGACTCCAGCCCGTACTGGAGTTCCAGCATGTCTGGCACAGCAGCGCTCAGTGGTGGAGTCACTTCATTCAATGCACAGTAGTCCACTGTCAATCTCCATTCTCCTTCAGACGTGCATACAGGCCAAATGGGGCTGTTGAAAGGTGAGTGGGTTTTGCTGACCACCCCTTGGCTTTCCAGCTCTCGAATCATCTTATGGATGGGAACCACAGCATCTCGAGTTGTTCTGTACTGTCGGCGATGCACTGTTGAAGTGGCAATTGGTACCTTTGCTCTTCTCCCTTCAGAAGTCCTACTGCAGTTGGATTCTTGGACAGTCCAGGCAAGGTGTTCAATTGCTGGATGCCCTCTGTCACTGCAGCTGTTATCCCAAATGCCCACCTGAGTCCTTTTGGGTCTTTAAAATACCCCCTTTGGAGGTAATCTATGCCCAAAATGCATGGGGCCTCTGGGCCAGTCACAATAGGGTGTTTTTTCCACTCATTTCCAGTCAGGCTCACCTCAGCTTCCACCAAGGTAAAGTCTTGTGATCCCCCTGTCACGCCAGCGATGGAGACAGGTTCTGCCCCCACATGTCTCGATGGGACTAATGTGCATTGCGCACCAGTATCGACCAAAGCCTTCTATTTTTGTGGTTCTGATGTGCCAGGCCAACGAATCCACACAGTTCAGAAAACACGGTTTTCCCTCGCCTCTACCTGGCTAGAGGCAGGGCCCCTCTAAGCTTGGTTATCCTTCTTTCCCTGGGCATATGTCTTAGAGCTTCCTTCAAGGAGATCAGACATGTCATCATCATCATCATTCACATCATACCTGACAGCTTGGCTATGGGCAACTGGAGCTGCTTTCCTTTTGGTGGAACTTCCTCTCTGAGTCGAGTCTTGCCTTCCTTCAATTCACGCACCCATAGTGCCAGAGCAGCAGTAGATTTTCCGTCCCACCTCCTCATGTTTTCTCTGCAATCACTCAGGAAGAACCACAGCTCAGCTCGTGGGGTGTACCTTCTCTCCCCATCTGGGGAGTATCTGCGTTGGATACCAGGGCCTCTAATTTGTACTGCCGACATTTGGAGAAGGTCCTCTTTAATCTCCTCCCTGAGTTTCTTGTGATTCTCCTCTATCTTGTCTTCTAATTTCTGCAGATGTGTTTCCACCGCTGCGATTCTGGTGTCTGTTGGGCCATGCACAGCATCTGCATATGCCCGGAGCTTCTTCGCCATATTGAGCACGGTCTCATCCTTCTCATCCCACTTCATTATTGCTAAAGCAGAAGCGCATTCATGTGGCCCCAGCCGTACAAGTTTTCACCACATCACAGATGTACATGGTACCGTGTCTGGATTCCTAGTCGTTGTGTCATCTGAGAAGATAATCTCTGCTACTGCCATTTCTCTCAGGCGTTGGATCCCTTGTTCTATAGTCTTCCACTGGGTCTGC
Organism: Anomalospiza imberbis; assembly: GCF_031753505.1. NCBI lineage: Eukaryota > Metazoa > Chordata > Aves > Passeriformes > Viduidae > Anomalospiza > Anomalospiza imberbis. The sequence goes on along the minus strand of NC_089712.1, from coordinate 1,491,499 downwards.
TGCATATGAAGATGATCTGCACACAGGTATCTTTGTGCTACACTTTCCAGGAGCCGTGCCCAGAGGCTGTGAGGTTTAGCCCCCCTTCATCATTCCTTGGTCGATGACAGGATCATGTGACAGGGATCCCAAATGCCTCGCTTCAGTGCCGTCCAGAATTGTAACTTCACCTGCAGCATCCCAAAGATGGACCAACCAACTAATTATAGACTCATCAGGTCATCAAATGTAATCCTTTCTTAGGCCACGGAGGTCCTTTAGGGAAAAGGACTCAGTATTGGCTTCTGATCTTGTACCAGTTTCTTTGACTCCTGATTTTATGTCAGGATGCGTTGAGGGTCCTTCTCCTGCATCATAATCATCATCGTCATCCACTGGTCGATCGGTCTTGTCTATGCACTTTCCATTTCTCGTGCTGGTAGCAACAGCCACTGATTGAGGCTTACACTCTGGTTTAGCTGCTGGCCTCGAGCCTGGGCTGTTGGCTGCAGCCTGAGTGACTGGGATCGCTGCTGATTTATCTCCCTGCCCCCCTTCCTCTGTCTGCTGCCCTACAGGATCTAGCAGGGTGCGATAAGCATATGCCAGGGCCCAGCTCACTGCAATGATCTTTTTCTCCTTAGGGGTATCATGGCACTTCTCTTTCAGGTACTTTGCCTGAAACCTCAGCTGGGTTCTGAATTAGTTCACATGGAAAGTCCCAGACTATAGGGTCAGAAAACTCCTTTAAGATTTGGTCCATTTCCTACACCACTCAGGATTTCTCACACCTGGGTCTACTCCTGGGTCAGGGGTCTCATCAGCCCTTCTAGAAATCTCAGCCCTCATTCTAGAGAAGCTGCAGACTGTATAGAGAAAGCTTACCAAATTAAATACCAGAAAGATGGTCTCTTTAACATTCAGGGGAAACTGAACGTTCTCCAACAGGGATGTAACAGATTCAGAGGAGAAGAAGGAAAGCAAAGGCTGAAAAGCCTCATCTCCTGCTTCTCCTCTAACAAACTGGGTGCACAACCATAACCATGAACCATACATTCCTGGAACAGACTCCAGCACCTATATAAACCTCCTGCAAGCCATTACAACCAAGCCCTGCCCAATGGATATCCTGGTCAGTGCCCCTCTACTGCAAAAAATACATATTAGGGACAATACTGGAGCTATTTCGGGATAAGAAAATAAACCTAAGGACCATAGAGGTATTAAGACCTCAAAAAACCCTAGGGACCAGAAACACATGCAGGCCTGCACCCCAAGTGACATTATGATTTGAAACAACAAAGCCAGTAACCGCTCTATACCAGCCCAGAGTAATTGCAACCAAAATATGATTAGAACAGGGTTTTTTCCACTCTCTCAAGCCACAAGTTGGGTGCCAAAATATTTATCCTAGTTTAGGGCAAATTTGGGAGAAGACCTCTGGAAGGAGCCCTCAGAAAGCAAACCTCCTACGGCCCCTCCCCCACTTTGTTCGGGAAGAACTCCCTCGGAGAGAACTGGAAAAAAAACCCAACATTTATTTAACAAGCAAAACACTCCCCAATACAAAAAACAACACCAGATGACAAAACTCTTTCACCGTTCTGAAGAGATGACAAATTCGGAAAGTCTCTCCTGGGGGTGGTCACCCAGTTCTCGGTCTCCGGTGCTGGGGATGGCTGCTGCAGGTCACAAAATGCTGGCTCTCGCTGTTTCTTGGTGTTTCCCAGGTCCCGGTCTGGAGCAGGTTCAGATGATATTCAGGAAAGGGAAAGGGAAGGAGGAAAAAAAACAGTCCAGGGAAAAAATTGGACTGCCTAGCTGAACTAACTAATAAGCAAAAAAAAAAAAAAAAGCACAAAGCGAAAAGGAAACAAGGAAGCAAGCAAGCAAGCCAAGCCTCTCCTAGACACAGACCATGGGGGGAGGTGAGCCGGCTGATAAAAAGACAAAATAATCCTTAATTTTCAGAGTCAGTCCTGAAGGCACAGAACATAATATCAGGCATAAACAGAACACACGACTGGGGATACAAGCACCATAACATCACCCTAGGACATCATCTATTTTTAGCTAACTAAAACTGATGGTGTTAGTCACACAGGGCTCATCCTGTAAGCCAGCTCTGGCTGAGGTCTGCCACTCAGGCCTAGGCACATCAGAAGCTGAAGTGACCATGACTGGGAATGGCAAAAACACCCCACTGGGGCTGGCCCAGAGGCCCCGGGACTCCCTGGCATGGATCACCTCAGGAGACAGTATTCCAGGGAGCCCAAAGGACTTTTGGGAGAGCTGCTGTGGAGACAGAGGGAATTCCACAGCTGAATCCCTTGTCGGGGCTCGCAGAGGACCCTTCTGCTGTGGGGCTGCTGAGGGTGGAGGAACAGCAGGGACCAATGGCCACCCCAAAACAGGGCCCCGTTGGCAGCACGGCACCGACCGGGGCTGCGGGACCCCATCCCTGGGGTGAGTCAGGAACTGCAGAGCTGGGAGTGCTCAGCCAGACCCGCTGACCCTTCAGCAGCCCAATGTGGCCAGAGCGTGAGCCCAGTGGGGAGTGGCCACTGGCAGGGCCTGTGGGGGCCTGAACCAAGTCCCAGCCCCACGGAGAGCGGCTGTGCCGGACATGCTGGAACTCCGGGAGCAGTTGGAGTCCGAGGCAGCAAAGTGGTGCCACCATCAACGTTCCTTTCTTGCCCCTCAGAAAGGACACTGGGAAGCTGGGGAAGTGTCAATGAAAGGAGTAGGGATGGTGGAAGCTGTGGAACAGCACTAACACGAGAAACCCAAACTCTTCTGAGAAAGGAGGGCAGAAATCCCTGGTGTCCAGCATCCTGCCAGAGGAACCCATTCCCAGAATTACCAACATAAAACCATCCTCCAATTCTCTGGACTGTGCTGTACCTGACCCACTAAAACCTTCCCACCAGAGTGAAGCTCTGAAGTGGGATTGATGGAGGAAACCTGAACCCTGAGCCATGCCAGGGTCAGTGCCAGGAGCATCCCCTGGCGCTGTTTAACACCGGCTCTGCAGGAACTGGGGATGCAAACAGGATGAGCATCTCCCACCAGCAGATACCTCAGAGCTTACACAGCAACACGGCCGTGACTCTCCCAGACTGGATTTAGGAACGGCACACCTACTGCAGCCATTGGATCCAGGCCTGCCCAGATCCCTTTGGGACTCCTGCTTTTGGTGTCTCTGCCTCCTCTCCCTGCCCCAGGGAGGCTCCTCTCTCCCCTCTCCCTGCCCTGACAAGAGTCACACAAATATAGACGTGGGATTGCTGGGAGCTGAGGGACTGTAGGAGGAGCCTTCTCCAGGTCTGGCCTGTTTCCAAAACCCACACAGTCTCCTGCAGCAAGGAACCTCCTTGTTCACCCTCTCCAAGGGTGTCAAGCTCAGGAAGGGATTCCTGACACCCTGTTCAGCTGGGAGAGCTCCCGTGTCTCCATACCAGGGGATAAAACCAAACACAGGAACCCTGGGGGGACTGAGATTGTGGCATGGGGACATCTGTATTTATTTCCCAGTGACAAACAAAAATGTGGAATGGTGCCAGAGCTTGTTTTGATCTACATCAGCCTTTGATACACGTCCCTCCTCCTGACAGCGACTCCTCTGCAGCTGCTCTGGGAGATCTCTGGGGCTCAGTCCAGTAAGAGGAGATTTCAGTGGGGCTGAGGTGCTCGAGGGGGCCCATTTCAATGCTCTGCTGAAGTCCAAGGACATTGTGTTTCCCCAGGGAGCAACGCTCCTTTCTGGCACTCACTGCCCCATGAGGGACATTATTCAGTTGTTGCTGTTGGGTGAGTTCCAGCCACAGGGAGAGGGAGGAGGAGATGATCCCACCCATGGCTGCTGCTGGGTCCAGACACTGGGTGAGATAAAGCCGAGACAGAGTTTCAGCATCTCCCCCAAAATCACAGAATCACAGAAGGGCTTGGCTTGGAAGAGACCTTCAAGTTCATCTCGTTCCATGCCCCCTTCCACTATCCCAGGCTGCTCCAAGCCCTGTCCAACCTGGCCTTGGACACTGCCAGGGATCCAGGGGCAGCCACAGCTTCTCTGGGCAAGCTCTGATCTCTGCCCAGGTGAGCAGGGACAGGACCCAAGGGAATGGCTGGAGCTGGGCCAGGGCAGGGCTGGGCTGGAGATCAGCAAAAGCTTCTTCCCCCAGAGGGGGCTCAGGCACTGCCCAGGCTCCCCAGGGAATGGGCACAGCCCGGAGGCTGCCGGAGCTCCAGGAGCCTTTGGACCCCGCTCCCAGGGCTGCATGGGCTGCGATTGTTGGGGGGTCTGTGCAGGGCTGGGGGCTGGACTTGATGATCCCAATGGGTCCCTCCCAGCTCAGCCCCTTCTGCAATTCTCACCCGTTGGATCAGCCTTTGTGTCCCTTCGAGGTGCTGGCAGAGCTGCTGGGGACAGGGCAGGAGTGGTGCAGCCCCAGCGTTCCCCTGTCTGTGACACCCCAGAGTGACAGCCCCAGCGTTCCCCTGTCTGTGACACCCCAACACTGACAGCCCCAGCGTTCCCCTGTCTGTGACACCCCAACACTGACAGCCCCAGCGTTCCCCTGTCTGTGACACCCCAACACTGACAGCCCCAGCGTTCCCCTGTCTGTGACACCCCAGCGGTGACAGCCCCAGCGTTCCCCTGTCTGTGACATCCCAGAGTGACAGCCCCAGCGTTCCCCTGTCTGTGACACCCCAGAGTGAGAGCCCCAGCATTCCCCTGTCTGTGACACCCCAGCACTGACAGCCCCAGCGTTCCCCTGTCTGTGACACCCCAGCAGTGACAGCCCCAGCGTTCCCCTGTCTGTGACACCCCAGGGGTGACAGCCCCAGCGTTCCCCTGTCTGTGACACCCCAACACTGACAGCTCCAGTGTTCCCCTGTCTGTGACATCCCAAAGTGACAGCCCCAGCGTTCCCCTGTCTGTGACACCCCAGCACTGACAGCCCCAGTGTTCCCCTGTCTGTGACACCCCAACACTGACAGCCCCAGCGTTCCCCTGTCTGTGACACCCCAACACTGACAGCTCCAGTGTTCCCCTGTCTGTGACATCCCAAAGTGACAGCCCCAGCGTTCCCCTGTCTGTGACACCCCAGCACTGACAGCCCCAGTGTTCCCCTGTCTGTGACACCCCAACACTGACAGCCCCAGCGTTCCCCTGTCTGTGACACCCCAACACTGACAGCCCCAGGGTTCCCCTGTCTGTGACACCCCAGCCGTGAAAGCCCCAGCGTTCCCTCCCTGAAGAGGCTCCAAGGGAAGCGTCCAGAGCCACGTCCAGCCAATGGAACTGACAGGCCACTGACCAGCCTGGCCTGGGCCGATGTGGATTCCTTTGCAGACAGCTCGGGGAAGGTGTAAGAGGCCGTCTGAAGCCCCTACATTTGCCTACCAATTGCCATGAGGAGAAACCCCTTCCCCCACAGCAGTTCCGGCTTGGAGAGAGCAGCAGTGCAGGTGCAGCTGCTGCACCGTTACGTTAGCTGTTCCAAACAAGGCCTGGCAAGGACTCGGCAAGGAATTGGCAAGGACCTGGCATGAACCCAGCAAGGAATGGCCTACTGCATATTTGCCCACTCTCCTTCTGAAGCCGAATGAACTTTTGGGGTGACCCTAGTGGTCTCTCACTGAAGACCTCTCATCTGCCCCGTTACCACTGTGACAGACGGACAGAGATGGAAAACCCTCCTCCCAAGGACTGAGACTGAGACCCCTACCACAGGGAGTGGGGAAACCACTAATGACATGACTTGTTCTTCTTCAGTAATTCCAATGCACTTATTCTTCATTGTGTTCGTCCTGCCTTGGTGGTTTCAGTGGACTCACCTGTTCCCCCACAGCAATTACAATAGACTCTCATTGTCCTGCATGTTCCCCCCTCTTTCCTCTGTGGACTATAACTGTGAGGATCTCGCCTGTGTTGGTAGCTATTCCCATCCCCCTCTTTTCTCTCTCTCTCTCTATCCTTTTATCTCCTTTCTGATCCCCACTATCGCATTTACTGTTTTGGCCCTTAATAAAGGTACATTTGTTGTGATTAACTGATAGTCCCTTGTTGTTTGCCTTTTTGCACTTTCGGGATTGGCAAAAAGAACCATCGCAACACCCCGCACAAGCGGATCGTGACAGATGGCCAGGGTGTCAGACCCAGCCAGCAGGGGTTTAGCAGGGGCAGGTCGTGTTTGACCAACCTGGTCTCCTTCTATGACCAGGTGACCCTCCTGGTGGATGCAGGAAAGGCTGTGGATGTTGTCCATTTGGACTCCATCCAGGCCTTTGGCACTGTCTCCCACAGCACACTCCTGGAAAAGCTGCAGCCCATGGCTGGGACAGGAGCACTCTGTGCTGGGTTCAGAACTGGCTGGATGGCCGGCCCAGAGAGTGGTGGTGAGCAGTGCTGCATCCAGCTGGGGACAGTCACCAGTGCTGTCCCTCAGGGCTCTGTGCTGGGCCAGCTCTGTTCAATATTTTTATTGACTACATGAATGAGGGGATTGAGGCTTTCATTAGTAAATCTGCAGATAACTGAGCAGGGAGCGTGTGTCCATCTGTTGGAAGGTAGGAGGGCTCTGCAGGGAGGCCTGGACTGGTTTCCAGTAAGATGAAGTTTAACCACTCCAGGTGCCCAGTCCTGCATTTTGGACACAATAACCCCCTGCAATGCTATGGGCTGGGGACGGTGTGGCTGGACAGTGCCCAGGCAGAAAGGGAGCTGGGGACACTGGTCGACAGCAGGCTGGACATGACCCAGCCGTGTGCCCAGGTGGCCAAGAAGGAGAAGACTCAGAGGTGACCTTATCACTCTCCACACTCCCTGAAAGGTGGTTGCAGTCAGGTGGGGGTCGGTCTCTTTCTCCTCACAACAACTGACAGGACCAGAGGACAGTGTCTTAAGCTGTACCAAGGGAAATTTAGGTTGGATATTAGGAAAAAAGTATTTTATGGAAAGGGTGATAAAGTACTGGAACTGTCTGTCCAGGGAGGTGGTGGAGTCACCACCATGGGATGTGTTTAAAAAAAGACTGGATGTGGTACTCAGTGCAATGGTTTAGCTGAGGTGGTGTTAGGGCATGGGTTGGACTTGATGACCTTAAAGGTCTCTTCCAACCCAGCAATTCTGTGATTGTGTGACATCACAGACCAGGATGTGACATCATATAGTTGGCTGTGACATCCCTGGTTTATTATGTGACAACACAGAGCATGCTGTGACATCACAGGATGCCTGTATGACATCACAGAGCAGAGCAAGCTGTGAGGTCAAAGAGTGTGCTGTGACATTATAGGGTGGCTGTGTTCCATCACTGAAGGTGTTGTGACATCACAGGGTGGGTCTGTGAGCCACAGAGGTGCTGTGTGACATGTTAAGTGAGTTCTGCCATCACAGAGCAGGCTGTGACATCACAGAGCAGGCTGTGACATCACAGAGGAGGTTGTGATGTCACAAATTCGGCTGTGACATTACAGGCTGGCTGTGTGACATCACAGAATGGGCTGTGAGGCCGCAGAGAAGACTCTGCCTTCATAGAAAAGGGCTCTGTGACATCACAGAGCAGCTGTGTGATGGCACAGAGAAGGCTGAGACAATACAGAGTGGGTTGTGACATCACAGAGATGACTGTGAAATCACAGAGCAGGCTGCGACATCACAGCGAGGCTGCATAAGATCACAAAGGTAGCTGTGACATCATAGAGCTGGTTGTGACATCACAGGGTGTCTGTGACATCACAGGGCAGATTTTGTGACATCACAGAGCAGACTGGGACCTCAAAGAGCAGGCTGTGACATCACAGTGCAGCTGTGTGACATCACAGGGGCTGTGTGACATCACAGGGGTGTGTGAGGTCACTGGGGAGGTCACTCCACCCCAGCCCCCCCTCACAGTTCCCCCAGAGAAGTCCAACGCTGCTCGTGCACAGAGGGGTCCCCTGTCCCCCCGGGTCCCCCCGCCCCCGGCGCCGCAGCCTCCCCCAGAGGATGTTCCACGAGATCGACCCCAGAGCCTGACACGGGGACGGGGGCTGGGGCTCTGGGGGGTGGGACAGGGGGACAGGGACCCCCCGGCAGCGTCCCCGTGTCCCCCAGGGCCAGAGCCTGGGCCAGTGCTCCTTCACCCTGTTACCAACGAGGGCTTGAGAGCGCTGAAAAAATCCCCAGCAAGGGATCAGCAAAAACCAGATTTAATATTAAGCGACAGTATGGCAAAGTTCCTTGGCAAGAGTCACTCTGCTCCTGACTGGACACTTCAGGCACACCAAGGAAAGAAAGCAACAACAAAACCAAACAGAATCCAGGAAATCAAACCAGAAATGAACTGAGAACTCTCCCTGTGTGTGTGTGTGTGTGTGTGTGACAAAAGGACAGTGAGGGCAAGGTGTGAAAAATGCATATTTTATTATTGGCTTTTTTCACAAATATTAAAACAAATATTATATGTGCAATGATAGAAAGTTATGCTGTATTAATTCTCGTAAGTAGTGTGTTAAATATAGTTCTAGGTTATAACACAATGTTAAAATAGAAACTCTGCAATGTCAGATATTTTTACTAGCTCAAGAAAAGGGATAAGATAATCAAGAAACTCTTTGCACAGAAATAACAGTGACAAGACACATAAAGAGTTACTGCCTCCTTATCGGAAAAGACAAACATTCTTCCACCTTCTCTCCATCTTTATGGAACCACTAGGATTAAGGGGAAGAAGTTGACAACAACCAGAAAAATTCTTAATTTGCAAGGAATTTATGCATCATGTATGAGATATATGAATATGCAACAGGCTGTTGCTTTTAAGGGTTATTCCTTTGTTCACAAGGCATGTTTTTGGCAGCTTAGTGCCCAAAAACATCCGGACATCCATAATTCTTTACTTTTTATTGTCTTGTAATTGTCCTAATCCTCACTGTCCAAATTTTTATTACTCTAATTTTATTGCTATTTTTATAACAATTTTATTACTAATAAACTTTTAAAACTAAAAAAACCCCAAGGGATTGGCTTTTTTCACACTATCAAGCCACCCCCCCACTTAACACCCAGCCTCCTGCTTCTCAAAACCTACCTTTACCCCCTCCAATGATCCCTGCCCCTTCTCTATCTCCTCAGGGAATCTCCATGCCATTTTTACCCCCTCCAACAACCCCACTCCCCCATATATATCCACCCCTTGGTGCTTTGTCCCCGTTGCCTCCTACCCCCACTAACATACAACTTGCTTCACCTGTAAGTCAGAATACAACACCTTTCCCTGAGAAAAAACCTCTGGATATATCCTCCAACCTAACAACTGAGCCCTCCCAACGTGATAACAAAGAATTAGTGAGCCAGTCAAATAAGCCTTCAGATGCTGCCCCTTACTGTAATACCAGATCAAAAAGTGGTGTAAGGCCAGAGGTAAATCCTGACAGGCTGCTTCCCCTGAGGGAAGTTCCACTAGGTGTGGGGTAGGAGGAATAGGTGTTATAAATGTACCCCTGACCGCTTCTGAAGCAAGAATATATAAGAAAGAGCTAGTTGGTTTAATAGAAGATCCAACTGGCACCGCACAGCAAACAGATCAGTTCCTGGGTCCCAATATACACACCTGGGAAGAGCTGCATCCTATTAGGAACATCCTCTTCTCCCCAGAGGAGATTCACCATCTAACCCACTGGTTTGAGGCATTCCCCACGAGAAGGGAGACAGCCCAAACTGTGACAAAAGTTCTCTTAGAAGAAATTATTCCGAGATACGGGCTAGTAAATTTTATTGATTCAGACCGTGGCCCCCACTCTACATCCAGTGTTCTGCAACAAGTCCTCGGGGCCCTGGGAATGAAGTGGGAGTTACACACCCCTTGGCACCCTCAGAGTTCTGGGAGGATCGAGAGGGTAAATCAAACCTTAAAGAATATTTTAACAAAATTGGTCTTAGAAACCCAATGGAATTGGGTCAAATGTTTACCACTAGCCCTATGACAAATAAGAACGAGACCCAGAACAGATCTAGGGGTCTCTCCTTGTGAAATGTTGTTTGGGCTGCCTTTCTTGCTTACCCCATACAGTACTGGGGAACATCAAGAGGGGGGGATGACCATGCAAAAATATATAGAAACAGTAACAACAACCCTAGAAGAACTAAGGAAAAAGGGCTACCTTCCCCAAACTTCCCCACTGGACTGTAAAATACATGGTACTAACCCAGGAGACTGGGTGTTGATTAAATCATGGAAAAACCCTCCACTAACTGCTCGCTTTGAAGGCCCCTTCCAGGCACTGCTTGCAGCAAACACCACAGTGAGAACAAAGGAGTGGGGCTGGACTCATGCAAGTCGAGTGAAGGGTCCAGTACAACCCCCAGCTGAGGCAAGCGAATGGACTATAGCCAGCAGAGACGATAAAGACTTGAAACTGGTCCTGAGGAAAGCACCAAAAGAAGTGCAACCCTGAACACAACCCCCCCACAGGAAACCTCTACATTGTTATCTGTATATCCTTAAAGTTCGCTAATGTTTGTTATAGCTATAGGATAAATTTAAGTTTTGTTTAGCTAAGAATTGACAAACAGAATAACATCTCAGTTTCCAGTACTGCTCTATAGAGCACTCCCCTTGCAACCCTCATTGGGACCAAATTGAGGGAAGGGAGTTGGTAAGATAAGGGTCATGGCAGAATGTCTCCAGAAGGAGGGAAAACCAGAAGTGGGAGGCAAGACTGGATCAGGAACTACCTCTGGGAAAGACTCTCAGGGCACTGAGAAAAGCCCTGTGGATCGAGAGGTGAGGAGGCCAGCCCGTACCAGACTCCCACTGGTAGCAATGCTGCTACTCATCCACTTCGGAGGAAGTGGAGGAAACACTTGTGAGAAGTGTTACTATCCCTTGTGTAGAGGAGATACAGTAAGTGCATTCATCAGAGTGCACACCAACATGAATCCCAAATGTATCGACCACTCCCAGTTAACAACCTGTAAAGAGGATAATGAAATATATTGGCTGGCTAAAACTATTGCAAACCCAAGTCAGAGGATCTCAGGAGAGTGCCCCATGAAAGAAAGATGGGTATGTTTTGAACAAGAAAGTAAAACCAACTTAGAGGATACATTCAAGGAGAAAGAAGTGCAATTGAAAGGACAAAGGGACAGGGAGGGACAAATAAATGGTAAGAATCTTTTTATCGATATGGTGGAAAAGATTACAAAAGAATTTAATTTGACTGATTGTTGGGTGTGCAAGGGGACACACTTAAAATTTGTCCATAGGATGGTATCAGTTTGGGTCCCCTAGACATTTTAAAATGGATTACATGAAAAAAAGTATGGTAGTACCCAAAAGAAGGGAAGGAGAGTGGAAGCTCAAATCCGCAATAATAGGGGAAGAGTGTTTATCAAGGAAAGGGAAAATGCATACTATAGAAGCAGGAGAAGCACCATGTGAAAGATATCTAGCAGCAAATGACACACACACACCAGGTGGATCCCAGAAACCCCCCATTCATATTGGTCAATAGAAAAAACTGAAAGTAGATGTGTATATAGTGAAAAACTGTTTGAATGCTTAGGAGATTATATTAACCCATTCTGGGCAATAGAAACCCTATCCAAATATTGGAAACATACAACAAATCAATATTCTAATTTCTGGGATGCACCTAAAAGTTTTTTTTGGATCTGTGGTAACACGGCATATGTGAAGTTACCGGGAGGGTGGACCGGGAGTTGCACAATTGGAGCAGTAAAACCATCCTTTTTCTTACTGCTTAAGGATGTGAAATCACACTTGGGAGTCCCAGTATATGATGATCTGGCCAGAAAGAAAAGGACTTTACTTGGCAGAACCCAAAATTGGAACAATGAAATCTGGACCCCACAAAAGATTATCGATACTTATGGGCCGGCTACCTGGGCCCAAGGTGGATCCTGGGGGTACAGAAGCCCAGTATACATGCTCAATCGAATAATCCGTTTACAAGCAGTACTTGAAATAATGTCCAATCAAACAACTCTGACCATTGCTCTCTTGAGCCAGCAGCAACCACAAACATGATCAGTAATTTACCAAATTCGATTGGCAGTGGACTACCTCCTCGCAGAGGAAGGAGTGATCTGTGGGAAATTTAACATTTCAGAATGCTGCCTAGAGATCGATGACCACAGTCATGTAATTAAAAACATTACTCAAAATATTAGGAAACTAACCTATGCTGGAACGCAAAAATGGACCCCCTTTTTGGAGACCCCGACTGGTGGGACAACTTGTTCACCTGGAACGGTAAATGGTGGAAGAAATTGGTCTTCTTTGTAGTGTGTGCACTAGTAAGTGTAATATTTCTACCATGTGCAATTCCATGTCTAGTCCTGATAGTACCCAGCATTGGCCAAGGCAGCATCATGCTGCAAGGTAACGTAGAAGGGAAAAATGGCAAAAAAGTAATGCTAATAAAAGAACAGAGTGATCAGAATGCCAGAGATACACTTGAACAATATGAGAAACTGAGAAAATTAGAAATTGGACTTTAAAAGGTTGATGCAGGCTAGAAGACTGATCAAATCGTTAGAGGGGGAATTGTTAAACTAGGTTAGAAACTATTGTAAAATAGTTGATCGCTGTTGAGCGTGTACTGTTGGTTTGGTTATGGTAAAAGGGGTTTGAAGGGTAGTTAGAAGAAATACGGTACTCCACGTACCGTATTACACCTAAGTAAAGTGCAGCCACCCCCCAAGGGAAAGGAGCCAGCCTGGACTGAACTGCCGCGGGCCAATCGAGCGCCTTAAACCTTCATGCAAATGAGGGATCCAAAAAGAAACCGATCCAAAGGGACAAAAAACTGGATACAAAGGGGGCTTCTGACCCACGGAACCTGTGCTGCTCCACCTGGAACGTCGGGGACGTCGCTGCTCAGAAGACCCAGCGCCGGCGCTGCAGCATCCTTGAGGGGAGCGCTCCTGCTCAGCCCGCGGGCCTCCATGCTTTAGGCCTTTCTTTTTTTATTACATTAAATGGTGAAATCACTTTTCGTACCGGGAATGTTTCTAGCAAGTATGCTTGTGTTAAAGTGCCTGCTTGGATGGCAATGAACACAGGATGAGGACACCTGTACAGATCTGCCAACGATCAGCACTCACCGTCTGAAGGCAGTGAGGGCCGGGGCCAAAACTGAAGATGATGAAAAAAAAGGACTAAAACCACAACCAAGGAATACGCATGCTCTAAAAGGGTGGAACCGAGGAGGGGGAGCCACTCTAAACAGTTCTTGGAATATGTAAACTAGTTTGGGAAAAAAGTTTACTATGCATAAGGGTCTATGAATATGCAACAGGCTGATGGAATGGAAAAGGTATTTAATGGGAATCTCCGGAGATAAGTGTGCTCCTGGTTCAGTGCCAAGATGCACCCGGCCGTAACAACCTTTGCTCTATGGTCCTTGTCTCCTATCGTCCTGTATTAAAATGTTTTAATTTTCACAGGAGAGTGAGCGTGTTTTTCACAGCCCGAGCAGAGAGCTCTGCCCGGGGGCTCCCGGGAAAGGCGGCGGCGCTCGGCAGCGGCCCCAGCCCGCGGGAATTCCCCCGCACCGGGACAAAATCCTGCCCCGAAGGAGGCACTTGGAACGCCCGCCTGCGGCTCTCCCTGCCCCAAAGATCCCGGCAGCGGCCCCGCTGTCGCAGCTGCGGCTCTGGAGCAGGGAGGCTCCGCGGGACCCCCGGGCTGTGCCCCCTCCCAGGCCGTGCCCGCCCCGGTGCTGATGTTCCGCCCGGGCTCTCTCGCTGCTCCCGGCTCCCGCAGTCCCGCCGTGACCGGGCACCGACCGCCCGGCGCCGCAGGGCCCCGAGCCCCTGCCCAGCAAAGGGTCGGTGTCCATCGCCGGCCCTTGCCGGGGGCTCCGGCCATTGCCCGGCCCCGGCACAACCTGCAGCTCCCAGCGCAGCTCCCCCGAGCCGGGCACTGCGGCTTCCGAACGAGGCAGAATATTCAGCTCACGGAATCTCTGTTAGCTCTGCCGACATGTGCAAAACCAGCTGCTGCTGAGGCAATCCCAGCTCCGACTGAAGCCTTCCCACCCAAAATGCTGCCTTCGGTTCGGACACACCATTAAGAAATCCAAGAGCAAACTGAAAGCTGATTAGAGAATCTTGGAAAATCACATCCGAGAACATTTTGTTATAAAATCACAAATGTTAACAGAAGCTGAGAAAGTCAACAATGTTAGAAAACAAGCTTCCAACACTGGGACTAGAAGAGCTCAGGCAATCCATTTGAATGGAATGAGCCCTCTCTTTCTGACATGTGAGCAACGCCATGGAATTTCCCAAACCAGGGAAATGGGGAGCCCTGGCAGCAGCGGCTTCACACGCAGCAATGACACAGAACAGGGCAGGGCAAGAGGCTGACAAAATTCTAACTTCTACTTGCAATGAAGAACCTGTTTCTACTCTAGCCACTATTAATATAGAGTCAAAAAGACTAAAAAGACTAGTAATAACAACTGTACCATTAATAGCAAAAATAGAGATCATTGAAATAATAATGGCAATAAAACCCCTACCATACTTATACGAGGTTTGCATGGCCAGGTTTTGGTAAGGGAGGGGCTCTAGGAGCACCTTCTGTGAGAGCAGCTGCTCCTCCATGTCCCACAGAGTCAATTCCAGCCCACTCCAGGATGGACCGGCCACCAGCCAAGGCTGGGCCAGTTAGAAATGGTGGTAACGCCTTTGGGATAAGAGATTTAAGAAAAAGAAAATGATTGATCGTTTTATTGTAACTGTGAGCAGGGAAGAGCAGGGTGAGAACATGTGAGAGTGTGAAAAATGCATATTATATGGCTCTACGCAGATATTTACTATATGTATTATGCTAGGTTGGAAAGTTATGTTGTATTAACATTTTAATAATATAGTAAATGTAGTTTTGTAAGCTTTAGTAGTTAAAATATAAATTATGTGTGTATTCTTTTAATTAGCTCAAGAAAAGGAGAAGATAATAATAAAAAATATTTCTTTGCACAGAGATAACAATTACAGAAACCCATAAATTTCCCAGAGGAGAGGAGTTTATGGTTTTCCTTATCAACAGAAACGAACTTTTTCAAGCTGGACTTAGACTGGAAGGCGCCTGGGGATTATAGAAAATTTTTGACACGTACCAGATGGATTTCTTGTTTTAAATTAAATATATGCATATTCATAAAGTGTTTTGTATATGCAACAGATTACCCTTCTTACGGAGTAAATTTTCTTTTAAAGGGGTCCCCTTTTCCTGGCTCACTTTTGTCCAGAAAGGGGTACCCAGCCCGGGCTGTAACTCTTTGCTGTTATTGTCTCATTAATTGTCCTAACTCTAATTGTGTAACCTTCATTACTACACTCGTATTATTTTTATAAATATTTTATTTTTATTAAACTTTTCTAAATTTTTGAAACAAGTGATTGGTGTTTATAACAGAGAGGAACAGCTCTGCACACCCCAGGGCAGGGCAGGAGGAGGGGCAGGAGCTGCTCCAGGTGCTGGAGCTGATTGCCCTGAGATTCCCTGGTGCAGTCCCTGGTGAGGCAGCTGGGCCCCTGCAGCCCACGGAGGGCACGGAGAGCAGAGATGCACCTGCAGCACCTGGAGGAGCCCGTGCCAGAGCAGGGGGATGCCTGAGCGGAGCTGTGACCCCACGAGAAACCTGTGCTGGAGCAGGGACCTGGCAGGGACCTGCAAACCCCTGGAGAGAGGAGCCCACGCTGGAGCAGGGTCCTGCTAGGACCTGTGAGCCCATGGAAGAGCGAGCCACGCTGCAGCAGTTTGTGAAGAACTGCTGTCCCTGAGATGAACTCACCTTGGAGAAGTTCATGGAGAAGTGTCTCAGGGAGGGACCCCAGCACAGCAGAGGAACGACTCCTCTCCCCGAGCAGCAGGAGAAACTAGAAGTGATGACCTGACCAGAACCCCCATTCCCTGTCTCCCTGCACCCACTGGGGGAGGAGGTAGAGCTGGGAAGGAGGGAGGGATGGGCAGAAGGGGTTTTTAAAGCTTTATTGTACTTCTCACTATCCTGCTCTAGTCTGGATAGCAATAAATTCCACTAATATGTCTAATTTCGAAAATATTTTGCCCCTGATGGCATTTGCTGAGTGATCTGCCCCAGTCCTTAACTCAACCCATGAAGCCTTCCTTCTGTTTTCTCTCTCCTGGCCATCTCTGGAGGGGAGTGAGAGAGCAGCTTTGGTGGGTGCCTGGCATCCAGCCAAGGTGAAGAGACAACACTTCCTTTCCTTCATTCTTTCTTTCTTTCCTGAGGTCACCGTGCAGAGGTTGAGTGGGGCTTTGATGGAGGGAGTGAAGGTGGTGGGGAGTGGTGGGGACAGGAGCCACAGGGACGTGGGACAGGCATCAGAGGGGCCCGGGCAGCTGGCAGGGGGCAAGGCCTGTCCCCCTGGCCCAGCAGCAGCCCCGTGCCCTGCCCAAGGCGCTCCCAGCAGGGGCTGGGCCCCTGAGGCAGGGGGAGAGCCCAGTCCCGGGGGCGGCGTTTCTGCCCCGACCCCCGTCCAGCCCAGCCTGCCCCGTGTGCGCAGTGACCGCTGGCACGGGCTGCACTGGACACTGTGACCTGCTGGGGACACTGAGAGCTGCCCCGCTGGGACACTGCCCTTGGCACTTCACAGGCACCAAACAGACCCCAGCCAGCACCGCCCCTTGTCATGTCCCAGGCACCGGAGAGCATCACAGCCAGCCCCGCTCCTGGTGGTGTCCCAGGCACCAGAGCACATCCCAGCCCCGCTCCTGGTGATGTCCCAGGCACCAGAGCACATCCCAGCCCCGCTCCTGGCGATGTCCCAGGCACCAGAGCACATCCCAGCCCTGCTCCTGGTGATGTCCCAGGCACCAGAGCACATCCCAGCCCTGCTCCTGGTGGTGTCCCAGGCACCAGAGCACATCCCAGCCCCGCTCCTGGTGATGTCCCAGGCACCAGAGCACATCCCAGCCTCGCTCCTTGTCATGTCCCAGGCCCTACGAGTGTCCCAGGTGTGGGAAGAGCTCCTCACACAGCCCAGCCTTGACCCAACACCAACAGAGGCACCACCAAGGGCAGCCCTGCGAGTGCCCCCAGTGTGGGAAGAGCTCCGTGCGCTGCTCCAGCTCCATCTCCCACGGGAGGATCCGTGCTGGATGATCCCCAGTGAGCCCCGGTGGGCAGAGCCCCGGTGATCCGTGGTGCCACTGATCCGTGTTGGGAAGACACCTGGCTGGGGGCTCCACATCCTCCTGGCTCCCCTTGGCCTGGATTTTTTTTTTCATTTCTCTTTGCCCTTTCAAAACCCTCAAAAGCAGGTAAAAATAAAGACGTTGAGCTAAGACAAGGATGGGGACATGGGGGTCTTGCAGGGAATGTGGGGGATGCTGGGTTTGAGGGACCGGAGGGTTCCTGGGAGGGCCCTGGGGGTTGCTCAGGGCTTTGGGGACACCAGGCTGAGCGGCTCCGGTTGCACTGGGAGACCCTGGTGGAGGTTCTGGGGAAGCTGGTCAAGGATCCCCTGTCCTGTCCCCATTCCTGGTCCCATTCCCAGTCCTATTCCTGGTCTCTGCCCCCATTCCCGGTCCCATTCCCAGTCCCTGTCCCCAGTCCTGGTTCCTGTCCCCATTCCCAGTCCCATTCCCAGTCCCTCTCCCCATTCCCTGTCCCATTCCCAGTCCCTGTCCCCATTCCCGGTCTGATTCCCAGTCCCTGTCCCCACTTTGTGTCCCCATTCCCAGTCCCTGTCCCCATTCCCTTTGCTCATTCCCATTCCCTGTCCCCATTCCCAGTCCCTGTCCCCATTCCCTGTCCCTGCTCCCATTCCCTGCTCCCATTCCCACTCCTATTCCTGGTCTCTGTCCCCGTTCCTGGTCTCTGTCCCCATTCCTGGTCCCATTCCCAGTCCCTGTCCCCAGTCCTGGTCCCTGTCCCCATTCTCATTTCCTGTCCCCATTCCCGGTCCCTGTCCCCATTCCCATTCCCTGTCCCCATTCCCAGCCTCTGTCCCCATTCCCTGTCCCCATTCCCGGTCCCTGTCCCCATTCCCATTCCCGGTCCCCATTCCCATTCCCTGTCCCCATTCCCGGTCCCTGTCCCCATTCCCATTCCCTGTCCCCATTCCCGGTCCCTGTCCCCATTCCCATTCCCTGTCCCCATTCCCATTCCCTGTCCCCATTTCCGGTCCCTGTCCCCATTCCCATTCCCTGTCCCCATTCCCAGCCTCTGTCCCCATTCCCTGTCCCCATTCCCGGTCCCTGTCCCCATTCCCATTCCCGGTCCCTATTCCCATTCCCTGTCCCCATTCTGGGTCCCTGTCCCCATTCCCGGTCCCTGTCCCCATTCCCATTCCCTGTCCCCATTCCCGGTCCCTGTCCCCATTCCCATTCCCTGTCCCCATTCTCGGTTCCCTGTCCCCATTCCCATTCCCTGTCCCCATTCCCGGTCCCTGTCCCCATTCCCATTCCCTGTCCCCATTCCCGGTCCCTGTCCCCATTCCCATTCCCTGTCCCCATTCCCATTCCCTGTCCCCATTCCCATTCCCTGTCCCCATTCCCGGTCCCTGTCCCCATTCCCATTCCCTGTCCCCATTCCCGGTCCCTGTCCCCTCTCACCGACGCCGCCGCCATCGCTCCAGCCCCCCCGGCCCTCACGTGACCGAGCAAACCCCGCGCTGCTCCCGCCGTATTTGCATAGCCCCGCCCCTTGGCCTGGCCCCGCCCCCGCCGGCTGCAGCCGCGTCCGGGCGCTGTTTGCTCCCAGTTCCCTCCCAGTGCTCCCAGTAAGGCGGTACTGGGAGGGAGAGCGCTCCCAGCTCCTTCCCGGTGCTCTCACCATCGTTCCCAGTGCTCCCAGTAGCGCTCCCAGTGCCGGGCGGGGCGGGGCCGCTTTGGAACCCCCCCAGGGCAGAGCGCGGCTGCTTTTGGGTGTCGGCACCGCCCGAGCCGGGCTGGGAGCGGAGGAGGAGCGGGAGGGAGAAGAGGGAGAGAAAAGGAGGAAAAGGAAAGGGGAAAAGAGGAGCGGGAGGAAAAGAAGGACCAGGAGGAAGAGGAGCGGGAGGAGGGACAGCGGAGGAGCGGGAGGAGGAGCAGCCCCAGCCCCAACCCCACGCGGTTCCCCCGCTCGGGCCGCGGCTCCTGCGGCTCCGCCGGCATCGCCCCCCCAGAACCGCAGGGGAGCGGGGAGGGGGAGCTCGCCCCAAATCCATCGCGGGGTCTCCGGCAGGGTTGTTTGGCAGGGCAGGGGATGTTTGGGTCTTGCAGGACCCCAAAGCTGAGCCGGAAATGCCCCTGCAGGGACCTTGGGGGGTGCCACGTGGCGATCACCCGGTACCGGCAGGCAGAGGAGGGATATCAGATATGAGAAGGTCGGAGACCGCCCAGCCCCGAGCACCCTCAGCGCTGAGAGGGACACAGAGCCCCTGGTCCCCAGCTCTGCACAAGCATTCCCTGAGACCAGAGGGATGGAGACCCCCCGAGCATCCCCCAGGGTGAAGGGACAGAGACCCCGAGCATCCCCTGGGCTGAGAGGGGCAGAGATTGCCCCGAGCACCCCCTGGCACAGGGTGAGAGGGAGGGAGACCCCACAGGCATTCCCTGGGGTGAGAACAATGGAGACCCCTGGAGAATGGCCTGGGGTGACAGGGACAGGGACACCCCCTGGGGAATGGCCTGGGGTGACAGGGACAGGGACAACCCCCCCAAGCCCCTCCCAAACAGCACCCAGGGCGAGAGGCACAGAGACTCCTCGAGCATGCCCTGGGGACCGGACAAAAAAAACTTGAGTTTTTTGAGTTTTTAAACAGATATAAGAAATCAGACTTAACTCTGCATAAAATACTTGACGGATATTTGATTTTCCCACAAGTCACTTGTGATGGAAACGCAAACAAATCCCAAACATTAATAAACTGACAATAGAAGCAATTCTGTGGCAATTCCAAGTTTCATCGGTTCCTGCACAGCTCCCGCTCAGCTACTGGCAGGTTCTGATAAAAGAAAAGTGAAAATTTGTCCCAATACAGATTTTTCAAAGGAAGGCAAAGCTATGTGTAGCTGTCACAAAGGAGACATGGACGAAGAAAATAATGATTCTCACATTTGGCAAAGCCTCCAAGCCTGTGAATTCAGGAGTTATTTGGGAATTTAGACACTTGAGCTGGGCTTCTGGTAGGACTTTAACAGCCTTGTGTTCTTCACCCTGTGGTGAATGATCCTTGTCAGTCTTGCTGGTATCATTTGGTCCCTTTCCTCCAGTGATTTTAACAAACTTTTCTAGGAAGGACAACAAAATATTTTCTTTACACTGGCCACCCATAACAGCCATTTTCCTCATAAATTCTCCCAAAAGTCGCTAAGAGGAAGCTGCATCCAAATTTCCAAGAGTTCCTCCAGAAAGAGCCAGAACCTCCTGAGAGGAGGGAGCCATGCTGTTGTCAAAGGCACTTGGGGTCAGACAACAATGCCCTGAACTCACTGCGCCAAAATAATGTCTCAGTCTGGTTAATAAAATTGTTAGAGAGATGCCTCTGCCCCAATTAAGGTGCTAACAAGACCAAATCCAAAGTGGATTTCATTGAACAGTAAATGTGAGGTAGAGAGAAAGATGGAAGAAAGAGAAAAGGGGGGAGAGCAAGGGAGTGACAGGGACAGAGACCTCCCCTGAGGTGGGGCAAGTGTGACATTGTCCCCTGTGTGTGTGGCCTTCCCAGGGTGGGGGTTTTACACCTGAGCCAGTTTGGAAAGGGGGGTGGTGTTCAGCCCCTACCCTGAGCAGGGATTGCCTCACTGTTTCAGGGTGCAGTGTAAGATGTAACCCAAAGTATGTTTTCAGTCACCATCTTCATAAACTGTGATAAACAGGTGGGGCAGTGTTCTTTATCTCTTCCATGACTCAGCCCTGATAACGCCCTCCAGGGGCTATCTTCTGTTAATGGGCCATTGAGTGCCACTGCAGGACTGATAAAATTACATCATCCCATTGTGGGATGCTCCGCCCAGGGGGAGGAACCAAGCATTCCTACCTGGATATAATCTCATCCTTCCAACACCAGGACCACCTTGCCTACTGGATTCCCAGAGGACAAGAGCTCCATAACCACCACTGGACCTTCAGAGGAAGACCAGACCCTTCCACATGATCACCGCTTTGACAGAATCACGTTCATCACTCCAACAGGTCTGCAGCCACCATTTCATCCGATGGCTACCACCACCCTTACCAACGGGGTGTCAGGTTATATCCTGACTCTGTCAGATTAAGACAGTGTTTCTGTTTCATTGCCTTGATCTTAATATTCTTACTAAATTGTAATTCTGGCTTAGACTCTCCCCCTGGTTTGCCTTCAAACCAGTACAAAACTCAATGTGCTCATCCCTTGTTTTTCTCCCAAAACAGAATTTCCTATCTCCAACACTTCACCAGATGGAGGAGGTAGCTGTGAGGAAGAAAAAGGAGGCCTGGCACCCCCGGGCAGCTGAGGAGGAAGTCAGTGCCCCTTTCCCCCTCTCTCCTGCTCCATCTCCCAGCACAGCGTGGCTCCCGGCTGCAGGACAACCCTGCTGTCGACGCCGTCCTGCCAGGGACGCACTGGGGGGATTCTCTTCCCCTTCCCTCTGGCATGGAGGCAAATCCCATCCTCTCCTTGTCCTTCCTCCCCCAGGGAAGGAACTGAGGATGGAGACCAGGAAAGACAAATCCCCGCGGCAGAACCTCATGGAAGAGGCCATTTTGAGCAACTCCATGGCGCAGAAATCCAACAGGGAGGAAAAGCCCCGGAGATCCTGCAGGAGGAGGGGCTGCAAACCCAGCCGAGGGTGCTCTGAGGAGAAGAGACCTCCCTGTGCCAGGAAGGTGGACAGAGCTTCAGCCAGAGCTCAGAGCTGGTGGTGCATGAGCAGGTTCATGATGGGGAGAAGTCCTACAAGTGCTTGGAGTGTGGGAAGAGCTTCAGGAGGAGTTTCAACCTGATCTGCCACCAGATGATCCACACCGAGGCATAGCCCTACGAGTGTGGGGAGTGTGGGAAGGGCTTCAGCTGCAGCTCTGCCCTTGTCATCCACCAACGCATCCACATGTGGGAGAGGCCCTACGAGTGTCCCGAGTGTCAGAAGAGTTTTCAGACCAGCTCCAGTCTCCTCCGTCACCAGCGGATCCACACCGGGGAGAGGCCCTATGAGTGTGGGGAATGTGGGAAGAGCTTTAGCCGAAGGTCCCACTTGATCAGCCACCAGAGGATCCACACCAGGGAATGGCCCTATGAGTGTGAGGAATGTGGGAAGAGCTTCCGCCAGAAGTCCCACTTGATCAGCCACCAGAGGATCCACACTGGAGAAAGGCCATACAAGTGTGGGGAATGTGGGAAGGGCTTCAGCCAGTGGTCCCAACTGATCATCCACCAAATGATCCACACTGAGGAGAGGCCCTACAAATGTCCCAACTGTCAGAAGAGCTTTCAGACCAGATCCATTCTTCTCAATCAACAGCGGATTCACACCGGGGAGAGGCCCTTCCGCTGCTCCCACTGCAGGAAGGGCTTCAAGCAAAACTCCCACCTTGTCACCCACTGGCGCATCCACACCGGGGAGAGTCCCTACAAGTGTCCCCAGTGTGGGAAGAGCTTCTCCAGCAGCTCTCACTTGGCCAGACACCAACGGAGGCACCAGTAAGGAAAGCCCTGCGAGTGCCCTAGCTGCAGGAAGAGCTTTGTGCACTGCTTCAGCTTCATCCCCCATGGGAGAACCCATGTTGGGAAGAGCCCTGGTGATCCACGTTCCCTGTGATCCATGCTGGAAAGACATATGTCCCTTTTCCTGCCCCTGCCAATGACATGATGTGGGATCAAAGAACATGAGGGTCTGGCCATGGCCCTGTCATTACATTCACTCCCACCTCAGGTCATTGCCAGGGGCAGGAAAGGGACTCTCTCTCTCTCTCTCTCTGTCCCCGAGGAGAAGGGTGTCCTTTCCAGGGAGGCGGAAATACATGGCCAGGAAGAGCCAGTCAGTTGTGATGTAGTTTTTCCTGTAAATAGTTTTTCTTATCCCTTCTGTTATCAATATTTTTTCTGTTCCTGTTTGTTCTTTGTCTCGTTGCTGTTCCCAGTAAATTGTTCTCCTCCCAGCCTGGGATCTTTGCCTTTTGTGCTTTCCATGGGAGGCGGGAGGGCAGCGAGCGGCAGCACGATTTTTAGCGGGAGCAGGAAACTGGGGAATCCCATTCCTGAACCCCGGCCCTTGGAAACCGAGCACCCAAGCTGGTCCCAGCCCTGGTGGCCATGGCAACAGCCTTGGGAGCGGATCCCTGGCTGGGGCTGTGGGAACCTCTTCACTCCGGTGCCCAGGGACAGGACTGGAGGGAGCAGCTGCAGCTGAGACGGGGCAGGCTGAGGTTGGATCTCAGGAAAAGGTTTTTGCCCAGAGCCTGCTGGAGCACTGCCCAGGCTCCCCAGGGAAGGGTCAGAGCTCCAGGGCTCTCTGAGCTCCAGCAGCGTTTGGACACTGCTGCCAGGCCCAGGCTGGCATTGTTGGGGTGTCCTGTGCAGGGCCAGCAGTTGGACTCGAGGATCCTGATGGGTCCCTCCCAGCTCAGCCAGTTCTGTGGTTCTGGGATCCCATGGCCCTGGGGATGGGACTGCCAATGGTTGCCATGGCAACGGGCTCTGGCTCCAGGCCTGAGCTGGTGTCCATGACAACCACCCCTGGCATGGGGTCTCCATGGAGCTGCCCAGGGACTGACCATAGCAACAGGGGCTGGTGATGGTTGCCATGGAAACTGACCATAGCAATGGGGGCTGGTGATGGTTGCCATGGAAACTGACCACAGCAACAGGGGTTCCTGGTGATGGTTGCCATGGAAACTGACCATAGCAATGGGGGCTGGTGATGGTTGCCATGGAAACTGACCACAGCAACAGGGGTTCCTGGTGATGGTTGCCATGGAAACTGACCATAGCAATGGGGGCTGGTGATGGTTGCCATGGAAACAGAGTATAGCTACAGGGGATGGTGATGGTTGCCATGGAAACTGACCACAGCAACAGGGGGCTCTTGATGGTTGCCATGGAAACTGACCACAGCAACCAGTGATGGTTGCCATGGAAACTGACCATAGCAACAGGGGCTGGTGATGGTTGCCATGGAAACTGACCATAGCAACAGAGGTTCCTGGTGATGGTTGTCTGCTAAGGATCAGATTTGTCACAGGCACTCAGAGGGGTTCCATGGGGACTTTCCAAGAGTCTCCAGGATCCTCAAGAGCTGGAATGTCACAGGCAGAGACAGGGGCTCCATGGAGACCTCCCAGGGGTTTCTGGGGATGGGAAAGAGCCG